>NW_028317808.1:7437500-7750000 GCF_062004578.1 Staurois parvus
GTATGGGAGTCCATGGCTTGAAAGGAGTAAGATGGTACTGGTGTGAGATGAGAGTAAATTGCTGAGCTGGAATAAATTATTCTGAGGTAGTAGAGTTTCTATAAAGGTGTGCTGGAAGGGATATTGTTTTGGAGAATAGCATGTCCCGAGGAAGGTCACCAGCTGATGGTAGTGACAGATAGGAAATTCCGGTAGGTAGTATTTGGCAGCTAATACTAAAAAAGACTGGAAGGTACGTTCGGTATCATCAAAGATAGATATGACTTTAGCAAGTCCACTATGAGACCATTGTTGAACGCTGCATGTTCACTCGCTGGAGGGATCATACAGTTTCAAAAATAGGCAAAATGGGAGGATATCCTTGGCGGTAGGTCAAGTAGTTTTCACATTTCCCTCCAGACCAATACTGTGGCTTTAATCAGGAGGTTCAATAGGAGGTGTCGAGGTAAGGCCTTGAGATTAGAATGGCTGGAAGGTGTAGCGGAGAGAACAGGGCCTCTTCTTGGGAGTAAGTCGAATAATGGGATTTCCCAGGAATCCAATCAAGAGTGACGGAGGAGGCAGGACAAGCTGTAAAATCTAATATTCGGCAGGTCTGCACCCCCCTCACTCTTTGGGAAACGAAGCTTTTGTAATGCAATACGCGGTTTCTTACACTGCCACAGAAAGAGCCCTCAGGACAAAGGTTCAAGGGTGAAATTAAGGAGGATGGGGGAGAGTGGCAGCCCTGCCTAGTGCCTTTGGTCAAGGGAATGCTTGAGGAAATAGTCAGGTGTGACTAGTCTAGCCATGGGCGAGGAGTACATGTGTCGTAAAAAGTCCAAAATAGGGCCAAAAAAAACAATCATCCTCATAACCATGAAGAGCCAAGCAAAGCTAAATGTTATCAAAGGCTTTTTCGGCATCAAAAGATTTAAGTGCTAGGTCTATCTGTGGGTTTGTTTTAGCATGATCATGGGCCAGTAGTACTTTGCCGATGTTATGCATTGCAGAGCGACCCGGCATGAACCTGGATTGGGCTGGATGTAGTATCTCGGGACGCAGTAGACCCAACCTGGATGCCACGATTTTGGAAAGTATTTTAGCATCAACATTGCTTAAACAGATGGGTCAGTATGATCCTGGGAGCAGTGGATCCTTCCCTTTCTTAGCTATGAGCTTAATGTGTGCATGGGAGCCAGTCGGACGATATGGGCCATCTTCCCACATTTCCTTATAGATTTGATAGAGAGTATCTGGGATGAATTCCGAAGTTAATTTGTAGAATTCGGCACTAAGTCTGTCGGATCCAGGAGCTTTAGCCGAGGGTAGGTGTTTGATAGTGGCACAAATGTCATCTTGTGTAATGGGAGCATTTAAGGCGGGTAGCTTCGGAAGATTAACAGAGGCTAGAAAATCCTTGGCAGCTCTAGAATCAATCGGGTCCTCAGAATACAAGGAAGTAGAATAGGATGTAAGAAGGTCATAATAGCTGACATCGTTACGACATTGCCCGCGGGTGACCAGAGCACAAAGATATAAGCGGGAGAATGAGGGCCCGCACCAAGACATGCCAACAGCTTTCCCGCCATATTACCATATCTATAACATTTTAAAGTGGAAAAGACCAATTTGGCTGCTTCCTGGTGTTCAACCCAGTAATCAAAGGCTCATTTGGCAGATTGCCAAATCTGCCTATTCTCGTGGCGTGCGATTGAGGGAGAGAGCAATATGTGTCTGACGAAGAGATTCGCTCGCCTGTTGGTAAAGCAGTTGGGACCTGTTCTTAAATTTCGTGGTATAGGAGATTATGCACCCTCTAAGGAACGCCAAGATTGCTTTCTAATTGCTGATAGACTTGGCTTTCCGTGCCTTTTTGCAACTCCCTTTGGTCATGTGTTCAATACTTTTTCCCTGTGTCATTCCATTTTATTACACATAGCCTATTTTCTGAACTTATTTGTGTTGGTTTCTTTGTATGCATGGATTGCATGGGTTGTTACCGACATGTGGTGAAAATTTCATGTCAGTAGTCTTTACATATATTTACTGAGAAAAATGGTGAAGTGTTCAATACTTATTTTACCCACTGTATATATGTAGAAAAGCCGACAACTCGCAGTGCGCCGGACCAGCGGCCTGCTCCTCCGCCCGAGCCAGCCTAAGATGTAATGGAGAGATGGAAACTGTAAAATGTAAAGCATCCTGGAGGGAGGAGTAAGGAGGCAGGGGAGAGTAGTATCATGATACTGACTGCCAGTGCTCTGAGCTCAGCCGATCAGAAATCGGTTGATATGGGTAATTCTGCTGGGGAGGAGGGGAGGCTTAGGATCAGACCCTCCTTAGTTTTTTATTATCTTTACAATCTCATTGTAAAAGGGAAAGAGACAGAGGACATTCCCCAGTCACTTTCTCTGTAGCCTCAGTTGCACTGCACCATCCACTACCTCCGCACTCCATCCTGACACATCCCCCACAGCAGGCGGTGAGAGAGGAGGAAAGCCGGTAGTGCTGCGGGGGGACCACAGGGAGCACGCAGTAGGCCAGCAAGCAGGAAGAATCCCATGGATAGTTGGGGGGGGTGATCAGTGTGGTGGTGGGAGGCAGGAGCAATTACAAGCACCGATTCAACCTGTATAACTTTCCAGAAAGCCATTCAGGGAGATGCTTGTAATTCCCCCCCCCCCCCCTGCAACAATCACTCCTGTCGAATTCCCCCTGCTGCAGAAGACACAAGGAGACTCCATTGGGGTCACCCTACTGGCCTCGGGCCCTCGGGCACTACTTCAATAGTCAGCCAAATCCCCCTCCCCGGTTGGGCCTATATTAAGGAAGGGAGCTGCAGTTTCAATACCACTCCGTTAATCTGGCCCTGCCAATGACATTAAATGCCTAGCTTTCAACCTCAGAAACATTTATGAAGGTGTCCCAGAGTAAACTCTAGGTCAGTGAATGAATATTAAGCATTAAAGCCAGGGGGTCACCATAATATTCAATCAAATAATCATATCAATTATGTACTGGAGCTATGAAAATGCTTGATAGCATTTTTAACATTCTTTAATGGCAACACGATAATTCAGTAAGATCTTGCTGAAGGAAATTCAACAAACTGTTAACAGAAGAATAAAAATATGAATGCTTGGATTTTTTTCTAAGGTTTGTAATCTTTGTAAATGGTACATAGTGAACATATGTGTTCTAATTCAGTTTCGAGTATCCTTTTTGATCAAACAAAATTCATGGGACATGCTAAAACAGTCCCTTTAATAAAAGGCTAGCAGGCAGAAAATGCACTAACTATGCACACAGAAACTAAAAATACACAGACAAGGAAGGTAACAACTGGGAAAACAGACAATCATGTGGCCGCAAACCTTAGAAAAAAAAAAGGACTGCTGAGATTTTTTTTTTACTCATTTCAGACTGAATCTTTCCTTTATTAACCATATAAGAGCTGGGTCACACTAGAGCACTGCAGTGTAGTAAAATTGCAAACGCTATGTATAGAAGTATATGAAGCACAGTGCTGCGTGTTGTATTGCTGAATCATTTTTTTTGTTCAACCCGATTCCCCCCTTCACACATTCAAAGTGGATTGGGAAATAGTTCCTGTAGAGTTATTGTATATTGACAGTGGGGAGACTTGTTATAGCCAGCGGCACTGATCGTTTGGGAAAAAACAGTAGATCGACTTGTGTACAACCAGTCTGCTCATACATGGATCAAAATTCAGCCGGCCCTGCTGAACCAGCCAATTTTTGATGCGTGTATGGCTGCCTGTAGAGATATATATATATACACACACACACACACACACACACACACACACACACACACACACACACACACACACATATATATATACACACACACACATACATATACACACACACACACACTTGTATGTGAAACGAATAAAAAGGACAGAGGTATAGGTCCACGTAAACGTCAATTATATTTAATATTTCAGCTTACCTGTCCTTATGCTAAAAACATTTTCAGCAAGTACAGAAAATACCTGTTGATCTTGCCAGAAATGCAGTGTCCTGATTATTTCCTATGAGGAGAAAAGAAATTACAAACATCCTTTATTTTTTTTGTGTAAACTATTAGTCCCATCAATCCACCATGTACTGGAGATGAACAAAGGTAGACATGTTTGAAGTCCTGAGTGACAGCTATGGCTGCTCCCATACACCTGTATAAAGTGAAGGAGAAAAAAAAAAAAAAAAAAACGTAGACATGAAGATAAAAGAAGTGTGTTATTTGCAAGGTCACCAGATGAAAAGAATAAAGACTGAAAATGGAAAACTAATTCAGCTACCACATCTAAGCCCCTAAGGGCTGCAATATATAATATTTTGTTTTTAGATTTAGTTAGGATTTATAGGATCAGCCTGCTCAAAACTGATATTTTTGAAAGATGCTGTCAAGTTAAGCCACCTGACACCATTCAGCATATTTCTCCGGGATTCTACTGATAAGATCTCATTTTTTTTTTATTCCTAAGTGTGCACAGCCTTCTAGGTCAGTTTCTGGAGCTACTACTCTTCTTGATAAATATTTCCATTTATTTTATGATGGACAATGAAACAAGAGGAATTGGAACACTCAAAACTCCAATGTAGGAAAACAAAGCCAAGACCACAGCAGGGAGGGCTCAGAGGTCCCTATGTAACTTGTTTAGCTATGCTGCTTTAGACGAGTTCTCAATAACTGTTATTTTTACCTACAAAAATAATATTTACACTCCCCTTTTATTACTCAAGTACTGTTGTACCTCTTTCTCTGCACACTCCGTGGCTCAAGAGATGGCTCAACCCTAGGCTACTGTGCTAACTTCAAAGACTGTAGAGCCTAGCATGGCTGGTATAAGCTCTTCAACCAAAAGTAAACAGAAGAAACTTGGATTTCTTCTGTCTGCTTAAGCCAGCCATACATGGATCGAATATCGGCAGTTTCAGCAGGGACCGCCAAATTTTGATCCATGTACCGTATGAGCACCCATCGTCTTCTCTACTGGTTGAGCAAAAAAAAAAAAAACTGTATAATGTATGGGTTGCCTTCGACTGCAGGTCTTTTCAATCTCATTTTTAACTCCTTCTCACCCGGCCTATTGTACGATGACAGCTGAGCGGGAAAAGCCATTATCCTGGGAGGACATCATATGTGTAAGCTCCAAGGAGCAGGGCCCTCAAATCCCTCTTGTATTGAACTGTATTGTTGCTGTATTGTCTCCCTTTATATTGTAAAGCGCTGAGCAAACTGTTGGCGCTATATAAATCCTGTAGAATAATAATAATAATAATATGACGTCCTCCCAAGATTAGGCCATGCTCCGGTGCAATCTGTCACCGGCTGTGTCCAACAAATCACTACACCGGGCCACTGCTATGGTCATGTGATCTCTGTGACCAATCCAGCAGATCACGACAGTTGTAAACAATGAATGGCTTCCTTACATACCATTCACTGCTTACAACTGTGCTGCGAGTGGTGGTTGGTCACAACGATCACATGTACAGACTGGGCCAATCACTGCCCATCTGTAGCATGTGATCAGCTATGGCCAATCACAGCTGATCACAACAAAAACCACTGAATGAATCATTTTCAGTTAGTAAAAATGCTTGTTTATAATGTCATTTGTTGGTATAAGCAATCATACCATTAACAAAAATTTAAAAAAAATTTAATAAAATGTAAAAAATTTTTTAAAAAACTTTTTTTTTTGATATACTGTCGCCAGTCAGTGTCCCTGATCACTGTCACGCCAGTTATCTGATGACACTGTACTGCATTCATGACAGTATGTAAGAACAAAAAAAAAAAAAAAAAATTTTGTTTTCTATTTCTTAACCACTAGCCTACAGAGCACTTATACCCCCTTCCTGCCCAGGCCAATTTCCAGCGCTATCTCACTTTGAATGACAATTGCGCGGTCATGCAACACTGTACCCATATGAAATTTTTATAATTTTTTTGTGACAGATAGAGCTTTATTTTGGTGGTATTTAATCACCTCTGGGTTTTTTATTTTTTCTTAAACAAACCAAAAACCACTGAAAATTTTGGAAAAAAAAAAAAAAGTTTCTTAGTTTGTTATAAAATTTTGTAAAGAAGTGATTTTTCTCCTTCACTGATGTGCGCTAATGAGGCGGCACTGATAGGTGGCACTGATGAGGAGGTACTGGTAGGTGGCACTGATGGGCATTGACAGGCATCACTGATGGGCACTGAAAGGCAACACTGATACATGGCACTGAAATATGGCACTGATAGGCGGCACTGACTGGCACTGTTAGGCGGCACTGACTGGCACTGATAGGCGGCACTGAAAGGCAGCTCAGATGGGCACTGGCACGTGGCACTGATGAGCAATGACAGGTGGCACTGCTGGGGCTGACTGATTGGACACAGCTGATTACATGACCGAGCCGACATGTTCGGCTCTTTTCGTGATCGGTGATCCGCTGTGTCCGAGGGACACAGCGCACCTCCGATCGCCTGCACAGTGAGAATGGGAGGACGTCATATGACGTCCTCCCAGAACGAGGAAACCACCTTGCGCCCGTCATATTACTATAATTTTCCACAAAATGACAAAAAAGGCAACTTAAAAAAAATGCATCTAAGTACCTCAGACAGTCTACTTTCCGAAAAGCGGTAATTTTGGGGGTATTTGTACTGTACTGGTGTGCTTGAGCCCAGGGGTGGACTGACCATTTGGAAACTTGGGCACTGCTCGAGGGCCCGGGATCAGTAGGGGCCCCATGAGATGCCTCTGGTACCTTTTTCATAGGCTTTTTTGAGTTTGGGCAAGGACACAGGGGCCCCATAAGTTGTCAGTCCGCTCCTGCTTGAGCCTCAAGAAGGGAGATCAGCAGTCAGTACATCAGGATTTATCAATTTTTAGATACCGGTATATACCATAGTTTGTGGACTTTCCTACCAACTAAATAATAAACACTGATTTGGGTTATATTCACTAAAGACATGTAACAGAATACATTTTGGCCTAAATTTGTGTAGGAAGATTATTTATTTGCAGAAATAAAGAACACACATTTTTCTCAAACTTTTTGGACTTTTTTGTTCATAGCGCAAAAAATTAAAAACACAGTGGTGATTTTTTTTTTTTTTTTTTTTACAAATATTTATTAAATTTTTCCAATTCATATACAAAACATTTCAACATTTCTATTAAAATAATTATCCCAAATGTTTTCTCTTCTTACATAAATTATCCCTGTATATGACATGCTTTCCTTGCCCTCCCCCCCCCTCCACCCCCTCCCACGCTCAACATTCTTTTTACTCTCATTAACTCCATATTCTGTTGTTTCTAAATCTCAGTTCTAAGCCAGCTTCCAGGAATATTATCTCTTCATATATTTCACCTTTTCTCTGTATTCTTCCCAGCCTTTCCATTTTTTATTATATAACTCCAGCTTGTCCTCGTGCATGTAATACAATCTTTCTGTCCCTGAGATCTGATTTACTCTAGCCATCCAATCCTCCTCAGTTGGCACCTCTCTTTTCTTCCAGAACCTGGGTATCAGACTCTTCGCTGCGGTCAAGTAATGCCATATCCCAGAACTCTTATATGTTTTCACTGAGAGTTCTGAGATATGGAGGAGACATACTTCTGGATCTAATCCTATATTGATTTTTGTGATTTTCCCTATCAAATAAACTATCCTCCGCCAAAACACCTGTATTTCTGAACACTCCCACCACACGATACCACGTGCCCACCTCTCCACAACCTCTCCAACACATCTGTGAGATTTCCGTATTCATCTTGTGCTCCAGATAGGGGGTAATGTACCATCTATTCAAACACTTATAGTTTATTTCCACTTCTCTCATACTAATATTTTCGTGAATTAATGTGAACATCTTCTTCTTCTCCGCCTCCTCTATTTTTCTTCCCATATCTCTTTCCCATTTCTCTATGTGCATTAGTTTTGTGTCTATATCAAGTTCCATTAATATCTTGTGTATTTTTGCCGTACCGTGTCTACCATTTCCCCGTGACTCAAAGATTCTCTCAAATGGATTCCAGTCTTTTCTAGTTCTTATTGGTTTTGGAAGGCTTTCAAAGAAATTCTTCAGTTGGTAATATCTTAGTCTATCCATCTTATTAAAGACTTCACCCTTTCTTTCCTCCATATCCTTATATGACCCCATTTCCTCTCCTACCATTATATCTCTCAATTGCGCCTCCTGTTTTATTATCCATTTCCCTGCTATACTATCTTTTCCCGGGATGAAATATTTTGTGTTCCTAAGTGGCATTAGTTGTGAATTAAAAACCCACCCCTTTTGTCTGTGTAATAAATCCCATTCTTTTAAAACATTAAGAGTGTACGTGCTTGTGCTCTCCTCTAATTCTCTATATTGTGCAGGGACCCAGATACTATTACTCAAACTTTTTCCACTCAGTGCTTTCTCAATTTTAACCCAAGTTTTCTCCGGATTATGAATCCAGTCGAAAATTCTTGCAATAATCCCTGCTTTGTAATATCTCCTAAAATCTGGTACCCCCAATCCTCCTCTTTCTTTGCTTCTGGTCAGCGTTTCATAACCTATTCTAGGCTTTTTATTCCTCCATATGCATTTTATTATCATTTTCCTCAGTTCTTTAAAATATGCCTCTGGGAGTTTGATTGGGATCATTTGAAATTTATATAATACTTTGGGGACTATTACCATCTTTAGCAAGTTTATGCGACCTATCCACGATGGATTTCCATTTCCCACTCTTCTCAACTCCTCCTTAATTTCATTTAATAGCGTTATATAATTGGCTTTATAAAGGTTCTTATTTGAGGCTGATAGTTTTATTCCTAGATATTTTAATTCTTTATCTCTCCAAAGGAAAGGGAATTCCTCTTGTAGTTTTTCTTTTTCACTATTTTTGAGATTTATGTTTAAGATTTCAGTCTTTGTCGGGTTAATTTTTAGGTTTGACAGGTCTCCGTACTCCCTCAATGCTTTCATTAAATTTGGAAGTGATGTTCTAGGGTTTCCTACATAAAACATCAGATCGTCCGCATAAGCCACTACCTTGTGTTCTCTATCACCTATCTTTATTCCTTTTATGTCTATATTCCTCCTAATCATGGACAGCAAGGGCTCCAGTGATAACACATATAGCAATGGAGACAATGGGCATCCCTGTCTTGTACCATTTGACATCTTAAAGTACTCTGATCTTCCTCCATTTACCATTATGGTAGCGGTAGGCCCTCTGTACAACTCACTAATCCACCCTCTCATTCTATCTCCCATTCCTAATGCTTCCAGAGTATCCATCATAAAACCCCAACTCACTCTGTCGAATGCCTTCTCAGCGTCTATCGACATCAGTATCATTGGGGTTTTCCCTTTTTTGCCCTCCTGTATAAGCAACAATGATCTCAAAGCATTATCTCTACCCTCTCTTCCCGAGACAAACCCCACCTGATCTCCATGTATCCACTCAGGCATCAGCTCTTTCAGTCAATTTGCCAGAACCTTTGCATATATTTTAGTGTCTACATTCAGCAGCGCTATTGGGCGGTAACTCGCACATTGCGAGGGGTCTTTATCCTCCTTCTGTATTAATACTATATTCGCCTGTAAAGACTCTCCCCTCATCTCCATCCCATTCCCCAAGGCATTCATATAGGTCTTCATTTTAGGTATTAAAAGCTCTTTATATTTTTTATAGTATTTGGCCGTATATCCATCCGGACCTGGGCTTTTCCCTCCCGCCATGCTTTCTAATGCTATTTTTATTTCCTCTGAAGTTATTTCTGCCTCTAAAGAGTTCAGTTGTGTTTCTCTAATTTTCGGTAGGCCTGCCTCCTCTAGATATTTCTTTCTTTCCCCTCTATTTACTGTTTCGATTTTCTTAAACGTATCCTGGGGTATAATATTATACAGCTCATTATAATATTCTTTAAATGTTCTAGCAATATCCTTGGTTGAATGTACAAATTCCCCCTTGGGATTTCTTATTTTCTCTATATAATTTCTATTTTTCTTTTTTCTTAAAGTTCTCATTAAATACTTTCCCGGCCTGTCTCCCCATCTATATCTTTCACTTGTTATTTTATTAAACATTCTTCTTTTTTCCTCCTCTATTACATTCTCTAATTCTTCTTTATTAACATCTGCATTATCTCCTTAGATCTTTCCCTTTTATGCATTTGTTCAAGATCATATATTTCATTTAATAATCTATTTATCTTTTCTCTTCTTTCTTTTTTCTTTTTTGCTCCCATTGCAATGAGTAGACCTCTGATATAAACTTTATGAGCTTCCCATACCGTTGCAACCGAGACACCCTCTGTTTCATTCTCTCCAAAAAACCATTCAATTTCCCTCTCAATTCTTTGACCAATCTCTTCCTCCATGAGAAGTGCCTCATTCAACCGCCATACATAACCTTCTCTCCTTTCTCTACCCCATCTCAACTTCATTGCGACTGGCATGTGATCTGACAGGGTACTTCCTTCAATTTTTACTTCTACTACCAGCTCTATCATTCGATGTTCTACTCATATATAATCTAGTCTAGAATAAGTCTCATGAACGTGCGAAAAGAAAGTATAATCTCTCTCCTTCATATTCCTAATTCTCCAGATGTCTACCAGCTGACACTCATGCATCAATTTCTTTAACATTCTCAAAGATTTGCTTTCCTCCCTTCTCACAGAGGAAGTGGTGTCCATACAGATGTTTAGGTCGCCCGCTACTATCATGCATCCACTTTTAAAATCCATCAATCTCCTCAACACTTCTCTCATAAACCTCTCCGGCTTCTTATTTGGGCTGTATATGTTTGCTATTGTACACTCAATTCCCTGTAATTTACCTCTCAAAAACAAAAACCTTCCCTCCAGATCTGTTAATCTCTCCTCCAACTCAAACCTTATATTCTTTGCGAATCCTATAGCAACTCCTTTTGCTCTTTTAGTTGGTGAATCCGCATAGAACCATGTTGGAAAATATCTAGTCCTCAGTCTAACCTTCGACTCCATCTCTAGATGTGTTTCCTGCAGGAATACCACTGAGGATTTTCTATGTTGGAGTTCTTTAAATAACCTGAATCTCTTTCCTGGACAACTTAACCCTTTTACATTATAGGTTATATATTGGATTTCTTCCATCTTACTCTTTTTCTACCGTCTTCTTCCTCCTCCTTTCCTTCTTCTTTCTTATTCCTATGGAGCGTTTTTATCCCTCTACCCTTTTCTCTCCCCTTTTCCCTCTCCCCCTCTCTCCATGCACCCCTCAATCTACTCCCTCTCCCTCCCTTCCCTCCTCCCCCCTCCCCCCCCTCTTTTTAGGCCTTCACTTTGCCTAACCGTCATCTGTGGAGGCAGTATCCACCTTTGACTTAATCCTCAGGGCTTTGCTCCTCCCATGGACGGCCTCCCCTCCCTCCAAATCCCCCCCTTGACCTCCTCTCTACTTGTACTTTCTGAGAAAGGAAAAGAAAGGAGTCAGGCTGAAGGGACAAGTGAGAAAAAAAAGGCAACGGGATGGGAGCAAGGATAGAGAGAAAAAAAATAAATTAAAAAAAAAAAACTTCTCTCCTCTTCACTCACCCTCCCCATCCCTCCTCCCCCCCCCCTCCACCCCTCCCCTCTTTTTAATCTATTTCCCCCAGAATCTTCTTCCCAACCGTTTATTTCAATTTTCTGCATTTCAAGTCCTCTGGGAACCTCAATTGGGCTGTTATTCCATTTTTCCATCCTATTAAACTCTCCGGAACTCCCCATCTATATTTCACCTTCTGTTTTTTCATCTGCTCCAGCAAAGGCCTCAAAGTTCTCCTCCTCCGGAGAGTCTCTAGTGACAAGTCCGCATATATTTGAATATCCATTTCTCCATACTTTATAGCTGATTTTCCCTTAGTTTTCCTCCAGAGTCTTTCCCTTTGCTGTACTTCATAGAATTTTACAAGTATGTCTCTCGGCCTGTCCTTCTCATAATTTCCCTGGAGTTTCCCATTTCTAGAGATTCTTTCTATATTAGTCCTTTCCATTTCAGAATTTTCCATTATATAGTTCAGAATTTTGCAGACCATCTCTTCCAATATTTCTCCTTTTAAACTTTCCGTTATCCCTCTTATCCTTATGTTTCTCCTTCTTTCTCTATTCTCTTGGATTTCCGCCTTGTACTGCAATTTTTCCTGAGTTTTTTCCATATTAATTATCCTCTTCTCTAATTCGGAAATAATCTGGTACTGATTTTCAACTTTCTGCTCCGTTTCTTCCACCCTTAACAGCTGCCCCAGGTCATTCCGAATATTTACCATTTCTTGCTTTATTGTTCTCTCCAGATCTTTAAACATTTCTGTCATCTCTTTTTTATTTGGGATTTGTAGGTCTTTTTCTGTCTGTGATATTTGCTGATTACTGATATCCAATTCCAGTGATTGTTTAGGACTATTTTGCATACTTAAATCAGACTCTCTATCATTTCTGCTCTGGGGCCTTTCTGGGGTCACATTTCCCTGGGATGTATATTTTTTAATTGTCCCAATTTGGGTCCCCTTAGGCCCGGTTCCTTTTGTACTTTTATTTTTCATTTCTTCTGTAACTTTTATTTTCTTCTCATAGACTTATACTTAACAGAAACAGGGATACTGATAAGATATAAAAGGTAGAATTCCCAGCTCTGTCTTCCCACCTTTCTGTACGCCTTTTGGCTACACCTTGTTCCCTTCTCCTTATTTTTATTATTATTCTCTGGGGGTCCCCCCCTTTTCTCTTTCTCCCAGCTCTATACAGTTTTGTTTTTTTTTGAATATTTGGGGCCACCGCCAGACTCACTCACCCTTCCTGCGCTTCTTGTGAGACAGCTTCAGGCTCCTCTCTCCATCTCTCTCAATAGATCAGCTCTCTTCCTTTCAGGGGGACCCTCCAGGACTTTCCTCCACACTCTTCTACTTTGTTGGATTGTTGGGCAGGCTCACCATTGATCCCCTGCCAAGGCTCCAGGGATAGCAGGTTGTCCGACAGAACGGGGATCTCTCCTGCTCTCTGTCAGCCTCCGGCCGGGCGGCCGGCTACCTTGCCTCCCAGGGATGCACCGCAGCCGGTCACGTGTCCCAGCCGCGCCTCCCTGTTTCCCGGCAACCAGGCTCGGCGTCCAGGCTCAGCGTCCCCGCCTCTCTCCGCCGATCTCCGCTCTAAACGCCCCTCACTGCGGGTAGCCACAGGAGCCAGTAAGTCCCCCGGTCAAGGAAGGTCTCTGCCTTCTAGTGCTCCATCTCCATGGGGGGAATGTTGAGGTCCAAGGGGGGGTAGGTCGGAGGGGCCTCGTGCGGGAGCTCCTACCACGAGCTCTCCGCCGCCGCCATAGTTAGGCTCCACCCTCCAACACAGTGGTGATTAAATACCACAAAAAGAAAGCTCTATATGTGTGAAAAAAAATTATAAAAATGTCATATGGGTACAGTGTTGCATGACCGCTCAATTGTCATTTAACATGCAACAGCGATGAAAGGTAAACAGTGGCCTGGGCAGGAAGGGGGTAAAAGTGCCCTGTAGGCAAGTGGTTAATAAAATTGATAAAGTGCTAAACAAGCACGTTTGGTACAGTGCAAGATCACCTAAACAGCACATCCAGGACAAAAACAGATGTCTGCCATCATTTAAGGAAACACCTGGATTTTCTGAAAACATCCTGGAATCTAAAGACGACCAGTTTACTCAACATAAAAATCACTTCAATAGCCTATTATAAAATCAACAGCTAAACCATAAATATCAAAGAGTAATTGACAGTATAGGATAAAAGGGGCAATGGATGCAATAAAAAAAAAAAAAACCTTTAACCAGGGAAGGACTGACCATTTGGAAACTCGGGCACTGCCCGAGGGCCGGGGTCAGTAGGGGGCCCCATGAGATTCCCCTGGTACCTTTTTCATAGGATTTTTTGAGTTTGGGCAAAGACACAGGTGCCCCATGATCCCTTATTGCCCTGGGGCCCCATGAGTTGTCAATCCGCCCCTGCCTTTAACACATAGTTACATAGTTAATCTGGCTGAAAAAAAAAGACAAAAGTCCATCCAGTTCAACCACAGAAAAAAAAAAAAAAAAAAAAAAGGTTATAAGCCTTTACCCACAGTTGATTCAGAGGAAGGCAAAAAAAAAAACCCAGCAAAGCATGATCCAATTTGCTCCTGCTGGGAAAAAAATTTCACATTCTTAACAGAATACCATACACTGTAAGACCCGGTTCACATATATGAGAATTGGATGTATTTTGAACCACATCCAATTTGCATGACATGTGAACCGAAAGCCTTTTCAATGGAGATGGTTCACCTAAGTGCAGGCTGGTCGCAGTGTGAGTTAGATAAAACAAAAAGAAAAAAAGGTCCAGTATGATTTTCAGCCCAGTTCTGGTGCAATTTCCAGCGTCATATATATTCACACCTGAACCGCTGAATGAAGTCGTACCGGACAGGGCTTGAAATCACGCTGTTCACATATTTGAACCAAGGCTAATATATAAGTAATAGCCACAAGTCAGATTGTCTAAAAGCCTATAGTATACAATGTATGTTTCTACATTTACCATACACTAGCCATATTTAAAGTTTAAAGAGGATAGAGAGCATGGATCAGGTTAATGGCTAGCTTGTTAAAAAGGATCAAAATAATATATTATTAACAAAGTACCATACTCAAGCTCATTAACAGCTTAAAAGAAAAAGTTTGTAAATGTAAGACAATCAGCCGGTCTTTAAAGTTGTGGTTTTCTTTTGAGCATGCTAGTAAAAGCTGTGTGGATAGGCTTTAACAACAATTTATTATTAATTTTCAACGCATGCATAGGCACCATAAACTGTAGTGAACACCAAACAACAAAAGTAAACAGATGTCTTGAGCTGACAAGTAAATAACCCCAGTGCCCACAGATCTGTATCTAGGAATCCTAGTCTCCTTAGTTATCTTTAATACTCTTTGATGTTTACGGTACTTTGCGGGTAGTATGTGACTTTGCAGTTATATGACCTCATGACTGACCAAGCTAATTCAGAATTCCCTTTTAGATGGTTAGATCTAATAAAGGTCTTCCTTCCTTTTGTTTCCTTGTATGTTTATTACTGTTAACAATGAGTTTATATTTACTGTATATCCTACTGACACTACACAGGCCAAACTTTCATTTTACAAGCAAAGCCTCGCATGTTTTCATATTCTCAGCATAGATTGCAAAGTTTGATACATATCCGCTTGAAACTTTTTTATATGGAAATAAAGTATATCAGTGTTTTGAAAAACGGTTGGATCCATAAAGATCTGTGAAACGTGCATGCGTTAATGCCATCATTGTATCAATATTTATCCTCCAGTTATAGACATATTATCACTAAAATAAATGGTGCATTTTTCTTTGATTACATTTCTTTGCTTGTTGATTGAACTTGTGGGGTTACATTTTAACACGTGTATTCGCTGTAGATTTTATGAATCGTTATCACTCGATCCGCCACTAATGTTTAGGAAATCGATCGTTTAGGCTAAAACAATCCAACATGATGGTTCATTTTTGCCATAAAACTTTGCATTATGACAATTGAAATTAGACCACTAATGTTTCAAATGTCAAACGATCAAGCGCTTTTTTGAGCCCTGGTTCACATATATGCGGCAGTGCGGGACGCGTTTTGTGCATGCATGAGAGCCCATTCATTTGAATTCCCATGCCCCATGACACACAGGGAAGAAGTCCCTGCACTTGTTCTGAAAACGCAGCCCACACCAGTACGGTTGCGTTTTCCAGTGCGGGAGGCGTACCATTAGAACTAATGGCACCTGCCGCGGGTCCACATTCCTCTGTGTAGGTAGTGCGGATACACAGATTTTCGTGCGGATCCACAGCGGCACCACCCGCACATATGTGAACCAAGCCTAAATGATTTTCTAACCCTCTGTGGCCAGCATTAGATGATTTTTTAGTTGACTTGATGAGCCAGGTGGTGTCATCAGGGCCACTCATGGCTTGCATTTCAGCAGATTCAGCTGTGTAAGGCCAGTATTACTTTCTACTCTGTAAAGACATTCTCATACCCATTTGCATTGTGCTTTTATCACAAAAACAGGGCTTACGCTTTCCATTTTATTTATTCTCCATCTTAACTCTAAGGCTAAACCTAGCTTTTGTAAACATATGAAGTGATGTTTGCAATGAGCTTCGATTCCTTTTAATACCCCAGTAATAAATATACATGTGGTATTCATCAACTGTTAACTTTGTTATAGACTCTTCATAAACACAGGAGGACAGAGAAGGAGAGGCACTGAAAGCTCAATTACAAAGCCATCTGTATGTCACTCTAAGCTGTGACTTCTTCCTGTAGCTTGCAATCACTGTGTAGGGTTACACTGAAACTGTAGCCAAAACCGCCATTGGAATGCTATTACCACAATTCCTTTATTATCAATCATTACTGAATATAAAGGGCATAAAACAAGTTTCCCTGTGTGGCTTGCTACTCTGTACAATTCTAGAAGAAAATTATTCCAACAATCCTTTGCACATCAAAGCTTACAAGTAAGCCGCAGTGGGCTATCACTACTTTTTGAGCCTGTTGATGAATCATGCACCTTTATATCCTGATATTCCTAGTTATTTCAGCGAAGCACAAGTAATAAAAACCCAACATTTACATGACCTGGAAGGAAAGAATTAGGAGGCTGTCTTTGCGTCTCTACAAAAACCAGACATTGCACATTGCAGCTAGACCATGAAGTAGGTTTGTCACAGCTTACGCAAGCTTTTAAAAAATTGTATTGTTGAAATTTTACATTCATTTTAAAAAACAATTATTTTCAGATTGTTAGGAAATCTCTGAAAACTGTAACTCATATATACAATCAAAGGTAAACAATGCAATAGATTTCCTATAGCTTTAGTTTGCTAACCCACTGTGCATCATAAACCGAAATAATGGTTTTCATTAAAAGGAGAAGTATGGCCAAAGTTCTTATGATCCTACTTCTCCTATGGGGCACAGGAGTGCATTTGGGTCTGCATTCCTGTGACCCAGCCCGCTGTTGGCTGACGCAATAAAGCTGGTCTAGGCTCTACAAGGATCCCAACAACGTTACGATCTGTCCAGATGCCTGGCTGGCGGCTGGCTCAGCCTTTTAGTGTGCCGCTGAGAGCCTCAGCCAGCCACTTCTGCCCCCTTCCCAGCACCTCAGTGAGTTCTAAGAGTACAGAGCGATAACCAGAGAACTGAACGATCCACTGTCTTTGATCGCTCAGCTCCCGGTGTAGAGGTGGCAGGGCACAGCTGCAGCTCAGATTGATGCTGCAGCCATCTAGGCGAGTATGTATGTATTATTTATTCCTGCACTACTCTTCTAATAAGATATTGTATTCACATTTTTTTTTAAACTTTGTTGCATTTCAGCAATGCTAACCTTGCAGTCTCTTTGCAATCACTTCCTGTTCACATGCATGCACTCCAATGTATGGCATTACTTAGGGCAGATTTCCTGATAGTGGAAAGCAGTTGACCATGTGTAATGTGCGCTGTCATTTTGCTGCTACCTGGCCATTGCTGATATTTCCAAAAACTGCTATAGTCACTAACCAGCTTTAGTGCAACTACAAAATGTAGCAGCCTATTGGAGGAACCACAACGCATGAGTGGTAGGAAGGGGTTGTAGGTATTGGACACACTCAGAATTGTACATACAGGGGCTGGGGTTCAGGAAAACAGCTTTGTTTAACTCTTCTGGTAAGGATTATGTTGGCAGCAGCACTGACATATATATAGAATGCCAGCTATAGCAGCCCGGAGTCGCTTTACCTTTTTATGCTGAACAATCATCAGAAGAAGTGATTCAGGTGGCTGTAAAGTTGTCTGATCACTCCTGCATGCTGGGGTGTCTGGGACCTCCACAGCAGGTGTCAATATCAAAAGTGATGGGAGATTGGTAAACATCGATTCACTGATTTTCCCAGTGAAGAACAAACATCAGCTTTGATCCCTATTGGGTTCAGAGCTGTCAATCTCCAACCTCTTTACCAGTCCAAGAAACTGATAAGCACAATCTCTGCTTGAACAGCTATGAAAGAATACAGAGGTGACATTAGGGAGTTTATTTACGAAGGCTGGAGGGTGCAAGATCAGGCTCACTTCTGCATAGAAACCAATCCGCTTCTAACTACAGTTTGTTCAATTAAGCCTTAAAAAATTAAGTTTTTCAATAAAACCTGGAAGCAGATTCATTTCTATAAAGAAGTGAGCCTGCTTTTGCATTCTCCAGCCTGAGTATTGGTAAATAAACGCTTGGGGTCCAATATGCAATTTTCATATTGATACTTTCACTTTTTAACTGGTGCATGCAATTTTTGAGGTATGACATTTGGCATCTCTTTATTCATAATTTATTCTTTTATATTTTACAAAAGAAATTGGGTATTATATTGTATTAATTGTTGTGTACTGAAAATATGGGTTTGACAAACAATTGCACTAATATAGTATGGTACTTTTAATCTCCAAGGTCTCTGCTCTCAGAAAACATGCATTTTAAAATGTGTGCATAAAAAAAAAAAAGAAAAAGAAAAAAAAGCAAGCTCTGTCAGAAAAAGGGTTAAAGACACAGGCTGCTGAACATGAAGCATGGACGAACATCTATTACAGACAGGAGTTAGTTTAGAAGAGACAGGGTCAGCCAATAACAGGGTACTAAAATAGAATGTGGTGCACACAGGGTGTAGAGTAGGTAAAATTATACTCCTCTTTCCTTCTCCACTGTTTACATCGAAAATGGCAAAGTTGCACTGAACACCCAGCCAGTCTGTCACATAAGACCAAGCCGGACAGGCAATTTTGTAATGGAGGACACATCACTGGTTGCAGAATAACAGGAATTATCTGGCATTACCTCTAGTCAGGAGCAGAGGCTGAATAACAACATACAAGTCACAGGAAACAATCACAAAAGTTGAGTCCCAGCAATTCCGTGACTAAGTTTTGCTGTCACAGAACTGCCATGGGTCAAAGTAAGCCAATGTTTCAATAATCCAATGAAATTTTATTATTTACTGAAAAGATAACAATTTCTACTTTTTTAGGTGACTTACAGAATGCTTGGTTGTTGTTGTTTCTGATCATTTGCACACAAAAAAACCAAAAAAAAAAAAAAACCGCAACAAATATTTTAGGTTGTAACTGCACTGTCCCCTAACTGACCATTTGTCTTGATGACAACTTAAAAATGACTGTCTGCAGACCATGAATTTCAAAGAAGCTGAAAATGAATAGTGATCAAAATCTCCCATTCTTGCTGTAAATTAATGTTTTGAGTGTTGTGAACGTTGTTCAGTCAGCTGAATCTTGTGATGAATCAACCCATCTTGAAAATCTTATTATATAGATACTTGCCAGTGCTGGTAGTTGACACTATTGCCATCAAAAGGAAATCCTTATACAGCAGGAACAACTAAAACAGCAAAAGCATGAGATCTTCAGCGGACCCTAAAGCCCTGCTCCAGGCTGCTGATTATTTTATCCGTGCAGTGACCCTCTGCACATCATGGGTTAAATGTTCACTTGGCTAGGAGGAAAATGGAATAAAGACCAATCACTACTTTAGTCTTTCCTCTTGCAGGCTTCCTGGTCTCTGTGAGCCCAATCCCCTGAAGATACTTTACTGCGCTGCCTAGCCAGTTGTAACTTTCTGACATAATCATGTAGAATGCAGGACCAGCAGTCCCGCATTGTATGCAAAAATGGCAAGAGCCTGATCACATGCCAGAAGCATTGCACAGAGTAGATCTCCAGCTGCTGAGCGAGGGAGGAATAGGGTAAGTGTACCTATTTATTTGTCCCCTAGCCAAAGAAGCATTTAATCAATGCAGTGCAAGGAAGAAATTTAAAAGAGAGAAGTATGGGTTTTGGGGTTTTTATTAGAAATCATACTTACCTAGCTGGATGCAGCATCAGTCCCCTGTCTGTTCTAAGACTGAGAACTGAGTGATCAAAGACCGCTGATTGCTCGGCTGTCAGCTGCTCCATGAGCAGAGAGCTGGTGGCTGTCAGTCTCTGGATCTCTGCTCTGCCCCCCCAGTGCTCACTGGAGTGCTGGACTGTGGAGGGGGTGGGAGCGGCTGGCTCAGGCTCTCAACGGATTGCTGAGAGGCTGAGCCAGATACTGGTCCAGAGCCCTGGGTCCCAGCATGGGACTTCAGCCCACTGTTGGCTGAAAATGGGTCACAGGAGTGCAGGACAAACTGCACTCGAACTGTACTGCACGAACTGTGCAGGAGATCTTACAGCAACAGACAAGAGGGGGCTGTAAGCATTTATCACCAGCAGAGTATGAACTGCATTCCTGTGATCCACGGGAGAAGTACAACCAGACAAGCTTTGGCTGTACTTCTCCTTTAACATCAGCTCAGAGTGGGGCTTTATAGTTGCATCACTGCAACAGCTTTACCCCTTCCTGCCCAGCCTTGGCATCCCTTTGAGATATTATGCCTGGGGGACAGGAAGGTCTATCTGATCAAGTAACCACTGTGATTGGCTGTCACAATGGCCAGATGATCGGAAGCTGATCCCTTCAGCTCCCGATCATTACTAAAAAGACAGAGAGCAGTCATTGACAGCTCAGTGTCTATGCTGGAAGCATGCTCTTAGCACTGAAACCTCTTCTATCTATATTATTATTACTATAATACAGGATTTATATAGTGGCAACAGTTTGCTCAGCGCTTTACAATATAAGGGAGACAGTACAATTACAATACATTTCAGTACAGAAGGAATAGGAGGGCCCTGCTCGTGGAGCTTACAATCTAAAGGAAGGGGGAGGTGATACAAAAGGTGATAGCTGCGGGGGATGGTCTGGCGGAGGTGATTCAAGTACATTTCTTAGGTGGAGGTGGGGTAGGCTTCCCTGAAGAAGTGAGTTTTCAAAGATCGCCTAAAGGCAGACAGGGTGGGGCTGACCGGACATGCTGTGGTAGGGAGTTCCAGAGGATGGGAGAGGCTCTGGAGAAGTCCTGGAGGCAAGCGTGAGAAGAGGTGATGAGGGAGCTAGAGAGGAGGATATCATGGGAGGAGCGGAGTGGGCGATTTGGGCGGTATCTGTGGATGCTGTTGGTGATGTAATTAGGGGCAGTGTTGTGGATGGCTTTGTAAGCTGTGGTTAGTATTTTAAATTTTATACGTTGGGTAATTGGAAGCCAGTGAAGGGATTGGCAGAGAGGGGCAGCAGTCGCTGATCGGTTGGTAAGGTGTATGAGTCTAGCAGCAGCATTCATGATAGACTGAAGGGGGATAACCTATGTAACGGTAGACCAGTGAGGAGGGAGTTGCAGTAATCAAGGCGGGATATAACCAAGGCGTGGATACGTTGTTTTGTGGTGTCATTGGTCAGGAAGGGGCAGATTTTGGAAATGTTCTGGAGGTTGAGGCGGCAGGATTTATCCAGTGACTGGATGTGGGACCCAAAGGAGAGCTCAGAGTCTAGGATTACACCTAGCACCCTGGCATGAGGGGAAGGACCAATGGTTGTGCTGTTGATCTTAATGGTAAAGTCGTGAGTGGGGGATCGGGGAGGAGGAAATATTACAAGCTCAGTTTTTGAAAGATTGAGTGTAAGGTAGTGATGTGACATCCATGTTGATATGTCACTTAGTAGATTTGTGATACCTGAGGAGATTGAGGGGGTGAGCTGGGGAATGGAGAGATAGATCTGGGTGTCATCAGCATAGAGGTGCTACCTCCACTCTTAACCAGACAAACGCATTGACTCCTGCTGTTCTTCTTTGGGTAACTGCATTTATCTGCTACCTCCACTCTTAACCAGACAAACGCATTGACTCCTGCTGTTCTTCTTTGGGTAACTGCATTTATCTGCTACCTCCACTCTTAACCAGACAAACGCATTGACTCCTGCTGTTCTTCTTTGGGTAACTGCATTTATCTGCTACCTCCACTCTTAACCAGACAAACGCATTGACTCCTGCTGTTCTTCTTTGGGTAACTGCATTTATCTGCTACCTCCACTCTTAACCAGACAAACGCATTGACTCCTGTTAAATTCTCACCAAATGTTGTAATTATATCTGTTTATCTGTTGACTTGTCCTCACCTCTAGGCGCACTCAGGTTTATGACTGTGGCCTGTGTCATGGAAATTTTGTATTGTTGGTCGAACTTTAAATGTGTCATATATTCGTGTTATTCATATGTCTCTCGTGTGGCCTAATTAAAGCTCTGAAGGCTGCAATTGGGCCATGCGCATGTACAATGTATGTATTACAGTACTCGGCTTGGTAATGGATGAGATGGCAGATCTGCGCTTATAGACCGGCGTGTATACCAACACGGCATTCCATGCGAATGCTGCTGTCAGTAGACCGTGAGCCTGTATCCACATATCAGCAGCATGGTACCACGTGGGCTTCATAACGCAATGCGCAAGCGGTGTGAACTCCACGTGTAGGCTTATGCATATCTTACAACCCATTACCAACTTGAAACTGTATCTCGGATGGATGTGTTTTAATAAAGATCGTATCGGGCCCATCCAGGTACAGACTGATATTTTTAGGGAGTGTTTGTGCAGAGAATTTTACATACCAATAGAAGCTAGTAGGACAGGAAATATGACCTCAGATGGCTCATAGGGGGGAAGGGGAGGAAGTCTGCTGACCTCAGAAGACTCATGGGGGAGGACCAGTGATAGATAATAGCAAAGGCTATGCTCCAATTGGAATGTATATCCTCTGTATAGGTACTCCCCATTGTATTGTTCGGTGGGAGGGATTGACTTTATTCATGTGGGGGGCATGTGTGTATTTTTAATAAAACAGAGAGCTGAGCCTAAAATCAGCCCTTATGTGAGTTGCAACCAGCCTTAGAGTGTCGTGTGATCATTCCAGGGTAACGGAGCTCCATCACCCACAAATTCAACAGAACCAAAGTATTTGGATGGGCAGGAATCGTGTAGTTTGGCTGCAGTCGTGGTAAGCGAGATTCGCACAGCTTTATGGGGGATTTCTGCGCATCCAACTGCGAGTACTCACGGTAAGGAGAAATTCGTTAAAGCGAATTTCCAAGACAGTTTGGCGAGCCAGGCAGGAGACTAACGCGTATTCTTGCGTAGCTAACCTAGAACGAGGGGGGAATGGCCATCATGAACTAGCAAAAAGTATGCCGGCACATTTCAGGTCTCTCTGCCATTAAGAGGATCGCTTTTTGCGTGTTCGTGTGGCTGATTTCGCTCTCTGTTAGCTAACAAGAAATACCGCTTAACAAGGACCTCGTTTTTTGTCCTAAACTCTTGATTTTGTGGGTGAAAGACGAGGGTTTGTCTCTGCGGAGAGCAGCAGAGGGGTGGGTTTTGGTTGGCTGGATTTGGTCAAGTTTAAAAATCTTCCAACCAAAAATTAAACGGGTATATGTTTTAGTGGGTAAAAGTTGTTGCATAGTGTTAGGTAAGTATTTGTGGGCTGTAGGTACTGTGGTGATTGCTTTACCCCCCTCCACGTGAGGTAATTATTACAGTGCTGAAAGGCTTAGGTTAATTGTTAACTGTTGTAAGATCTGTGTACAATGTTTTGTGGAACTACTGCTCCCAGCAAGCATGCAGCAGGGGGTCCTTTCTGTTACATGTGCATGTTAGTGTGATATGTTGGTGTTTTATGTCCGTTCTGTGATTGTGCCCAAATTGTGTTGTATGTGTACTTCATATTGTTGTGTAATTGTCCAGTGTATGTTCTGTTCAAAAGTCTGTTTTATGTAAGAGGCAATTTTGAGGCTAGAGGCTGCCGTGTGCTTCCCTGTGGGGGGCCATTCTAGTGTTACCATGTGCTCCTCTGTGGGGGGTCATTCTAGTATCTGCCATGTGCTCCTCTGTGGGGGGTCATCTTCTTGACTAAACCACATGGACTCCTTTTGTTTGGTGGCCATTTTGTTAATGACCATGTGCTTTCCCTGTTGGTGGCCATTTTGTTGGCTACCATATGTGCAGTAATCTCTATGCAATGTGCATGAAGTTTCCTATATGCATTTGACCCATATTGTGTTTTTAATCCAAATTTTTTACAGTTTCATTTGTTTGCTTTTAGCTTTAAATTTGCGTATTGCCAGCCAATTTAAAGTGTGTTAAGCGAGTTTTCCCTTCACGTGTTCCACATTTAATGAGCGCGGTGTAGTCTGGGTTTTTGCACATAGATTTCTTGTATAGTGATTATGTTTTTCTTGTGTTTTTCCTGTTAAAAGTAGTTCCTTATTGTAAAGCGGGTTTGTTTTAGGCTGCTGTGTCGCGTGTTTCACATCCAGCAGACTTTTTGTGTAAACGGTTCTAGGTGGTTGCAGTAAAGATTGCGTGTATAATGTGGATCGTTTAGCGGTGCTGATAGGAGTGATTTTTGAGTCAGCAACAAGGTTACTTTTGGCGCAGTTTTTCGGTTTACCTCTGTGTAATTGTTTTACTGTGAAACGTCCCGTGTTTTTCATAAGGATCCACTTTGTCCTTTTTAACAGTTTTTCAGGTTGAAAAAGGGTTTTTCTGTGTGTATTAGGAAAGTTTTTTTTCTTTTTACACAAATTTCCTAAAGGTCAGTTAGCAGGTTTCTGCCCAACCAGTGACCCCTAAGTAACATCCAAGAACCCCTCTTTTTGTTTTGACTTGTGTTAGCTACTGTGTGCAGGGAGAGAAAAGCCACTTTCATCATTGTGCGGTGTGGCCTGCCAAACACAGTGGGTGATGAGAACCACATAAATTACGCTGTGCGAGTGGGCGGTCCAGGGAAGTCCTGGTCACCACAAACACTTCGGGTGGTCAGGATCACACAAATTGCGCTGTGGGAGTGGGAGGTGTGCTCTCAGTCTGACCGCCACTTGATGCGCTTCGGGTGATCGATAAGTATCACATAAATTACGCTGTGCTGGGAAAGTGGTGGAATCAGGCCTCTCGGTAGGATCCCACCGAGTGCTCCAGGGGGTAAACAGGTACCCGGACGCGGGATATATACCAGTGACTAGTCACGATGGGCAGTAGTCAGTCCATGAAGAGAGAGGGGGAACCAGCCCTCTTCAGGGTAAGGACAGCTGCACAACTGATGAAGGTGAGTTTGGGGGGGAAGTCTACAGAACCCCTCAAAAGGTGGAATAAATGGTCGAAGGGTACCAGATGGGAAATTCCCCGGGAAGGTACATTTGACGCATGGAGGTGGGAAAAATTCATCTCTGAATTTGGACCACGGATGCAGGCGTCAGAACTAGAGATCGCACAGCTATGGCTTCACAGGTCAATCCGATTAGGGAAGCAAGGCATACATAAACTGGTGTCTGTCCGGAAGAACCAGGTGATGTATACCTGGCCTCCAGAGGGAATAAAACAGGAGGATCCAGTGTCAGAGGTGGAGGAAGCTCTTTCAGGGCTGACTCTACTAAGGCAGGCAGGATCAGGGTCTGCTGGGGTCCCCCAACAACCAACAGTGGCTGAGATAAGTATAACTGCACCTGTCTCTTCTGTTAGTGACGTCACTCTTGATGTACCTTCTGTGTCTTCTGTCTCTATCCCTCAGCCTCTGCCTCTACCTCTCCCTTCTTCCTGCTTCACCCCAGCTCCTTCTGTTTCCAACTATGAAGCCCTCTCAACAACCGATTTGCAGACCATCTGTGAATCAAGGGGAATAGACACCCGGTTAAAAAACAGGGCGGATTGCATCAAAGCGCTACGAACCACTGATCAGACCCCTGCCCCCCAGCTATACCCTGATCTGAGGGACCTCAAACCTGAAGGTGCAGTAAGCGAGGTGGTTAATCTAAGCCCACCGATGATGCTGGGTCAGCCCTTGCACTCTTCCCGGACCGAGGCCTATCCAGTCAGGGTGCAGCAATTTGAAGGTCCTCCCAATGCACGGGGGGAACGGACTTTAGGGGAACGGGTAGTTTGGCATGTCCCCTTCACCCCGGCAGAGATCCGCACTATTCTGGCTGAGCTCCCGGACTATCGAGTCAATCCGAGAGGATTTGCTCGAATGTTTGGACAAAACCAGTTCAGCTATGGTATGAGCGGGTCAGATTGTGCACAGATCCTACGGGCAAAGGTGGGCATGGAAGTGGCCAGTACAGTGATTGCAGGGTGCTCTATAACCACGCATGAGGAGATGACTTCAGGGGGCAAAGAGTTCTGTACACAGCTAAAGGCAAAGCTTCCAGAAATGTATGGTGCTACCTCTACTACGGACATGATGAAGCTCACCCAGGGTCCTAATGAGGAAAGCGCCTGCTTCTGGCGCCGTCTCAAGCAGGCGGCACTGGATGCGGATCTGGAAGTTGGACCTGATGCTCCAACTGAAGGGGTAAAGGTGACCGCGACGCACATTCTGTTGCGGGCCAAATTTTTGGAAGGCATCGATACTAAAATTCGGGAAAGGCTGGTTCTGGCCCGACCCGAATATAATGAGATGTCTATCCCTGCTATCCTTTCCACTCTTGCGGCAATAGAGAGGGAAATGGATAGAAGAAAACAAGACAAGGCCAAAGTTCTTATGTCCCAGACCCCACACGAAAAACCAAGGGATCTGGGTCACAGGAAGGATAGGCCCCCACCCAGGTGCTTCCAGTGCCACCAAACGGGGCACATGAGGAGGAGCTGTCCCCAATTACCTAAAGGTCGGTGGCAGTTCATTCCTGATGAGTCCTCCGCCCCTATGACCACCATGGTAAGTAACTCCTATGAATTCTCATAGGAAGTTGACAAATCGGTGTCGGCCCAGATCCATCTTTTTCTAGAGGAATTAAAATATCCCCTCCCTTGCCTCACCGACACCAGTGCAGCAAGAACGGTCCTGCGAAAACAGGACATCCAAGGCAAGGTACCCCTCTCAGGGGAAAACCCTCCTAACCCCTACTAACCTCACTATCAAACGATGCACTATTCTTAACCCAGCTTCTCTTCTTCCTGTGTCGGAAGATGAGAAGGGGGGGGAGGACAGCAATGACAGTGCTGAATTTTGCAACACGACTAACAATACTAACACCTCTTCTGCTAACATGTCTTCTTTGTCCACTACTAATCTCTCTTCCAAAGGACACGACTGCATCTCTTTGGTGGAACTGGAGTCAGTGGCGACACACCCCATATCACCCCGAGAGTAGCGGTAAGGTTGAACGTCTTCCGATACCCAAAAACCTTGGCCTGAGTGTCTCCCCATTGCCCCCTATTCCATCCGGAATGCCCCTCGGCAACCACATGGGCTGTCACCCTACGAGGTGTTGTTTGGGGGACCTTCCAAAACAGGGTTGTACTTTCCTCAACAGTTGTCGTCTTTGCATTCACAGCTTACAGGTTATGTGCAATCTCTGCAACGGGAGCTGCAGAAGATACACCATCGGGTTCGCGAATCGCTCCCCGATCCAAATACAATAACAGGTGTTCTTTCTATTGAGCCAGGTGATTGGGTCGTCCTAAAGAAACATCAAAGAACCGGACTCGAGCCACGGTTCACCGGACCATACCAAGTCCAGCTGACGACACCTACCTCACTCAAGCTCGAGGGACGCTTCTCAGCTACACCAGAGAATGAGGGGTGTCATTTTCCTTTTTCTTTTTGTTTGTATGTCTTACATGTGTGTGAACGGAGGAAAAGATGGCAGATACCCCAACCTTTTATTTAAAATGCACCTACGTTTAGCCAGAACCGCCAACAAAACCAACTGTTGGGTATGCTCTAAGCCCCCACCCAGTCATCACATGTCCGCAATGGCCGCTGTTCATGCCCTATATGACATCCGCGTCGGCATGAAAAAGCAAGGGACCCCTGGTCAGCCCCCACGTAGACATTTGTCGGTAGAACTTAATGACACATTTTTAGCAGGTAACATCAGTTTCAGCACCAATATTAGCTCTAGCTCCTGTAGGGCCCTCACCAGTCCATTATGGGTAACTGGGCAGCTAGGCAGCCCTCAGGTGTGCTTTAACATCAGCTTTGGCACAGGTAACAAGTTTGTTGGGATTACCACCTGCGAGGGAGGTATAACTGTCAATCTGACTAACCAGACTTCCTTTCTGAGTAACCACACTGACCGACCAGACCACGTGTGTTGGAAGGACGGATGTGATGTGCAGACTGAGGGAGCAATCCCCCAGTCTGTGCAACTGTTGCTCAGTACCAGAGGCCGAACGAGGAACTCCTCCTGTTCTGCTCTGACAGGTCCATACTATTTTCTGTGTGGTTCGGCAGCCTATAGAACATTTCCCCAGAACGCGAAAGGTTCGTGTGCCCTCATAAAGCTAGTCCCCGCATCCTATGTAGTGATGGACCATGAAGAGTTGATGGTCCACAAGAAGGCAAGGATGGCAGGGAGAGTTCGCAGGGAGCTGTTCTCTGAGGGCGACCAGGCATGGGCTTGGTTCCCCTCATGGACAGGATGGGGAATAGAACTTATGAAGCGCCTGAACAATTTTTCTGTCATCGTGGATAGTATGTTTAACGAGACCGTAGAGGCTGTCAGAGAAATTGCCCAAGAACAACGGCAGATGGGAATTTTAGTGCTTCAGGAGAAGATGGCCCTTGATTATCTTTTAGCCGCCAAAGGGGGGTTCTGTGAGTTCATCGGAGAGGATTGTTGTACTTGGATAGAAGACACCGATGACAAGGTCCAGGCCCATATGGACAAAGTTAGTGAACTACAGGGAAAAGCTAGAGCTATAGCTAGTGAGGGTTGGAATCCGTTCAAGGGTTTGGGAGGATTGGGAGATTTCCTGTTCTCCATCGGATCTTGGTTGAAGGAAGTGGGAGTGTATATCCTGATGCTTCTCTTTTTCATCTGCCTTTTATATGCCGCGGTGAGATGTTCCTGTTGCCTCATCGACCGTGTAAACCAAGCTCGGGCAGACGACCACATCTCCATGCCCGCTCCTGGGATCCCACTCCAACCACTGATCGGAGGAAAACCTCACCAACCATCCACCTTCTCTACAGATTACGTCCTGGCTTCCCTCTAATTTATCTCTCTGAAGACCACATTCTCCAAGACCTTCAAGCAAGCTTCAAGCCTCATCATGGTTTGTGTCTGCGATTTGGAAAACTGTCTGGGTCGAGACCAGCCTTGTGTGGCCCCGTCTGCAGGGGCAATTTGAGAATCTGTTGCTGGATCTCCCCAGACCACCGTGGGATCACAAGCTTTATTCATACCACAAGTCTGTTTGTGGTTTTTGCAAGAGCCTTCCTGTAGTGAAGGTTCCAACGCTCTTGAGGATCATCGCTTCAATCAAGCCTGTTTGCGTCGAGTCTGCGTCGGGTCTTGTTGTTTCAGGTACCCCGTGGAGCTTTATTCTCAGGGACAACTACAGGAACTCTTTGAAGTTTGAGACTACACCCATCAAGCTGAAGAAGATCAAGAAGGGACACGAGGAGAATATGATAAAACAGGAGGGAATGTCATGGAAATTTTGTATTGTTGGTCGAACTTTAAATGTGTCATATATTCGTGTTATTCATATGTCTCTCGTGTGGCCTAATTAAAGCTCTGAAGGCTGCAATTGGGCCATGCGCATGTACAATGTATGTATTACAGTACTCGGCTTGGTAATGGATGAGATGGCAGATCTGCGCTTATAGACCGGCGTGTATACCAACACGGCATTCCATGCGAATGCTGCTGTCAGTAGACCGTGAGCCTGTATCCACATATCAGCAGCATGGTACCACGTGGGCTTCATAACGCAATGCGCAAGCGGTGTGAACTCCACGTGTAGGCTTATGCATATCTTACAACCCATTACCAACTTGAAACTGTATCTCGGATGGATGTGTTTTAATAAAGATCGTATCGGGCCCATCCAGGTACAGACTGATATTTTTAGGGAGTGTTTGTGCAGAGAATTTTACATACCAATAGAAGCTAGTAGGACAGGAAATATGACCTCAGATGGCTCATAGGGGGGAAGGGGAGGAAGTCTGCTGACCTCAGAAGACTCATGGGGGAGGACCAGTGATAGATAATAGCAAAGGCTATGCTCCAATTGGAATGTATATCCTCTGTATAGGTACTCCCCATTGTATTGTTCGGTGGGAGGGATTGACTTTATTCATGTGGGGGGCATGTGTGTATTTTTAATAAAACAGAGAGCTGAGCCTAAAATCAGCCCTTATGTGAGTTGCAACCAGCCTTAGAGTGTCGTGTGATCATTCCAGGGTAACGGAGCTCCATCACCCACAAATTCAACAGAACCAAAGTATTTGGATGGGCAGGAATCGTGTAGTTTGGCTGCAGTCGTGGTAAGCGAGATTCGCACAGCTTTATGGGGGATTTCTGCGCATCCAACTGCGAGTACTCACGGTAAGGAGAAATTCGTTAAAGCGAATTTCCAAGACACCTGGTTCCTAAGAATCATCCCCCCCTATTCATGTGAGCCTTATCAGCTTCTAATTGGGGCGGAGTTGAATGCTCATTTGAGCATCTCCCTATAAATTTAGTTCAGCTCATGGGGGAGATCTCTGATGGGGGGCACAGTCTCTGATGGGGGTGCTGCTTATGATGGAGTGCGGCTTTGAATGAGTGCAGAGCAGTTAAACACAGCAGTTGAACTAAAGCAGGAGAACTTAAGCAGCAGGAAGACACAACAACAGCAAGAAACTCTACTGCATGCTGGACAGACTGCAAGGAAACACCCTGGGAAACATCTCTTACACACCTGAGTCCCACTCCGTGTACCTTTATATAATACACCCCTCTTCTGCTCTTCATATTACTATCCTCTGTTCACAAATCTCATTTCTTTACCCCTCTGCTCCACCCCAAAACTTGTACATCTCCCCCTCATTGCTATCATCTCCCTACTACTGCTTTCATCACCTCCCCAAAATGCCTCTTCCACTCCTCCTTCTCATTTTCCTCTCCTCTGTTCCCAAAATCCATTCACTATATCCCTCTGCTCCTCCCAAACATTTGTATATTGTGCCCTCACTGCTTCCCTCACCCATTTATGGCACCCACCACCTCCTCCTATTACTCCACTCTCCCACTGACCCCAACACCTCCACTAGTAGTTTCTCACGCTCCTGCACATCCCGCTCCCATGCCACCTTTCTCACCCTTCTCCTCCTCATAACCGCGGGGGACATCTCCCCGAATCCTGGCCCTCCACCACCTCCCTCACCCGCACAAAACCCTCCCACCTCCACGTCCTGCCACAACCCCCGCAACTTAGTATCTGTCCCCCTGCTCCCTAAAATCTCCCCCCCGTTTTCATGTGCACTCCTGAACGCCCGATCGGTGTGCAACAAGCTTACCGCCATCCACGACCTCTTTGTTTCCCGCTCCCTCAACCTCCTGGCGATTACGGAAACCTGGATCCAGCCCACTGACTCTACCTCCCCTGCTGCACTCTCCTACGGCGGTCTCACCTGGACCCACTCACCCAGGCCCAACGGTCGTAAAGGTGGTGGGGTTGGCCTGCTCCTATCACCGCTGAGCACCTTCCGAGTCCTCCCAAACCCCCCCTCCCTATCCTTCTCCTCCTTCGAGGCCCACTGCGTCCGACTATTCTCCCCAACCCCCCTGAAGATTGCTGTGATATACCGGCCTCCTGGATCCATAACCCGCTTCCTGGAAGACTTCTCCTCCTGGCTACCCTTCTTCCTCTCCTCTGAGCTACCCACTATCATCCTTGGGGATTTCAACATCCCTGTCAACCTCGACAACCCGGACACAGCCCGTCTCCTCCACTTAACCTCCTCCTTTGCACTTGCACAGTGCATACAATCCACCACCCACTCCGACGGTAATATCCTTGATCTTGTCTTCTCCAACCGCTGCGCTCCCCACAACCTCACTAACACCCCCTTCCCTCTCTCTGACCACAACCTGATCACCTTCTCTATCTCCTCATCCTCCAACGCCTACCCCTCCAAATGTCACACTACTACCAGCCGTAACCTCCGCAACCTTAACCCTGCCTCCCTCCACTCCGCAGTTGATCAACTCCATGACAGCATCCTCCCCCTGTCCTGCCCCGACTTGGCTATGACCGCCTACAACAATGCGCTGTCAACAGCCCTTGACTCACTAGCGCCTTTAACCACACGCAACATCAGACCCCGACCGCTCCAGCCCTGGCAGACTGATCACACCAAAACCCTCAAACGACACAGTCGTGCCCTGGAGCGACTATGGCGCAAAACCAAATCCCAACAAGCCTTCACCCGATACAAATCTGCCTTCCACACCTACACCTCCTTCCTCCATACTGCCAAACAAGCCTACTTCCTGACCCTCATCAAGGCCCTCTCCTCCAATCCTCGCCGACTCTTCTCCACCTTCAACTCTCTACTCTCGCCACCCCCACCTCCACCCAGCACCTCACTCACTGCCCTTGAGATTGCCAATCACTTCAAAAACAAGATTGACACAATTCGCAAGGACATTGCCGCAACTCACACGCCTTCTCAACCCGTCCCCTCTCACACAGCTACCCCCTCATCCCCCCTCCCCCTCGACATAACCCACAGGGACTTCGTCGCTGCTCAAACTCCCTCCAACCCCCTTCCCCCTCACTCAGCTACCCCCTCTACACCCCTCTCCCACGGCCCCACCACTGCTCTGACCTCCTCTCCCACCCCACCCTACATTCCTCATACTGAAGCTCCCCCAACACTCCGCACCTTTGACCTTACTACCATCGAAGAAGTCTCCAAGATCCTCTCTGATGCCCGCCTCACCACCTGCCCCCTTGACCCTATCCCCACACAACTCCTACAACCTCCCTCCCCCTCCATCCTACGCTCCCTCACCCACATCTTCAATCTCTCCCTCTCCTCCGGCACTTTCCCTTCCCCTCTGAAACATGCACACATCACCCCCATACTTAAAAAGCCCTCCCTGGACCCCAATGACCCGAACAACCTCAGACCCATCTCCCTGCTCCCATTTACATCTAAACTCCTCGAGCGCCTAGTCTACACCCGCCTATGCTCTCACCTCAACGACAACAACCTCCTCGATCCCCTACAGTCCGGCTTCCGTCCCCTACACTCCACCGAAACTGCCTTACTCAAACTCTCCAACGACCTGCTAACCGCCAAAGCTAATGGCCACTATTCAGTGCTCCTACTCCTTGACCTCTCTGCGGCCTTTGACACAGTCGACCACCCCCTCCTCCTCAAAAAACTACACTCCCTCGGCCTCAGAGAATCTGCTCTCTCCTGGCTCTCATCCTACCTGTCACAACGCTCTTTCAGCGTTACCTATAATGCCACCACCTCCCTCTCACTCCCCCTCTCTGTTGGGGTCCCCCAAGGCTCTGTCCTCGGGCCCCTTCTCTTCTCCATCTACACCTCCTCCCTTGGCCAACTCATACACTCTCACGGCTTCAACTACCACCTCTATGCCGACGACACACAAATCTATCTCTCAACCCCCCACCTCACCCCCTCGGTCTCCGCCCGAATCACACACCTGTTGAGCGACATATCAGACTGGATGTCGCTCCACTTCCTTAAACTGAACCTCTCCAAAACCGAGTTTCTTGTCTTCCCTCCAGCCCGGACACCACCCCCCATTGACTTCTCCATCATGTCCAACAACGCCACCATCAAACCCGCCCCGCAGGCCAGAGTACTTGGTGTCATTTTGGACTCCAACCTATCCTTCCAGCCCCAAGTCCACTCTTTAACAAACTCATGCAGACTCCACCTCCGCAACATCGCCAAAATCCGCACGTTCCTAACTCCAGAAACCACTAAACAGCTCATCCACTCCCTCATCATATCGCGACTCGACTACTGCAACTCCCTCCTCACTGGCCTGCCTCGCCGCTGGCTATCCCCGCTTCAGTCCATCCTGAATACGGCTGCCAGACTCATTCACCTTTCCAACCGCTCCGTTTCCGCCACCCCCCTCTGCCAATCCCTCCACTGGCTTCCGATTGCGCAACGGATCAAATTCAAAATCCTAACGCTGACGTACAAAGCTGTCCACCATACTGCCCCGAACTACATCACTGACCTAATATCCAAGTACCGCCCAGCACGCACACTCCGCTCCTCACAAGACCTCCTTCTCTCTAGTTCCCTGGTCTCCTCCTCCCATGCCCGCCTCCAGGACTTCTCCAGGGTGTCACCCATCCTCTGGAACTCCCTGCCCCAACCCATCAGATTATCACCTACTCTCCTCTCCTTTAGGCGCACCCTGAAAACCCATCTCTTCAGGGAAGCCTACCCCGCCCCCTGCTAACTTGCCGACCTCCTCCACTCTTCCTACCACTCCATCCCCCACAGCTATCTCCTCCTGTGCCACCATCCCCTCCCTCCTAGATTGTAAGCTTGAAAGCGCAGGGCCCTCGATCCCCTCATGTTTTGCATTGTATTGGTATTGTTCTGTCACATGTTCTGTCCCCCTTTGTAATGTACAGCGCTGAGCGAACTATTGGCGCTTTATAAATACTGAATAATAATAATAATAATAATAATAATAGAGGTGGTATTGGAAGCCATGGGAGGTTATCAGTTGGCCCAGGGAGGAGGAATAGAGAGAAAAGGAGGGGCCCAAAAACAGAACCTTGGGGGTACCCCAACACAAAGAGGAAGCGGAGGAGGAGTTGTATGTGACACTGAAAGTGCGCTGAGAAAGGTAAGAGGAGAACCAGGAGAGAGCAGAGTCACGGAGGTCGATGGAGTGGAGTTTACTGAGGAGCGGGTGGTCGACTGTGTCAAAGGCAGCGGAAAGGTCAAGGAGTATGAGAATGGAGTAATGGCCCTTGGTTTTAGCAGTTAGTAGGTCATTAGTGTGTTTTAGTAGGGCAGTTTCTGTGGAATGTTGCGGGCGGAAGCCAGACTGTCGGGGATCAAGAAGGTTGTTGTCGGTGAAGTAGCAGTTCATACGGTTGTGAACAAGGTGCTCGAGAAGCTTGAAGGCAAATGGGAGCAGGTCTATAGACCCATATGTGTGGCATGTGGGAATTAAAGCCCATCCTCTTTGCCATCACACATATATGCTATGTGGACAGGATAATGTAAAGGTTTAAACACTTCTGTTTTGCATCTTTTTCTTTGTAGAGTTTTGTAAACACCTTTGAGAGGTCATTGTTCCTGAGATATAAGCAGCTGAAGTTACAGGCAAACCTTAACTCTTCTTACAAGAATTTCAGCTGCCTTTATAAAAGAATGGAAAATTTGGGGGATTTTAGCACAGCACAGGAAGATACAAGTATACTGGATTTCAACCAGGCAACCGGTATTTTCCAATACTTTTTACGTAAATAAACCATGGGGGAATGCGTATCGCAGATGTAGGGAATATATCCATTTCTATATTATACACACACATACATGCATTTACACACACATCTGTTTTCTTAATGTTTTGCCTGGAGATGGGCTTTAGGCAATTAAAATAGCAGAAGACTCTTAGAAGTATTGTTTTAATAGCTCAGAAAAACTAAAGGGCAAGGTTACACAATCACAAACAATTGTTCTTGATAAGTTTTCAGCAACAAATCAATGGTAAACTAATGTCTTGCGTGGCTTACTAGAGTGCCAGATGGGAATGTGTGGGGGAGACAAAAGCCAATGACACAGCTAAAAGCAATGAAGTCTGTTAGTAAATAAACAGTTGTGCAGTGATGTAAAAACTGTGCAGGAGATCTTATAGCAACAGACAAGAGGGGGCTGTAAGCATTTATCACCAGCAGAGTGACCCGTTAGGAAGGAGGAGGAGGGGGGGGGATTTAGGTCTGGAACTTGTCAAAAATTCCATGTAATGTGCCCTTAAACATTTAAACATGAGGCAGAAAAAACTGGATTAATCATGACTGCAATACATAAAACAATTACAACCAGTGAAATCATAATAGAGAGCAATCACAATACACAAAAGATGAAACAATAATTGTTCTGTATCCAGCACCCATCTGAGCAATAGAAAAATCTTCAGAATTTAAGATATTTACAGAAAGAGAAATAGGAAGGCCTACCTTTTGTTAGTTGCTCCAGCTCATAGAGCCACAGTAGGCCTTGCCTGCCTACCAACATATCCAATATCTGGGTTAAAGCTAGGCCCAGCTACCCAACATGAATTTAGTTTTTCAGATCAATACAACAAGCAACAACAAACTATTTTCTTTTCCTTTTTTCTTGGGGTGGGGGCTTAACAACTTGACAAAGGTCAAAGCATAAAGAAAACAATACCCATGGATGCCCATTCAAAGGAGGCCTCAGCTCCTGTTAACATCTGTGCCATTTTTCAGTTATCATACAATATCACATAAGTGGAATCCCATTATGTCTTGTGATGCCTGTTCACAATTTTGTGACTTTCACGGTTTTTAAAAATGCTGCATGTTCTTCTTTGTACTTTAATGGAATTGCATCAAAAATGCATGTACCTATGTTTTAGACTTAATTATGACACATCTGCCATAACTATGGGCAGCATAGTGGCTAAATGGTTAGCACTTCCGTCTGACAGTACTAGGGTCATTGGTTTGAATCTCAGCCATGGCACCACCTGCCTGGAGTTTGCATGTTCTCCCTGTGCCTGCATGGGTTTTCTTCGGTTTCCTCCCACACTCCAAAGACATGCTGGTAGGTTAATTGGATACTGTCTAAATTGGCCCTAGTATGTGTATGTATGAATGTAAGTTAGGGACCTTCGATTGAATGCCCCTTGAGGGTTAGGGACTGATGTGAATGTATAATATATATGTAAAGCGCTGCGTAAATTGATGGCGCTATGCAAGTTCCTGAAATAAACAACTGGGTTTCTCCCCTAGGCAGACAGGAGATATTGTATGTCATTGGCCTAGATTGTAAGCTCGAAAGAGCAGGGCCCTTGAACCCCCCGTGTTTTGTTACTGTATTGTCTCTTGTTCTGTCCCCCACTATAATGTACAGCGCTGAGCATACCTTTTAGCGCTATATAAATACTGTATTATAATAATAATAATAATAATAATAATAATTAGCCAAAATGAAAAACAGATCCAGCACAAAAACGTATGAACACATTAAAAAATGCACCATAAAAGTGGGTGAAAAAGCATGAAGAAAAAAAAAAAAACAGAAGGACAAGTGTGAACCTCAGGTAACCAAGACTTTAAAGAAAGCCTGTCAACTGTGGCCAAACCCATATTTCTGATCCCCTATGCCCAGAATAGTACATTGTTAAAACCCTAACATGCATTAGAAATACTGCAGTCGGGATACTGTTTTGCCCACCCCAGGTTCATCACTTCAAGAGCAGAAGAGTACTAGCTTTCAGTCAATCACTTCATCAGTGTGGAAGTGGCAAATCAAAGATGTCAGAACCCAGGCAGGTGAAAGTGATCAGCTCTTGTGAGCAGAACTTTTTTTTTTCAATATTGTGGAAGATTTAAGACACACATATTGTGATTTATACATTCCTTTTTTTCTTTGGTTAGTCCTGCCAAGTTGATAAAGAACAACGTACACGGACCATACAACCTACTGCTGGCTAACAATTGGTGCAATACAATACAATTATTCAACACCACTATGAAGAACACTACTCTGCTCAATAAAGTGGGTCCACCAAAAACTAGTAAATTTTTGGTCAATAAACAAGAGCTCACTTACCTATCACCCAGGATTTTTTTTTTTTTTAGATATCGAGAACCCCTGTGGCAAGATTTATGCACATGGTTTATGGTCACTGTTGGGCAGGTGAGGAAAAATAAAGAGGTTCCACTATACAAGACCTTAAAAAATTAGATGACTGTATACAGCCCAGCCATGGCCAGGTTAAACCCCTCCCCAAAAAAAGGAGGCGGTGTAGACATCACCTGCAATCTCCTCCTCTATCCTACTCTACATCAACAAAAAGATGAAGGTAGAGCCAAGCTATAATAAAGGGATGAGAAACCCTTCCGCAGTGGAAACGATGAGAGCTCTCAGGGTAAGAGAGCCCAATCAAGAATTCCAGTGGAGAGAATGCAAAAGAAGTCTGCAGGAGATTCAACTTGTGCCAAACACTGGAACAAAAGCCATCATCTTGACAAACAAATTCAAATTTTCTTGCCCAGGGTATTTCTAATAACCAAGTTTCTTTACACCTGAAACATGAAATGCAAGGTTTTTAATGCAGTCTAAAAAAGAAAAACTAATGCAGCCACCATTTCCAAGAATTGCTGTGCTGCAATGCAATTTTTGGTGTTTACATTTTGGCCTAAATGTATGACTAATATTGAGTTTACTATATTTTTTTATAACCAAAAGTAAAAAATAAGATTTTTTTCATAATTGTTGGGTCTTTTTTGGTTTATATCACAAAAACAAAAACCCATTGGTGATCAAATACCACCAAAAGAAAGCTCTATTTGTGTGAAAAAAGGACATTTTTTTTTCGTTTGAGTACAGCATTGCATGAATGTGCAATTACCAGTTGAAATAGCGCAGTGCTGAATAGCAAAAAAGGCCTGGTCATTAAGGGGGGTAAATCTTCCAGAAGGAAAGTGGGTTGTACTGCTATAACTTTTACATTTTTATATAGTATTTTTATAGAAACTTCAAAAACAGAAAAGAGATTAAAGTCAGGGCTTCTTAACAAAAATAAAGTTTGTTTCAGCTATAAATGCGAAGTCTGATCTTCTCAGGTCCTTCTCAGCTAGATGGAGTAGTTACAGTGCTGAATTTCATTTACAAACTATTTGCCTGACTGTAACTAACTGACTGTGACTAACGGTTTTTAGAGATCCTTTTAAGTCTTATGACCTTTTAACAACTATTCTTGTGGTCTTGTGAAAAGTGCTTTAAAAGCTACTGCTTTAAATGTAATGATCTTTGAGGTTTACATATTTTATCTATGTGTGATTGTTTAAACCAGTGTCTCTCAACCTTTTTCCAGTCAAGACACCCTTTAACCTCTTCACGCCGGCCGAACGCAAATGTGCAGCCTCCCAGCGTCTGGGCCTAGACGCCGAGCAGCCACAGATTTGCGTTCTATTAAAAAAAGGACATATGTGCCGAGAGCGCACGCCCTGCGCGCTCCCAGCACACGTCCTGTACTCACGTAAAGGTCCCGATCTCCTCTTTCGATCGGGACCTTTCCCGATCATGTGACCGCGGTCACATGACCCTAAACCCCGCCCCACCTCCTGAAACTCAAAGGGCCGGGAGGTGCCGGCGTGAAGGGGTTAAAATTATGGACAATCTTGAGGTACCCTATTTTAAAATGTAAAACTTCAACTAATAGTTTTGAATAGCGCAGCAGCATCCAGACACACAGGGCATCCAACATTAGAGTGGATTTATTCTTTCAAAGCAAATACACTTTTGTCCACTGGTACCAACTAGTTTTCCAGCATTTCATCTTCATTTTCTATAGCCTACGCAACCCAGTGCTGACAGAGATGGGTGGGGGCAAACAAGGATGCTGTGCAGGAGCCGAACGTCCTCCTTATCAACCAATGACGTCAGTGGTTGTTAGGACGCTGGTGGTTGGGTCTGCACAGTGCCCAAGGCTGTAGTGTTAAAAAAATGGAAACCTGCGACTGTGTAACAAAAAAAGCAGGTTTGATCCACCTGCTGGCTTGTATACATTTTGTGGGCAATTTGGGGCAGTTTGTAGACATTTTGCCAAGGCACCCTGAAGACACCCTGGTTAAAAAAGGCTGGTTTAAACAATTTGTTCAGTAAAGACAATATAAACCTCTCCATAGTCTGCAGTCTGAGGATACTCACAGATGGCAGTTCCCTAATACAGTGCTCCACAAAAATGCTAATATTTGGATAACTGGTGCAGTGACTCAAGCAACTCTAATATATTAATTTTATTAAAGTGTATGTTGAGTCAAAACTTTTTTTGGAGTCTAGGGAATGGTTAAAACCCCCCTTTTTTACCTGACCTCTGACCCCTTGAGATTTTCTTTCACTTCCTGTCTTTTGGATACAACTTATGCAAAAAGTGTCAGGAAATCTCCCATAAAGTTAGAGGAATTCCTCTCTTAGATAACGGTCACTGAAACAGGTGTCCCCATTAGAAGGTTTACTCTCATCGTCTGCTCTAGTAACAAATGTAAGATATCGGATAGTTCATCACTTTGTTTCGTAACAAGGGTCACATGGCAAATTGAGAGATGTAAATCTACCCATTTGGGAAACAAATGGTAATAAGAACATGACTAGGGTTCTAACACTTTCATGCTAACATGCACACATAATAAAATGCACTTTTTAGGTCTGAAGATGAACACTCCCCCTCCCAAAAACAAAAATATATTTTTTTTTTTTCCTGAAAGCAGAGACCATGTAGTATCTATAGTGTGGATTAAAATGGTGGCAGTTGACATTTTAGGTCACATGCTCTTTGCACTACAGTTTATATTTTCAGTAAAAAAAATGCACACACTACACCCAGTTCCTCATCAAAATATAAATGAAGATGCATTAGTAAATAGATACTAAATACAGTATGCCAAGCCTTAAAGGCTAATTCCACCTTTGGGACCTCATTACATTTTACACCAGTATTTCGTTTGTAACATGGTGCAACTGGAACCTCCCCCCCCCAGCACCAATATGCAAGGGCTCTTCTCCCTGGCAGCAACTGTCATTTGCAGGCCGATTTGAAAAAAATAAAATGTACTTTTTTTGGCTGCAATTATATGTGCATTTTTTTCATGGTAGGTTTAGGCTTTTAAAGTTGTGCATGCTCATAAAACAGCAACCCGAAATTGTCCATAGACAGAGCTTTAAAGGCCTTGACAGGTAATCACTTTAGAGTTAACAATAAATAATGGCACTAGATTTATTGTTCCCAGTGCGTGGATTGATACCTAATGTGTGTCACAATCTTTGTCTTCGCTCAGGTGAGCACCGAACATGTCCTACAGGTCGATATATACACTGGGGCTTGATAAGGAAAACAAACCTACCTTCTAGCTAAGCCCCCTGTGACATCACAGCACCTCGCTGTAAGCTGACTTAGAATGGTGCAACATAAGGCGTCACAACAGCAATTTGGGAAGAGAAAGATGTGTTGTCACCAGAATAGAGGAAGTGGATTTGTAAGCCATCAGCTGCCAGGATGCCTTTAAAATTTCTCATTGCTGCTGCAATGTACTGTAACAAGAACATGTTTTAAAGCAGACCTACACTGCATCTGAGCACCAAAAATACAGTAGATCATTTTTATTATATAAAAGCAAACTCTCCCATCTATCCATGTCTTCATGCTTTATTTTGCTCAGAAAACACTTTGAAAAACACCCACTAGCATTTCTGGCCGTGGCCATCTTGAGTAAGGGCAAATGATTCACGTAGCATTTACGTTCCTTCCTGGAATTCATCTGGCCTTCGTTTAGGCATGCCGGCAGGAGGATGTGCTTAGCTAATAAAACCCCTCCTCCCCTCCTGAAGACTAGTGGGATCTATGACATCATTTGCCTTGGCCTGGAAACTAGGAAGTAGCTGAAGAAATGTAAGAAAAAAAAAAAGTTTAACACAAGTAAATATGATATTTTCCTCATTGGATTACTAATACTAGCACAATAAGGATTAAAAATAGTTAATATTGATTAGGAGAGTGAAGTTCCACTTTAAAGCGGACAGAGCTTTATTACATACTGTATTTCAGTTTCAGTTTGACTTTAAGCTGAAAATATTTAGATCTTAATGCAACCAGGTTTATAACTCACCATTTAGCAGTGCATAACGATCACACTATCTTTCTGGTTTTTAGGCATTTTCACAACGCTTGTTTGGATTTCCTTCAGGGATTTCCTTCCTACAATCTATAAAATTACTTATAGATCATACGGGTCATATTTATCGGATCTGTGCATACACAATACTGACTTGTATGACTATGGTACCAACAGTTGTTTTTAAGATCTGTACTATGGAATTGGCCAGAGCATAAATCTCTAGCATCCCACTCCCGTCATGCTCTAAAGTTGGTATCAAAAAAGAAACCTAATTGCCCATTTTACTTACCTTAAGCCACATTCAGGTGACGCTATTTCTTGTGTGTTTAATTCCTGGGGTCCTTCTTCGGGTGTCCACATCACGGTCTGCTTGATGTGGCCACCTCCGACTGGTGGAAGTGACAGTTCTAGCGGCCTGATCCTCTCTGCATTGGCAGAAGAATTAATGTGGGCAGTGAGGAGACAAGTGCTAGGGAGTGGATAGGGAGTGGAGAAGGGTGCATGGTCCCAATGGTAAGAAATTAGCTCGGCTCATAAATCAAACTGAGTTTAATCCCTTACACTGCAGGATGTTTGGAATAAACACTGAGGTGTAACTGATACACAATGCACTACTTAGATTTAATTTTTTCCCCAGAGTGGGGCTTTAAACTAAATCATATGTCATCACTAAATACAGTTATCCTTTGTTTAAGAGAGCCAATGACATACTCGTAAAGCACTAATCATCATGTATTGTCATGGTTGTATTAGTTTTAACATTTACCCAGAAAAGCCAAGTCCCCGAAATAATGCAGAACTGGATAAAAAAAAAACTTGCTGACAATTGAAGAGGTTTACGTTTGTTTATACAATGCTCACCATCACCTTTAGTTTGTTTCTGCTTGTTGATCAAGAAACACAAGACAAAAAAGCAGCATTAGACATGTTCATGCACAAATGGAGTCACGTGGTTCACCTCTGGATGTACAAAATAAATAAAATAAAGGCCTCACAGGCAGACAATGGGTGATCTTTAAGAGAAGACAGGAGGTAAAACGTTACCCTTCATTTCTAAAATGTTTTGTTATCTTTTCCAGAAAAGTGTGATTTTTGCAATTGTTTACAGCACTTTCTTACAGGAGATGCTGCAAAATTAGGTCCCTCTCACAATAACAGTGACATGGGTCACTTCAGAGGACTGCAAAAGGAGGTTTTCAGGCATGCAGGAGGGTTTTGTTTTTTTTGTTTTTTTTTTTTAATTGCTGAATGGCAATTTTGCATTACAAGACCACTCCACAACTTTGAAACAAGTGCGGCCACATTCACCCACATGGAAGGGTTACAGCAGCAAGCAGTGATGCTTGTGAAACTCAGCAGGTGGCATTATTATTATACAGGATTTATAAAGTGCCAACAGATTGCTCAGCACTTTACAATATAACGGGAGACAATACAGCAACAATACAGTTCAATACAAGAGGGTTAGGAGGGCCCTGCTCCTTGGAGCTTACAATCTAGGAGTATAAAATGACTGCAAAGCATCGCAGCCATATTTACTTAACATAGCAGCACCATGTCCACTTGTAGGTGGGTGGGGAAAAAGCAGATCAACTACCTGTTACATATGACAGAAGACGTAAAATAGAACTATAGGCAAAATGTTTTTTTCATTTTGGATAGAGGGTTAAAACCCCTGTCAAAATTTTTTCGCCATCTGTGTCACATTGCGGAGATTTCCCTTCATGTCCTGTCCCATAGCCAAACTAGAAGTTAGAGGAAATCCTGTTAAATTAAGGGAATTCCTTAGGGTCCCCATTGAAAGATTTCCCCTCTATTACTTTTCAGGGGACAACCCAAAATTTGGTATTTTCTTTTCATTTCACTTTCAATGACAACACCAAACAGGATAAATAGAGAGGGTGAATCTCCCTATTGGGGACACCAATAGCTATAGAAACCAATAGGGGTTCTAATCCCTCTCCACTCTATCCAAAACTTTGGCTTTACATATACTTTAAAGCAGTTGTTCTCAACCTGTGGAACCTCAGGACCCACATTTGTCCTTGGTCATTAAGTTGCGACCCAAAAAAATTTTTTTCGGAAACAATTTATTCCACAAAACAACTTCTGGGACGATGGTAGGAGCATTAGAGAGGCCTGGGGGGACACTTGCCCTGCAGCCCAGTCCACCCGTGGTTATGACCCACTGCTTGAGGCACACTGCTTTAGGGCTAGTTTACACCAGATGCAGTCCAATACGTTTTTTTCTGCATCAAAAATGCATGCGCAGTGTTTTCCATGTATTCCAATGGCTCTAGTTCACACTAGTGCAGTCAGTTCCAGTCAGTTTCCGCTGCAGAAAAAAATAGAACATGCTGCATTTTTTTCTGCAGAGAAGCATACTGGAACATGGCAAACTGCATCAATACTGCACCAGAACGGAGTGTGGTGTGAACTGTAAGCAAAGATGTATCCAGAATGCATCCGGAGTGTTTTTGTAGTGTGAACTGGCCCTTAAAGTCAAACTACAATTTGCAAATATACACCTCCGCTCCAGCACTGCCATTTTTTCTTCTGGGCCTCTTCTAGGTACAGGGTTTTCGGCTGTCTTGAATGGCTGGTATGGGATGAAGTAAGCCCTGCATATGCATACTGGAATTTATTCACCCCGACACATCTATACAGCTCAGTATATATTCTAAAGAAGGAAAAAAGATTGTGAGCAGGCATTTAAGTTTGTTATATTGCAGAAGAGACGTAGCATGACCCTTCTACAACAAACAGTCCGCCTGGTCTGCAAATTTATAACTTAAGTTCTGCTTTGGTACACGTGCTTAGCTTTTTTTTCTGTGTGAGCAGGTTTGCCAAAATGAACCCTTAACTGATACAGAACTTAGGGAAGTTCACAAGCGTCTTATAAAAGGGTGACCACATGATGAGTAAACCGAATCTGTAGAAATTTGATGATCTTGTTAACTATATAATGCATGTGACAGATACCAGTAGCTGTATGTCTGGAGGAGTGGTCAGTAGACAACTGCATACAGTGAAGGCTTCTCATTATTATTATACAGGATTTCTATAGCCCCAACAGTTTGCACAGTGCTTTACAAAATGAAGGTAGACATTACAGTTACAATACAATTTGGTACAAGAGGAATCAGAGAGCCCTGCATGTTAGAGCTTACAATCTTCTCATTGCACAGCTACCTTCCACACTAAATACTACCAGAGTAATCTGAAAAGGGAATGACTATTGGCAAAGGGTAAAGGCATGGCCACTTAAAGCATAACTCCCACCAAGAATGTAATAAACAATAATTATAGGAAACACACAGACTTAAAAGGGGTATTTAACCCAAAATGTATTAAAGTGCAGCTTACCAATCATTAGATGTGGTGGCTGCATTAGTTTTCTTTCCTTTTTCCCCCCTCTGTTTTCCCCTGGTGATCTGGCCAGTAACACACCTCCTGTATTAGGATAGGTGAAAGACTACAGATGCATCTTTGGACAGCAGCATCCTCAATTTGGATGAGGGGAGTGATAGACTAAACAAACTGAAGCCAAACTTCAGTTCATACTGCAGTTCCACAGGCAGTTACAGCAACAGTTTGTTTTTTCTTTTTTAAAGGTTTTACATGAATAAGTAAAAGCTGATCATTGTAAGCACCCCTGTCAGTGGTAAATGGTTTGTCTCATCCGTCTAACTCATACCTGCAGGTCAGTTTGTTCTGTTGAAAAGCAATAGGGTTAAGCTGGCCATAGATGAATTGGATTTTGGTCTATTCAGCAGGGGCTAGCCAAGATTTGATCCATCTATGAGCTGGCTGGTTGTACTGAAGTCAATCCATCGATCAACTTTAGTACAATCAGCCTGTTGGATTTTTGATTGCGTTTGGCCAGAGGGGAGCCTTCCTTGTCGGCCGAACACAACAGCGTTGCTGGACGGCCAGTCGGTGTTGATGGGGCAACCCTTGACCTGCAAGTTCTCCATAAGTGGGGTATCATTCCAGAAACCACCTCACCACCGCAAGGTAAGCACAACCTACTTCAATAGCCTCAGAATGGCAGGTGGTCACGTATAAACGCTCCGCTAATAAATCTCCTGGAGGCTTCCCTACACCTTAACTCAACACTTTGAAACTCCCCAAAGTTGGAAGAGAAGTTTGCATTTCCTCACCCACAAATAGCTTGTAGCAGTGTACACTGTTCACGGGTTTGAAAACAGACTCATCCTTTTTAGTTAACAGTTGTTAATAGAGAAACAAAGTACTGAATACCCAGAGAACATTGCAACATTACCCAATTAACTTTATATCAACCTTTTGCTACCCATGTAACATATATAAACAAACGTAAACCTCTTCAGTTGTCAGAAAGTTTTTTTTATCCAGTTCTGCAGTAGCCATGTGATCGGCAAGTCTGTACTGCACCCCAGGCAAAAACTGTGATAATGAAAGCAAAACAAAAAGTAAACAAAAAAGTGGTGGTTTATATTGTAGAGGGGGAGGGAGTGCAGGAAGGTAAAGGACCACTTTAAAGTGTATCTAAACCCAAAATCAAAAAGTAATATTTAGCAACTTACTAGTCCTTGGTGTGGTGCCTGGATTTTTTATTTTTTTTTCCCCCCACAAGCGTTTGTTTTATTTTCACCTAGTAATCCTACAAATAACATCCTATCCCTGGTTGGCTACGTCACTCCTTCATTGTATCTATGGAGGGAGTCATGGTTGTCACACAAGCTCGACCCCTGGTATGCACTAAAAACATGTCCATATCTCTTCTTCTCCAATACATGGTGGGCAGGACAATTGGTAGTTTTCAGAAGACAGCTAGGAAGGAAGATGTTCTTTGGTTCAGCTCATGGGAAGTGGCAAGGACACTGCATTTCTGGCACGATCAACAGGCAATTTCTGATTTTGCCAACATTTTTTTTTAGCTTCGAAAAAAAAAGAAAAGAAATACAGCCACCGCATCTAAGGACTGTACACAGCAACATATCTCCTAGATTGTAAGCTCGAAAGAGCAGGGCCCTCAAACCCCTCGTGTATTGTATTGTCTCATGTTGTCTCCCTCGCTAATGTACAGCGCTGAGCAAACCCTTTGGCGCTATATAAACACTGTATAATATTAATATCACATTTCTGTTCTTGGGTTTAGGTATTCTTTAAAGTGGAATTAAACCCACTGATTTAATGGTTCTCAAAACAGTTACATGCAGGACATGTCATGAATGATAACTGTCACAGTTGCTTGTGCTGTCAACAGAACTGTCAAGCCATTAAGTGGGTGGTGTCATAACTGATCACATGTGCAGCACCATGGCAACTGCAGATAAAACAGAGGCTAGGATTGATGGTTATGAGGCTATGGAGACACTGCCAGCTATTGGCAAACAGTCACAGCTGCTTGAATACCTGAACATGGACTACATCTGATATAATGTAGTCCTTGCCCAGTTGACAATTTTCAATCAAAGTTTGTCAAGCTGAGTATTGGCAACAGGGCATCCCAGAGCTCGAAATTCAAGCAATTCAACAGGAATCAGCAGAATTTCAAGCTGTGTATGGCCAGCTTTAATCTAGTAGAAGCAGGCACTGGGTGATGCCTGAACAAAGATGGTGCTATCTTTCTGGGGAGACAAAGGGAGAGGGTGTGTGTGTGTAATATAACCCGTTAGTTCCACTTAAAACTGTAGTTTTCAAATTTCAGTTCACAAAATGTAAAATGCTACAGTGGAGAAAGACACTTAACATTTTCCATTATTAAATAGATTTATAAAGTTCGATATACAACGCTAGCTTTATTTGTACATCTTAAAAGAATCATTGGAACAAGAACACAATTTATATACTGGCCACTCCAAAAGTATGTATAATATTTTACAGTGTATATAGTCATAAGAAAGTGACTCAAGAGCTTTTGTTTAGTCTAAAATAACCACAGCCATCCACATAGGAAGGAATAAAACACAAGAAGGAAACAAAACTGCCTTGTACCCTTTCACACAAATGATTTATTTTGCATATGATGCCCATTGTGTTGAATACAATGGCCATCACATCATTCTAATGAAGCAACCAGTGACTGGTAAATGTGAACTGGATCAGGCTAAGAAATTCTATTCATGGGACATTGAATAAATGCAACCTCTAAATCGTAAGTGACTGGAAGAAAAGGCTTTGAAATTACTCTGTAATCATCACCGATTATCACACAGGCAGGAATTAGGATCTATGTTATATCTAAGGCCAGCTGCAGAAAGTTGTAAGGATGTAACAATTACCTGATACATTATGAGGCTACAGGAAAAAAAGATTCAAACAGAATATCAAGGTAACATGCATAGCCTTATTTAAAGTGTAAGCTCACCTTTTCAAAAAAAATAAATAAAATGAATATCCAACACCCTCAACAACTTATCCCTTTCCCTTCCCAGTTCCTGCTGTACCTACCCCTATCGGTTATGAGCAGGGGCGGACTGACAACTCATGGGGCCCCCGGGCAATATGGGATCATGGGGCCCCTGTATCCTTGCCCAAACTCAAAAAAAAAAAAAAAAAAGTGTACCAGGGGCATCTCATGGGGCCCCCTACTGACCCTGGGCCCTTGGTCAGTGCCCGAGTTTCCAAATGGTCAGTCTGCCCCTGGTTATGAGCTGTCATTGCCCACACAGCCAGTACAGCAGTCCAGGCATTTGAAATCTCTGGTCTTCTCCTATGGATCAGAGTGATGTTCTAAGCCTGCGCTGACCAGTGACCGGAAGAGCAGCAGAAAGAGGAGAAAAGCAGGGATTTCAAAACCCAGCACCATTATACCAGTCTTGTGGCACTGACAGCTTATCACCCAAGGAGGCAAGTACAGCTTGGACTTGGAGGTGGCGAGGGAGTCGGAGGTGGCGAGGGAGTAGCATATTCATTTTTTCTGAAAAGGTGAACCCTTTAACCATTTCAGTACTATTGCTTACTTCTTATGGGCTCGATAAGAGCTATTTTAAGTTTGCCAATGCACCTTTTTTTTTTATTTGGTGATCTGGTCTTTCAATAAGTATATTGTTTTCTATGAAATTTATAAGACAAGAATAAATGGAAAAAAATACATTTTGGAATATTTTCTATTTTTAACACCTGTGTTGTCACTGTATAACTTCTTGTGCATTTGATAATACAGGTAGTCTACTGGGAGTCTGTGTTGTCACCCCATCACATAGGTCTCCAAGGAAGCTCAAAGCTGCTGTTTTCAACACAAATTACATACGTCATGCAGTCATGCATTTAGACAGCAAGCAAGTGTAAACAGGTTGCAGGAGACATTCAAAAAAAGTATTTAAAAAAAAAAAAAAAAAAAAAAAAAAACACACAGCACCTTTTTATGCATGTGCTTTAGCAAATTTAATTTCATTTAGTTAGGCTTCACATTTACTTTAGGTGCCAGAAGGTTAGGGTATTTTTGAGGTCCTAAGAAATGTGGCTCTAGTAATCCTGCAAAGTTCAACACTTTATTTCATTTGAGAATGAAAAGTCTACTCTACATTTCATTTGAGAATGAAAGGGCTACTCTACACTATAGTTTCTCATTTAGTTTCGGTTCATTTGTTTCGGCTGAATAAATGTGGGGAGGTAACACATGGGTGGCCAATTTGTAAAATAAAAGGAAAAATAGACAAGTCAAAGGTCATGTTTTGCACTTGTTGGCTAAATCCTTCTGCATGCCACAGTCCTACAAAGCTCACTGGAGTATAACCAGACTTCAGGCAAGAAATGCTGTGCAAACCTCCTCCAAACAAAATGAGACCTCTAATTGGCATATTTCTAGTAAATCTTTCACCAGCACAAATGTCTGCAGATACAGCCAAAGCGTCATATCTGGGAAATGTTTGTAAAGTTCATACTTTTGGTAAAAATGACAAAGGGAAGAGTGCCTTTCAAGGAAACCTGAACTAAGAAGAGTGCCAGAGGCTGCCAAAGATGACCTCCTCCTGAAATTCCTGTTGACTGGCTAATATGCGGATCTAAAAGCTTTCTTACTTTCTCAATCACAGTCCTGTAACAAACATGCAAATCAGTACGTCAGCATGAAGTTGGAGCTCCTGATCTGCATACTTGATCCAGACCAGTGACTTTAAAAAAAAGTGTTAAAACTACAGGACTAGCGTGACAGCCAGGCAGAGGTATTTTAAGTTAATGAGGTAATCAATGGCAGTCTCTATATTCTATTACTATAGGTTTTCTTTAATTACAAATTTCAGTTACCCAACTAGAAATCTGCAAAAAAGTTATCCTTACAAGGCAGCAGACCTTCAGATACCACACTGAACGCTGGCCTCCACATTTAGACAACAGAATATCTTTGTTTTGATGGGTACATAAGCAATATAGTCTTTATTCTAGAGATGAATATATATTTGGAGTGTACCAACCATAACACACACACACACACACACACACACTTAAAGGATATCGTGCTGGATATCTATATAGATATAGACTGGGTAATGTTTGGAATGTAAGGATGCCCCATCTTTTGATGTAAATGAAAAATGATCAACCTATAGGGGACTGAATTTAAAGACACCCCGAAAATCAAAGTGAAAAAATGATGCAGCAGGCTAATCCATTTTGTTGAAATTTCATTGCAGCAACTCAAAACTGGTACTCAGTAGTTTGTATGGTCCCCACGTGCTTGTATGCATGCCTGACAGCATCGGGGCATGCTCCTAATGAGACGGCGGATGGTGTCCTGAGGTATTTCCTCCCAGATCTGGACCAGGGCATCACTGAGCTCCTGGACAGTCTGAGGTGCAACCTGGCGGCGTCGGATGGACTGAAACATGATATCCCAGAGGCGTTCTACTGGATTTAGGTCAGGCGAGTGTGGGGGTCCTTCAACGGTATTAATTCCTTCATCCTACAGGAACTGCCTGCATACTCTTTCCACAAGAGGCCAGGCATTGTCGTGCACCAGGAGGAAACCAGAACCCACCACTGAACCAGGGTAGGGTCTGACAATGGGTCCAAGGATTTCATCCCGATACCTAATGGCAGTCAGGGTGCCATTGTTTAGCCTGTAGAGGTCTGTGCGTCCCTCCATGGATATGCCTCCCCAGACCATCACTCACCCACCATCAAAAATGTCATGCTGAACGATGTTACAGGCAGCATAACATTCTCCGCGGCTCCTCCAGAACCTTTCACATCTGTCACATATGCTCAGGTTGAACCTACTCTCATCTGTGAAAAGCACAGGGTGCCAGTGGCAGACCTGCCATTTCTGGTGCTCAATGGAAAATGCCAATTGAGCTCTCTAGTGCAGGGCATCAAGCGTCGGACCCTCAGGCCACCATCATGAAGTCTGTTTCTGATTGTTTGATCAGAGAGATTCACACCTGTGGCCTGCTGGAGGTCATTTTGTAGGGCTCTGGCAGTGCTTATCCTGTTCCTCCTTGCACAAAGGAGCAAATACTAGTCCTGCTGATGGGCTGAGGACCTTCTACGGCCTTGTTCAGCTCTCCTAGAGTAACTGCCTGTCTCCTGGAATCTCCTCCATGCTCTTGAGACTGCGCTGGGAGACACAGCAAACCTTCTGGCAATGGCACGTACTGATGAGCCATTCTGGAGGAGTTGGACTGCCTGTGCAACATCTGTAGGGTCCAGGTATCGCCTCACTCTAACAGTAGTGACACTGACCCTAGCCAAATGCAAAACTAGTGAAAAACTGTCAGAAAAGATGAGTAGGGAAAAAAATGTCATCTCATTGTTGCCCACCAAGTGCACCTGTTGTTAATTTCATTAACACCAAAAGCAGCTGAAACTAACACCTACCTAACTGAACAGATCAATATCCCAGAAGTTTAAATTTTGATTAAAAAGTGGTCCTTTGATTTCTTTGAGCAGTGTGTGTGTGTGTGTGTGTGTGTGTGTGTGTGTGTGTGTGTGTGTGTATAATACATATACACACACACACATATATACATACACCGTGTTCCAAATTATTATGCAAATGATATTTTTCTCATTTACCTAAATAATTGATGTAAATAACAGTCAGCATAATTCTCATGTTATCAACTTTTAAGAGTACAATTCACATTTTATTGAACAAACCTCCTAATAACAGTATTTTTGTTAAACATAAAACACTTACAATGCACTGTTCCAAATTATTACGCACAGTAAGTTTCAAAACACTTTATAGGTTGTAAAGAACTGAAAATTGTCATTTGTGTTTGCAGCACATTTACTGAAATCAAAAGCTATTTCAATCAAACTTTTTAAACATTTTAACAGGTCACGTTACATTTTAACATAGGAGCCCTTATTTGATAGCAGCTTCACAAGTCTTGCATCCATTGAACTTGTGAGTTTTTGGACAGTTTCTACTTGAATTTGTTTGCAAGATGTCAGAATAGCCTCCCAGAGCTGCTGTTTAGATGTAAACTGCCTCCCACCCTCATAGATCTTTTGCTTGAGGATGCTCCAAAGGTTCTCAATAGGATTGAGGTCAGGGGAGGATGAAGGCCACACCATGACTTTCTCTCCTTTTATTCCATAGCAGCCATTGATGCAGAGGTATTCTTTGTAGCATGAGATGGTGCATTGTCATGCATGAAGATGATTTTATTACGGAAAGCATAGTTCTTCCTTCTGTACCAGGGAAGAAAGTGGTCAGTCATAAACTCCACATACTTTGCAGAGGACATCTTTACCCCTAAAGGGGCTGACCAGCTCTGTTCCCATGATTCCGGCCCAAAACATGACTCCACCACTGCCTTGCTGACTTCGCAGCCTTGTTGGAACAGGGTGGCCGCCCACCAACCATCCACTACTCTATCCATCTGGACCATCCAGGGTTGCACAGCAATCATCAGTGAACAAGACTGAAAATTAGACTTCATGTATTTTTCTGCCCAATGCAGCCGTTTCTGCTTGTCAGCATTGGTTATTGGTGGCCGAATAGAAGGTTTATGCACAGTTGCAAGACTCTGGAGGACTGTACACTTTGATGTCCGTGGGACTCCAGAGGCACCAGTAGCTTCAAATATCTGTTTGCTGCTATGTAATGGTATGTTAGCAGCTGCTCTCTTGATCCGATGCATGGATCTGGCAGAAATCTTCCTCAATGTGCCTTTATCCGCACTAACCAGTCTGTGCTCTGAATCAGCCACAAATCTCTTAATAATGCGGTGATCACGCTTACGTTTTCGTGAAATATCTAATGTTTTCATACCTCGTCCAAGGTATTGAACTACTTCACTCTTTTCATCAGCAGAGATCCTTTTTCTTCCCCATATTGCTTGAAAATGGTGCTCTGCTTAATACTGTGGAACACCCTCCTTTAGTACTTTTTCCTTAAATTGGGCTCACCTGCCAATCTAATTATCACAGGTGTCCGAGATTGTTTTCAGTGATCAAAAGAGCCCTGACACACAATGCCATCCATGAGTTAAACTGAAAAACAAAATATTTCATCTTTGTGACACTTAAATAGAATTTGCATAATAATTTGGAACACAGTGTATATATTCAATAAAGATAGATATATATATCTTTATTGAAGTTTCCGATGCTGAATTGTTTTGACCGAATTAAGCCCTATTGGAATTTTGCCAATATAAAAAAACGAACCAGTACAGGTGCCGAAAACGTGCTTTGGCCAGTGCTGTAGCAGACAGGATATTAAGAGAGTGCCGCTGCATCTTGGTTCCTCCCTGCTCCGTTCTGACCAAAAGATATAGGTTGCGCTGACCCCTCCTTCTACAGGAGGAGTGAACGGCTGCACAGTGATGCCTTGGCGCATGCGCAGTGTTAGTGGCTGCACACCGCTTGATGGACTGAGCTGGGCTGCTTTTAAGTTTGCTGCATTGTAAGGGGAGCAGGCTAGGCATGGAATTGGTTTCAGAGGACGCACGCTATACATAAAATGGGTGTCAGGGGCCGCAGGCTATGCATAAAATGGGTGTCAGGAGGGTCGTGACACCCATCTCATGCACAGCTTGCGGTCCGGTAAATAAGGAGCCAGCTCGGCCAACCTCTCTTTTTTTGCCTACACAGAAATAAAGGTGCATCACAGACACCAGCTACATAAAACAACAGGAACCAGAAAACATGTCTAACCTAGCCAGTCCCTTTGTTGATATTAGCATTTGTCTCATTTTGCCCAATCCAGCCAAAACGACCCAATTCAAGTGACTATCTCAACCTTTTTAACATGGAGGAACCCATGAAAGAATTCTCTGGTCTCAGGGAAACCTTGCCAATAATTACTTTTATTCACAGTACATTAGTGTGATGTCAGCGGGAAGAATGTTCCTTACATTTGTGATTTGCTCTGTCCCTCTTACAGATTGTTAAAAGATCATTGATGCCAATGGAACCTGAGAGCAACACATCCCTAGCAACCTCTAGAGGTACCCTGGTTGAGAAAAGCTGGTCTAGATGTACCTTTAAAGTGGCTGCAAAGCTTTTTACCTTCATGCATTCTATGCCACCCAGCCCCCCTAATGCTCACCTAAGCCCCTTCACAATCCAGTGATGTGCAATGGAGTCTCAGCTATCCCGGGACTCCCTCTTCTCATTGGCTGAGACAGAAAAGCAGGAGACATTGACTCCCACTGCTGTCAATCACAGCCAGTGATCCAATGAGAAGAGAGAGGGATGGGGCAGGCCGAGTCATGGCTCCGTGTGTGAATGGAGACACGGAGCAGTGGGTACCCCCATAGCAAGCTGCTTGCTGAGGGTGCACCTGACAGGAGGGTGGGGCCAGAAGCGCCGCCGGGGGACCTGAGAAGAGGAGGATCAAGGCTGCTCTGCGCAAAACCACTGCACACAGCAGGTAAATATATACATATTTGTTATTTTAAAAAAAGAAAATTACTATCACTTTAAACTGAAATCTAACCATATTCCTTACTGTCCAATTAAACAATGTTCTTTAGATCTATTAATAATAATTTAGTACAAGTGTTTACCTAAACCTGGCCATACACTTGGTAGCTGGGTGAGAATTGTTGGCTGAACAGTCACTGTACCAAAACAACTGCAGTTGCTGTTCAGGTATTCTGACAGCCGTGGAAGCTGGCTGTTAGAATACAATAGCCATGAAAGCATAAACTCAGTAAGAAAAATTTCAGATACTTTCATCCATGCTACACAGCATAGATGGACCAATCTCTTGCTCCTCCGATTGTATTTTGGCAGCTGGCCCCACCAGCCATCAAAATACTTGAACAGTGCCTGCATCTTATTTTCCTCCCAATTTGATTTTTCAATCAAGAGATGTCAGGCAGGGGGCGACAACAAAGTTTCTCACTGAAAGGATTTTGGCTAGTTCATCAAGAACTGATTGAAATTCATAGTTTATGGCCAGCTTAAATGTGTATGGTCAGCTTTACTGGATACAACTCAGTAGTTTAGGTAGGGCTTCTATTAAAGCAGTATTCAACTTAAAAAAAAAAACAAAAAAACAAAAAACACAACAACAACAAACAAACAACACGGGCTTTGGGTGGTTTAAGCCATAATATGCTAGTATGCACCACATACTAGCATATTATGACATAATTGCCTTAAATCAAAGCCCTCCAGCAACGTGCTGTCACTGCTGACAGGGCTTCCATCTTCACCCAGTGTTCCTTCCTGGTTTCCGGGCTGCAGCCACTTGAATTACCATGCCACTATGTCATCACTCCCAAGCATGCGTGGCGGGAGTCACAGCAACGGCACAGAGCTCTGAAAAGACACCATGAATATATTATGTCGTCGCTGGCTGCATCCCATGTGAATATCTCCCAGACACTGCAAGTTTAGGAGATATTCACTGTACCTACAGGTAAGACTGATTCTAGGCTTACCTGTAGGTACAAGCTCCAAAGCAGGGTTTACTACAGGCTTAAATAGTTTAGTGCAGCTAAAGGAAATTGTACAGAACAGGGGCGGACAGACAACTCATGGGGCCCCCAGGCAATAGGGGATCATGGGGCCCCTGTGTCCTTGCCCAAACTCAAAAAAGCCTATGAAAAAGGTACCAGGGGCATCTCATGGGGCCCCCTACTGACCCCGGGCCCTCGGGCAGTGCCCTAGTTTCCAAATGGTCAGTCTGCCCCTGGTACAGAAACAGCATATCCATGGTGGTGTATGGTCAGGTTGTTGGAAAAAGTCAAAACAAATATTCAGTACAGATGGGAAACAGACAAAGAGATATACACAGAAATGTGGCTGATAAGACATTTAAGGAATCTTATCTACAGACCAAACATAGCTGCTTGAACATTTGATGTGGTCATTGAGTGTTTGAACAAATGTGGTGATGCCCTCTCTGTTTGGAAAGTAATAAACACTTCCCCACCATGAATGACTAAATGTAAAGTCTGGAGCCTCGTAAGTTGTAAATCTGTAAACTCAGAAATCTTTTCTTTGGATCTGACTAAAACATTGCAAAAGCTTCAACAGCTTAGCTAAACCCACCCATTTGTTTGTTTTACAATACTTCTAAACAATCAAGCCAGCTTGACAGCAAACAGACCAAAAATATAAGAGGATATAACAAATTCATGTATGAAAACATCCCGTTATTAAAAGCACAAAAAGTTACCTGGGACTGGGACATCATGCCAATAGGCTGGGTAACAAATTCAGTAAGTGTAGCCATGTTTGGTTAGTAGGCCTCAACTTCAAACAGATCCAGCTTTGGTCAGATCTCTGTCATACTGATAAGAAAATCTGTAAAATTTATAAAAGAAAAATACATTTATTACACATGCTGATTAGTACAAATCATATGCCTGGAATGACTTAAAACAGAACTAAGGGTAACATTTCTTTTTCAGTTTGTTATAACACCTACAAGCTATGGTATAGATACTGGAATTTGTGTTTTTTTTTATACTAGTAATGGTGGTGATCTCCACCTTGTAAAGGGACGATAGTGCGGAAGGCAATCTGGTGCTAACACTGGGTGGAAACTGACTAACTGCCACTGACTTCACCAGTGACATTAATACAGTGATATTATTCTACACTGTCGCTGTACTAATGACACTGGCTGGGAAGGGTTAACATCTAGAGCGATCAAAAAACTAATGTGTGCTGTAATATGTGTAAAGTGTGCTGCTTTTACTAAAAGAGCTCTAAGTTTCTCATCCCTGAGAACCATTGGACAGGACTTGCTGACAGGCTCCCGCACGTGCCTGAAACTCAGAAGCAGGGGGCGACATACAAGTACGTTGCCTTGCCTACAGCGAATGCCTGTCCGCAGTACAGTTTTTAACAAAAATAACAAATATGTTATACATACCTATCCTGTGCAATAGAATTGCAGAGTGGTCCCCTATCCACCTCTTCTCAGATCCCCTGCCAGCACTCCTGACTCCTCCTCTTCTCAGTGTGCCACCATAGAAAACAGCTTCTTATTGCAGTACACCTGCAGGCACGATCCCTAGCCACACTGCTTACATCCTTCAGCACAGCTCTGCCCCACCCCCTGCTCACTCAAACAGAATTTGACTGACAGCAGGGGGAGCCAATGGCTTTTGCTGCCTTAAGGAAAGCCTGTGAGAGCTGGGAGAGCTGCTACAGATGGGCACAGCGCTGTATCACAAGAGGGCTCAGATAACTGTAAGAGGGGGTGAGGGGAGAATGCATTAAGGTAAAAAATGTTTAGGCTTTACAACCACTTTAATGGCTGATTACCTTAGGGAATAGCAAGGTGATATGTGTTCGGCTTTGCAGCAGGTTTCCCCAGGACTGACACAGGGTTTAGAAGTTTATCTACTATTTTAGCACTTACATAATTTACCATTAAGCATTCTGTTTGTGTGAGAGAACAAGGAGTCTGAAGAGGGTGTGTTTGGAGAATAGTAATCCTGTATCACAATTGGAGGTTCTGAGAGCACAGGCAAAGGAGAGCAAGTTGGACTTGTGTACTACAGATATTCCTGGATGGAAACCCACAACTGAATCACATTTCACTAAAGCACCATGCATCATAATCAATTGTGATTTTTACTTTTGCCATCCTTTGTCACATAGCAGTGCTAATCTGCTGCAGGTTTTTTACAGCCACTTCAGTATACATATATGCACTCCAGTGATTATTATTATACAGTATTTATAAAGCGCCAATAGTTCACTCAGCGCTGTACATTACAAAGGGGGACAGAACATGTGACAGAACAATACCAATACAATGCAAAACATGAGGGGATCGAGAGCCCTGCTCTTTCGAGCTTACAATCTAGGAGGGAGGGGATGAATCTTTAGTAAATCAACCCCAGATTCTCTAAAACACAAATAGGGCCTCTCTTACGCCCTCCGAGAGTTCTAGTCTAGAATGCATTAGTAAAATTATTTGTAGCACGCTTTGTATTCTGTCTAAAAATGTATCATATAAAGAACTGTACAAACCTCACCAAAAACACATACTGGAAAATCTGTAAAATCCACAAAGACATGTTCTAGTTCCAAAAGGAAAAATGCTAGGAACAGAACTACTTGCTATTTTCCTTTCTGAAACTCAACAGATCTTTATCTATGTTTTGTGAACAGAACCCTCTCTGTATCTTTAACAGGATCATATAGTTGTTTGGTTCTGGGTTGAGGTGTAGGTGTGTGTGTGTTCTTTTTCTCTGGGTGCTTGAGAAAGGGTTAAACTGAACTCCAGATATGATCTGTAATGCATACTTAAATTGGTCCAGCACAATGTAAGTATGTGTACCTCAGAGCCAGGGGCCACTGGGGAAGCAGCCAGTCACCAAAGTAGTAGGTGCTACTACAGTGATAGTATGATCATCTGGGTCCGGCTCTGTTGTGTGTGTGAGCAGCTTCCCTCTGCACACTAACCACAGGGGGTCACTTGCTCAGCACTGCGATCATTCACAGAATGCCTTGTGTTTCTTTTCAAGACATTCTCTGTTTGGATGAGGTGGAGATCATGATCATGGTCACTACTACTCCTTTTCATTTCGTCCAATTGGAGAACACCTTGTATTAAAAAAACAAAGAAAAACAAAAACAAAACGGTGTTCCATGATTGGCAGCAGTGCCAAACGAGCGACCCCACTGTGGTCAGTGTGCAGAGGGAAGCTGCTCGCAAACAACAGAGCAGGACCCATCCAGATGATTGTATTGTCACTACTACAGTCCGAAATACTACAGTGATTGTCACCTGTGTCAGCGATGTGAGAGTTGTATTTTTACATTATGCCAAACTGGACCAATGAAAATATGCAATCATACCTGGCTTTAATTCAATTAGACATGGTGTAACGGAAGCGTAGGCAGGACAGAGCACATGGAGAAGATGGGGAACACACAAAACTTTATTGAAGCAACAAATTGACAGACACTCAATAGGGAAATGGCAGGAAGGGTGATGTGTGTGCAAACCAGGGACGATCCCAGGCACGGGGGGTCTTCAGCGACAGGCAGGCAATCTCCCCCCTAGGCTTGGGGCCTCAGCCGAGCTCCCTCCGTGACTGGACAGCGGATTGGAGACTCGGGCAACAGGCGGCAACCTACCACTGGGCAGGGGCCCCGGGCAACAGGTGGCAACCTACCACTGGGCAGGGGCCTCGGGCAACAGGCGGCAACCTACCACTGGGCAGGGGCCTCAGGGACTCAACGGGACTCTAGCTGTGGAGACTGGCCACAGCACAGCTCCCACCCAGCTTTCTAGGGTCATTGGATTTTTTTTTTTTTTTATTTAATGCAGCTAAAGCACAAGGGTACTGAGCACAACACAGCTGTGTACATGGGCCCATGATATAAAATACTGCTGTGTTCAGATCTGTATAAAAATCTCTGAATGCAGTGAGTTTTTTTTAATCTCCTGTTCATGAGCCGTTATCCAAAATATCGGATGAATGATTGTCTGTTTTTTGTTTTTGCATGCTAGTTTCATTATGAAAATGAAGAGGTTACTAAAGTTACAAAAAATCTTGAATGACCAGATAGAAATTTGGAAGTGATGTAATGTATTGTATTGTATTTTTGGATGAAAACTGTAGTGATGAAACGAAAAATCGTACGATCTGGTGTCATATGAGAAAAATTTTCATGCTTGTTCCTTCGAATACTTTTGGACGAAAGCTGTGTACTAATGATCAGTTTACGTATGACCGCTTTGAAAGTGGTATTTTCTGTACGATTTTCTGATCATGTATACTGGGCTTCAGGGCTCATGCACACTGCAACTAAAAAAAAAAAAAAAAAACTGCTTTGACAGGCATTTGAGCTTTCATTTTTCTGCCTCCATATGTACCCAGTATGCAATATCAAGTAGCCTGATTTCTTTTCCACAGTTCCTGGCTCTACCCCTTCTCATCTGGAGGTTTCCCCAATTCCTCTGTTGCATTTTCCACAACATAAAGTACATTAAAAATCATAAAGCCAAAGCCAGCAGAGTTGCTGCGAGGTAGAGTACATACTGGAAGAACACAGAGGCTGCCATTGTAAAGCTCTTTCTGAAAATGCTAGTTGCCTGGCCTACTCAGAGCAAAGTTAGAACTCCTGAGTTGCAAACGTTGTAATACTATGAGATCTGGGATCTGTACGACTGCCAGGCAACTAGAATTTTTAAAGGGACTGTTTCAGATGGAGTAATATTTTACTTGTAGACATGAAGCAGAAAAGGGCAATGGAAAAAAAGTACACTGTAGCTTGTAGTATAATAAGTCCAGGATCACAAACCATGGAGTGTTCAATAAGGGATACAAAGTTTCAGATGATAAGTAGGACGGATGATGGACACAGCAGAGTGGTTTGTGCACAGCACACTGATTGTACACCTCAATGAGCCTGTCTGTACACTGGGACTGACCACCCACTGCATGGAATCCACCCCACTTCACATGAGCAGTAGACTGGATGGCAGAGTCTGGGTAAAAGATGGTATTCTTAGGATCACAGCTGCTACTTCTCTCTCATGTTCTCTACACTGAAATAGGATCATCGTTATGTTACAAAAGGCTCAATTCACTAAGCTATATTAATCAACTGCATACCAACTAATATTTTCAGCAGAAGGAACTGAATTAAGTTTTATGGCTTTAATAATTTCTCTTTGGGATTAATAAAGTATTCTGAATCTGAAGAGTGATTTAGGGCAAATAACTCAAGCGATCCTGCTGAAGACTGAGTTAGCCTATAAGCTAGTCCATATACTCTAAGCAGTGTGGATGGATAACTTCCCCTTCCAGCTATTGTATTCCGACAGTCAGCACCTGCAGCTCTCAGAATACCCAAACAGTGGCTGCATCAGATTGGATGCAACTGCTGACTGACTGACCGTTTCCCACCTGGCACCCTATGTTATGAAGGAGAAGGAAAATGATTCTGTAGTCCTGACACTTCCACTTCTTGGGGTGACAACATTGCTCATTGATAAATACAACGTAGTGTTGTCTCCCTAGGACAGAAACATCATCTCACTGGCAAGATCACTGGGTGAAAATAAATGGGAAAATAATAATAATAATAATAATTTATCCACCCCCTCCAAGGACTTGTCAGCTGCAATATATTACAATTTTGTTCCAGGGTGTTAGGTACACTTCAAGCTTAAAAGTGTACCAGGACTCTGCATTCACTATATCTGGTCTCCCACAGTACACACAACATGGAAAATACAATCATTTTAGTAAATATAAACTGATAAATACCGTTTCTCATCAGCAGTCTTGTGACTTCTATCAGTGTCCAGCTGAGCAGTGGTTAAACCTTATAGGAGGAGTTTTCATTCTCCTCTGACAGTCCTATGAGGCTGCATAACCCCGGACCTCTGTCTGGACAGAGCTGATCAACCCTGTGCTGATCACATGCACTCTCCCAAAGAAAAAAGCTCTCTAGCAATACACATCAAACTAAGCATGTGCAGCTTGCCCCCCCAAGGCTCTGTTCTATCAGCAGATGGATTGGGGACAGTAAAAAAAGGGGAGGAACAGATAAGACAGGATCAAAACAGCCTTTTAACATAATGCAGAGGATTAAACCCTTAGGTTCAACAGCGAGTATAACAAGCATGCTTTACATTATATACAGACTGATTTTAATGTTGTGGGTTTAGTAACACTTTAATTTTGCACACAAACTAATTTTGCCTGCGTCCGATTTCTGCATCATAGACATGACAGCTTGGACAGAGATGAGCAAAGTTCAGTCTTATGCAGTCTATGTTCTGGCTATTACAACAGTATCAAGACACTAAAAAGAAATACTTTAGCACACCTGTATATTACTAGCACCTAAAACACAACATGTGGGAGTACACATTACACACACTAGTGCAGTGTGATGCCATTCATCTAAATAGAACCTCAACACACTTTCCCCAAGGGGCATGCATAGCAACGCACTAACATGTGCTGTGGTGCACCGTCAAAAAAATGGTACATGCACCATTTTTGGTAGAGCAACACACATCCGTTGCAAGGTGCCATACTGAATGGTACCACCTCACAATAATGCATTTAACAAGCATTACTACAAAAAAGATTGAGATGGTGTAAATGGGCCTGAATATGCACCAGCCAGCATAAATGTTTACATAGGCATCCACAGAGCCGGACTTATTTCTGGGAACCAACATGGATGACACAGAAAAATCCCAATTAAATCTTTCCCAGACATGTATTTGATTTCTGATCAATTGGACAACCATCCTCTGTTGTCTATAGCTACCTTACCCTTTGGTATCTTAAAGAGGAGTTCTGGCCCCCCTCTCCCAAAAATTAAAAGTCAGCAGCTACAAATACTGTACTGCTGCTGCTGACTTTTAATATTCGGGCACTTACCTGTCCAGGGATCCAGTGGTGGCCTCACCCCGAGCCTATTCTTCAATTGGCTTTTGGGTGCTGGCACTGCCATCTTGACTAAGGGAAACTAGCAGTGAAGCCTTGCAGCGCTGCACATTGTGAATGTCCTAGAGGGCTGAGGGAGGAAGGGGGCCAACCAGGGGCGGACTGACCATTTGGAAACTGGGGCACTGCCCGAGGGCCCGGGGTCAGTAGGGGGCTCCATGAGATACCCCTGGTACCTTTTTCATAGGCTTTTTTGAGTTTGGGCAAGGACACAGGGGCCCCATGATCCCCTATTGCCCGGCAGCCCCATGAGTTGTCAGTCCGCCCCTGGGGCCAACTGAGTCTGAAGTGGGAGCGGGTACCTGTCAAAACCAGGTACCCACTGTGCCCTCCCCAAAAGGTGCCAAATGTGGCAGTGGAGGGGAGGGGGCGGCAGATAAGCGGAGCTTCTACTTTTTGATGGAACTGTAGATGTTTACCTTTAAAAAAAATAAAATGTATAATAAATGCACATCTTTTTGCAAGTGAAAAAAATGTGCATTTATTTATTATTAGGAGCCTGTAAAGCATTGCACCAGCGATCAGCAGATCATGGGTGTAATGCAAGGCTCCTCCAGACTGTCATTGTGTAAGCGGTCTGCTCATATACAATGACAGGAAGCATCAATGACCTACCTAGAGAGCTCATCAGCATTGAAAACTACAAGCTGTCAGCTGCAAAGGCTCTTGGTAGTTTATTTTTAATCAGGTACTTATATAATGCTGTCAATTTACACAGCACTTTACATATATATTGTACATTCACATCAGTCCCTAACCCTCAAGGGGTGTACAATCTAAGGTTCCTAACTCACATTCATATATACACATACTAGGGCCAATTAAGACAGGATCTAATTAGTCTACCGGCATGTCTTTTTTTTTTTTGGAGTGTACGAGGAAACTGGAGTACCCGGAGGAAACCCACACAGGCACAGGGAGAACATGCAAACTCCAGGCAGGTGGTGCTGTGGTTTGGATTCGAACCAACAACCCTAGTACTGCCAGGCAAAAGTGCTAACCATTTAGCCACTGTACTGCCCATAGTTGTTTTCCCAACTCTGTAAATGAATGAGACAGCTCCGCATGGCCGCATTTTTTTTTTTTTTTTTTAATTTTGAACGTGGTTGAGGGAGAGGATCCCTGGCTCGCTGTCACTACAGGCAACAGATGGGGGAGCGGCGGTGGGAGTAGGAACATGTTACATGTTCTACCCTAGAAACAGGGGAAACGTAACATATTCCCAAATATTATTATTATTATACAGGATTTATATAGCGCCAACAGTTTGCTCAGCACTTAAATGTGAACTTATCCTTTAAATATAAATAGATGCCATATGATAAGAGAAAGATACTGATCTAGGACTGCTCTACCTCTGCACTGTTCCCCAAGCACTGGAGGACAGCACTTGCCTATTATCTCTGATTACCAGTTGTTAGTAGCCACTATGGCTATCATCCAGTTAGCAGCTTAGGAAGAGACACCTACAAGTTAGACGTCTACCTATAAATAGGTAATTATACTGCAGCTGCAGAGTAAAAAATAGTTGTGACCTTTCAGGGGCTATTTACCAGAAGTGCAGATTATAGACATCACACACACACCTTCGTTTTAGATATTTCTGGTCTTTGTAGGAGCTCTGCGTCCAACCACAAGCCTGCTTCACCCACCCAGTGCACAGCCAGACACCAGCCACAGCTGGTGTCTCCAGCCTGGCTAGTGTCACCATAGGAGGACTTCTTCCCACACACATCAATGGGATGGGGAGGTCTGAACAAACAGGCCATAGATATCTTCTAATCTAATTATTCCACCGTAATCCAATCTGCTCCTGAATGTGTGCTAAACCTATTTCATACTATACAGGGAAAAAGGGATTTCTTTCCTCCAAAATTTTGACAGTCCATGGGAGATCGTTTCAAAGCGTAGAAAAAATACATTGAATACAATGAATGAGGCAGAGATGGGGGGACTTTTTAAGGGTGGAATGAGTTCCTGAGGGTCCATTTACACTAGCAGGTTTGTGTTATGCTTTGTATAATGTGCGTGTGCTGGTGTGCGTTGTTTTGGGGAAGGTGTGATGTGTTGTTACAAGACATTGACGGTTTACTTTTCCCTTAACTTTAATGAAATGGTACAAGACATTTTATCCACCCAGTGTAGGGTGTCACACAGGGCTGCTGTTAGGGACCATGAGCCCACCTGACAGGGCCCCCCCAAAGAAAACACAGTTTACTATGATTCAGTTATGAATGAATACAGTGAGTGCTTAGTACCGATCACTCATTGTGTTCATTTAGAAATGGAAGGGGATGGGAAATGTGATACATTTACCGGACCCTTCTCCCACTCTCCATCCTGAAGGATCCTATTGTGTGCTTACAGCTGCCAGTGGGAAGGAGAGGAGGGAAGCCGGCAGCAATGCAGGGGTGGGGGCACACAGGGGGGCCAGGGCAGCAGGGGTAAACATATGGTGCAAAGGGAGGGTGAAGGGTGCAACAGGGAGGCAATTACTGGAAACGATTCCCTGTATGTCTCTCTGTGCAGCAGCTGAAAGCCAGCGAGAGGGAGAGGAGAAGCCAACTTTCAGCTGCTGCAGAGAGCCACACAGGGGAGTGGTTCCAGTAATCCCCCCCCCCACTGTGCCAATCACCCTTCCTGACCACATCCGACTCACCCAGCTGCCTGGGCCCCCCTGCTGGCATGGTCCCTGTACAGCAGGACTGGTGGTACCCCCTTATCCACAGCCCTGGTGTCACATCACATAAAAAGACACTAAGGCTAGGTCTATCTATGCATTTTTAAGGCGTTTTACAGGAACTCACTACAATCCATTTAACATGGTTTCCTAGGGGACACGTTCACATCTATGCCCTTTTCAGCCGCTGCATTTTTGGAAAGGGTCAGGGTTTTTTTTTTTAAATGCAACACAGTACATTTTTTGGTTCAAGAGACTTCAATGGATCTGCACCAAAAATGCAAGTGATGCCTTTTAGGTTTTTTTTTTTTTGCTGTCATTTAGGGAAAAAAAAAAATGGTGCGGGGTTCCCCCCTTGAGTCATCAGTTGTTAAGGAGTGGGCAACTGCTGTGTCCTTAACAGCCAAAAATGCAAACTGTATTAAAGAAATATATAAAAAAAAAAGTCAAAAACACAAATGGTGCTGGACAACTGCATCAACCGCATAGATGTGCATCTAGACTAAGTTAGTGTGACCTGGAACAATAGGATAGAACGCTGCACAGAATAGAACAATGGAGCTGGTATGAATGAGCTCTAAAGTCGGCCAGAGATGGACTGAATCTCGCCCAGTTCACCAGGGACAAGCCGAAATTTGAGCCATCTTTCTGCAGGCTGGTTGTAAACAAGTTGGTCATTTGACTTGGGTACAACCAGCCTGTCGGATTTTTTACATGCGATTATTGCCAGAGGCTACAGTCACTAGCAGTAATCACTGAGTTCTGCTGAGCGGAACGTCTCCCTGTGCCCCTTCTTCCCTTCCCCACGCCCATGTGGAGAACCCAATTCACACGGACTGTGTTAATGGGGGAAATTAGCGATTTTCTTTCCCGCAACCCATAGTGAAAGGAATAAAAAAAAAGCATAATCTAAGAGCTGCTTAAGGGTGGCCATAAATACTGCAATCTAATTGTACAGTCTCATTTAAATTTTACTACATCTATGTAATAAGACATTGAAAAAGCATCCAATCCAAATGATTTCCATTGGCACAGGCCTTCACATTATAGAGTTGTTGAGAGATCTAAAGCAGATTGTACAATCAGATTGTATAGTGTATGGCTAGCTTTAGGCTATTGTCAGATGGCCGATTTTGGTGCTATAGACAAACCACCAGCAGCATGATCACTGAAGAGGCTGCCTGTCTGTCTTATGAAAATCACCCCCCTCTGTAGACACAATGAAATGCCACTGGCCTTAACACTGCTGACTACTGATTGCTAGTGATGGAAATGATATCTGGGCAGCACAGTGGCTAAATGGTTAGCACTTCCGCCTGGCAGTACTAGGGTCATTGGTTCAAATCCCAACCATGGCACCACCTGCCTGGAGTTTGCATGTTCTCCCTGTGACTGCGTGGGTTTCCTCCGGGTACTCCGGTTTCCTCCCACACTCTAAAGACATGCTGGTAGGTTAATTGGATCCTGTCTAAATTGGCCCTAGTATGCGTATGTATGAATGTAAGTTAGGGACCTTAGATTGTACACTCCTTGAGGCTTAGGGACTGATGTGAATGTACAATATATATGTAAAGTGCTGAGAGAGAGAGAGAGAGAGAGAGAGAGAGAGAAAGAACTCATGGCCTCAGATACAGAGAGAGCGATTATATAGGGACAGGCAACCAATGAGATCCTACCAATGGTAATTTCAACAAATCAACAGCGTCAGCATTTTTAGAGGCAGAGTTGCCCAACTGACATCATAGTTGCAGAAATGGCAAAAACGAAAGAAAAAGGAAAAAAAAACGAAAGTGACAGCACACAAATAATTACACACAGAAAGATCACCAAGATAAACACTTCCTCCAAATCCACCTCATAAAGAAAATAAACAACCCCTCTTAACCACATTTACCCCCCTCCCTGACCAGGCCATTTTTTGCGATACAGCGCTGTGTTACTTTAATTGACAATTGAGCGGTCATGCAATGCTGTACATAAATGAAATTTATATCCTTTTTTTCCCACAAATAGATGGTGGTATTTAATTGTCTCTGTGGTTTTTATTTTTATGCTATAAACAAAAAAAGTCTGACAATTTTGAGAAAAAAAACAATATTTTTGACATTTTGCTAGAAAACATTCAGTAAAATTTTTAAAAAACAAAATTCGTCATAAATTTAGGCCAAAATGTTTTCTGCTACATGTCTTTGCTAAAAAAAAATCCCAATACGTGTAAATTAATTGGTTTATGTGAAAGTTATAGCGTTTACAAATGGTGGTATAGGTACTGGAATTTTTTTTTTTAAACTAGTAATGGCGGCGATTGGCAACTTATAGCAGGACTGCGGCGGGCATTCTGACACGGGGGGGGGGGGGGCTGACTTGGTGTCACTGACATCCCCAGTGACACCAATACAGTGATCAGTGCTAATAAAAACCACTGATACTGTAATAATGACACTGGCCAGGAAGGGGTTAACGTGGGGCAATCAAAGGGTTAACTGTGTGCTGTTTTACTATGTGCGTGTTTTACTGTGTAAGAAGCACATTGCTTTGTATGGCTCTGCTATGAAAAGCCATACAAAGCAGTGTGGAGGAGCTGACAGGGGAGAGATCTGTATTGTTTACATACAGGTCTCTCCCCTGTCAGTGATACTCCGTGATTGCATGGTGCTGGCAGGGAATCACTGGTTGGGACCCACTGATTGGCAGCTGAGGCCGCCAATGGCGGGTAGGGCGCGCGCTGCTTACCTGTAAATGCAAAATCACGCATATATACACGTGATTTTGAGTAGCCCCGACGCACTGTAACAGTATTTCTGCTATAGGGCGGTGGGAAAGCGGTTAAAGGATAAAAAGAGAAAAAAATTTCAGAAGCAAAAGCAGTCCAAAGAGTGACGTGGAAGGCCAGTTCACAGCAGAACACAGTGCGGGAAAAGGGCATTTTATACGCTTTCCTGCACTGCAGGTGAACACACTGCCCTTGCGATCTGCATGCCGTGCCAATGTATTATTAAAGCCATCCCTAACACAGTGCCTTTGGGCCACCAACTCGCATGATGCCACAGTACTATGTGCATTTTAAAGGCCCCCATTCAGACCATGTGCAGCAGGAACGAATATGAATGACATCAGCCAGCCCATTCACTTCAATGCACGTTTGTTGCCCAAAAGAAGCTCCTCTTTGGATGACAAGCATTGGTTTTAGGTGTTTTGCTGCGATTGCTGCCAACTCTTTCGCACAGCAGAATTGCACAGCGCTTGAGAATAATGCCACCCAAGTGTGCATTGAGTGTTCTGCCGCAATTTGGAATCCTGGGCAGAATGGAGCCTGAGTCACCGCTCACACCGCTGCAATTTTATATTGTGCGATTTGTGTGCAATTTCAGGTGTGATTTCTGAAGACTTTATTGCTACTTGTGAAACTTTTCAATGATTTTGTGCAATTTGCAGTGTCATTTCTATTGTATTCTATGTGAAATCACAAAAGTGCAGGAAAGTAATGCAAGAACTACTTTAGAAATCACGCTGCAACAAATCGCACGTTAAGACACGGACATTCACATTCAGTAGATGCGATTTCATTTCCCAAATCACACGGGTGTAACCGGGCAGTAAAAGTACTGGAAGCATATTGCAGGCCAGTCAAATTAATGGGCTGTAAAACTGCACCATATTGGAATTCGCGTGATCCAGCCCTGAGTCCACGTTCACATAAAGAGATTTGACATTACAAATCTAAAACCGCGACAAGATGCGCGTTTGGGTACCATCTGAAGTGAATGGGCTGCCCTATGTACGGCACGCATTATCCCATGGAAGTCACGCACGGCAACGCTCATATTCCTGCTAAATGAGGTCTGACCGGGGGCCTGGAGATCAGCACACCATTGACAATCTGATTGTACAATCTCCAACATGTCCAAGGGCCTCCCTGATTGGATAGAACAGATTGGTGCTCATACCTGATTGCACCGTGTATGGTGATCCCCATAGAAGAGAGTGGTTGGAGAGCTTCGTGTAGTCTATAGTCAGAGCAGTCCCGTGTAACAGAGCACACAAGTCTATAGGGGATGTACATACCAGTCACAGTGCCTGTGGATGGGGGGACTTGTAGTGCACAGCATGGTCGTCCATCACGTGTCCAGAGTGAGTGCGGTCCATGTGTCCCTCCCGGGTGAGCCTCCTATGGGAGTCCAGCGGAGAGTCCAGCCGCATCACAACGCACTGCAATCTCCGCTCACTACTCACACTCCGCGGCGTGCCGGGCACGGGGGCGTGGCTCAAAGCGAGCCCCTACCCCGGCCACCAATGGGGAGAAGCGCTGCCTGCACAAGGTGTAGAATGCATGCCTGGCCCAGAGCGGAGCGAGGTGTGAGGGGTCACCGGGGTGAGCTGTGTACTGAGTACTGTGAGGAGCGGGGATACACCATCACTACTGAGCCATGTCATAGCCAGATATATGTCATTGCAATGGGTGACGTAGAAACTCTCATTTAAAGGGTGTGTGTTAGGTGCAGCATGTTAGGCTAGGGTCACGTCTCTGTGTGTTCTTCCAATAGGAAAGGATTGACTTGGATGCCACTTTGTTGCGTCTTTGGATGGGTGTGACGTTGATACGACTTTGTTGCGTCTTTGGATGGGTGTGACGTTGATACGACTTTGTTGCGTCTTTGGATGGGTGTGACGTTGATACGACTTTGTTGCGTCTTTGGATGGGTGTGACGTTGATACGACTTTTTTGCGTCTTTGGATGGGTGTGACGTTGATACGACTTTGTCGTGTCTTTGGATGGGTGTGACGTTGATACGACTTTGTCGTGTCTTTGGATGGGTGTGACGTTGATACGACTTTGTCGTGTCTTTGGATGGGTGTGACGTTGATACGACTTTGTTGCGTCTTTGGATGGGTGTGACGTTGATACGACTTTGTCCTGTCTTTGGATGGGTGTGACTTGGATGCGACTGTGTTGCGTCTTTGGATGGGTGTGACTTGGATGCGACTGTGTTGCGTCTTTGGATAGGTGTGACTTGGATGCGACTTTGTGGATCGTACACAGGAAGGGAGATAAATTTAGAATGGGGGGGGGCATCTGATTTTATTCTTGTCTAGGGCAGCACAGAACCAAAATACACCACTAATTGTGTGCTAGAGAGGCTCAGTTAACATTGCCACAACTTGGGATCCGACTTGTGAGACCCCCCCAAGTCACATGACATGAAATCCCATGTTAGTCAATAACAGCTGTCTTAATTAGCACAACTTTAGAAAAGGTTCCTGTACTACTTCAAGGCGACTTCTGTCCGACTTGTGCCCATAGACTTTAATGGAAGTCCCAAGTCAGATCCTCCACTATATTGATGTGAATTGAATCCGACATTAGCATCAAAGTTGTACCAAAGTCACCAGCAAATCACATGGCAAAGTTGCGTGACTTTCAGCTCGCAGTAGCGTGAAGCAAGAGTTTAAAGTCACACATGAAAAGAACTGTCATACTTTCCTATTTCCTCTGGTGTGGCCCTCCACCTCAAACTGAATGCAGAAGTTTTGGTGTGCTTTCAGAAAGTGCGCCACACCCGCAAGATGTAAGAAAAGTCTATGGCAAAGCGTAGCTAACCCACGGGAGAACTGCAGGTGCACTGTGCTGCACCCATGGTGTGGGTAAACCACAGCACATCAGTGTGAAAGCAGCCTTATAGGGGGCTCAGGACAGTAAGGGCTTGTTTACATTTGCGGTTTGGGGGGCAGTAAAACCTCATAGTTGAGGTGTTTTTTCACCACACACACCTCAACCACAGCTGTAGCATTAGGGATCGCAATGACGACCCCATCCCATGCTCCAGGGGGCCCGTGCGGCCGCCCTGTCACATTGAGTTATACACTTGGACAGGAGGGGTGGCGGGGGCGTTATATTCAGGAACCAATCCATTTTCCTGCTGCAACCACTTAGTCAACTTTTCCTCCTCTCTCTCCCGCAGGAAATGTTCATTATCCTATTCAAAATAAAAATTTCTATATGCTGAACCATTTCATTTCATTGTGGCCCGCGACCGGTTACCAAATCACTTAAGTGGCCCTCGTTCTTCCAAATGTTGAGCACCCTTGGTTTATGCAATTGGAGTGCAGTCAAAAGTGGATCCCGCTGCATGTGGTGTGAATGGGCCCTTACAGATCAATGGTCACGTGCCTAATGCAGGCCATACATGGGTCGAATTCCGAACGATTTTTCGTCCGAAAATTGAAAACGTTCATTCGGTAATCCGATGGTGCCATCAATGATTTTAAAAATCGGTCGACCAAGTCAAAAGGTTCACCCCATATAACAGGCGAAACTTCTGTTCCTTCCAGGTCACAGCTCATGCGCATATTCTTTTCGGATAAACGATCGTAGAATTTTACCAGTCGAAAATCGGTCGTTTTTCATGAATGTTCCAACATGCGTGATCACCAAAAAGGGGAGGAACCATGAAAATTGTCCGGTTCCATTGACCCACTAACAAAGCGAAAATCGTCCAATTATTCTTAAAAAATTGGTTGAATTTCGACCTATTTATGGCTGGCATAAGGTCCAGTTCACACACACATAGAGCTGCCAGAGAGGTAAACCAATGCAGTTCCCTCTCCAACAGCTGTCCGTTGTGGCTGCAGGGGTCAGTGTGGTGCACAATTTTTTTTCCCTCATTCATTTTCATTAACACCCTGATCACACCGATCCCGACTTTGAAATTGTGCGACTTCCAGTGAAGTCACATGATTTCAAAGTCTGATGATATGCCGAATTGAGGTGCGATTTGCAAGACATCTGACACAGATGTCTATGCAAATCACACCAAAAGCAGTGCAAGCACTACTTTAGAAATCGGTGCAGCTCCGACCAAGTTGGAACTGCACCAATGTGGCCGCTGTAATTGCGGACAATAGGGTGCGATTTGCCATGTGATTTGCAAGTCGTCTGGCATGCAAATCGCATGCCAAGTCACACCCGGTGTGACCGGCGACTTAACGTGTGTAGAAGTACACTTCATTTATGTCGCTGTACAGCAACATGATCTGCTGCTGTACGGTGACGTGATCTTGTACAATGACTGTGATAAAATGCTGCATGTCTGTATGTTAGCACAGCTTTGTACTGCTTTGCAGTTTGAATGGGATACACAGAATACATTTGTGTGTGTCCTTGAGGTGACAGACATTTTACAATGCACTGCAATGTTTGTCACTGCAGACTGTGTGAATTCATCCTAAAACGCATCTTACTAATCGTTCCATATCTGCCACCCCTCTCTGTCAATCCCTCCACTGGCTTCCCATTGCTCAACGAATAAAATTCCAAACATTAACAATAACATATAAAGCCATTTATAATACTGCCCCAAATTACATCACCGATCTTGTCTCTAAATATCACCCAAACTGTCCTCTCCGCTCATTATACAACCTTCTGCTTTCTAGCTCCCTTGTCTCCTCCTCCCATGCTCATCTCCAGGACTTCCCACTTTGGATCATGAGCACCTTTTTAATATCCCGCTTGGTATTGCTGCACCTTGTTGTACCACGGATGCCTTCTCCATATGATGAGCACTTATATTTATATCATCTCGGTATTGCTGTGATTTGTAGTACCACAGACAATTTATGTATATCACACAAGTATTGCTGAGACTTGTAGTGTCACGGACATTTCATTTACCTTTTGTTTTATTAGATTTGGTGAGGTATTTGTGTATTTTATCAAGTTCATATCACATTGATATTATCTGTTCACTATATTCACTTAACTACTTGCCGACCGCAGATAGCCGAATGACGGCTACACTGCGGCCGGCCAGTTCTGGGAGGATGTCATATGGTAACAAATCCAATACATTGAAGTGGTCCCCTTGTGTTTTTTTTCCGGCTATTTATACTAGAAGTTAAGAACCAGTGTAGAGTTTTATGAAGCATTTATTTAGAAAAGGCAAGTCATGTTTCGGGTCCATGGAATGTTATGGCATCTAAAAAGGCAATGTGATCTCTCTTCCTCTGACAGAGGCATGCATACAGAGATTATTTCTAGGTGTGAAAATGAATAGGTACACTGGTATTCTAACACAAATATTGTAAGAAGTACACAGGATAGGAACACTGAATATACAGCAATATTTTGAGTTTCTAAAGTAATGAATATAAAACCCAGTGTTGGAAAAGGAACATCTAGCTGGTCATTAACACTGTTTGTTGTACTTTTTATTTATGAAGGGTATTACTCTTTTTTTATAGAGTGTGAATTGCATCATCTGTATTTGCTGCAAGTTTGGCACCTAGTAACCTTACATCAACTTGTGAAAAGGGGAAAAAGAAATGTATTAAATGGTAAATGTGTCCAAACCAGGGCCACAGTTTCTGTTATAAAAGTAATATTTCAATAAAATCAATACAGTGGGACTAATCCCCCAGAAATACTGTAAATGTGGCATTTAAATCTTTCTCTGGCAACTGCCATCTTCTTCCAGGTCTCTTCTTAATAAAAATTAGGGTTTATGCAGGCCATAGATGGGTCGAAAATCGGCTGATTTTTCGGCTGAAAAAAAAATCGGCGATATTCACACCGTTAATGGGTTAATTGGTCGGCCATTTTTCTGTATTTTGGCACATTTTCTTTATCGGTAAAGTTGGAAAAAAATCGGCCAATTTTGCCGATCGGCTGATTTTTGCGGCAATGATGGGCAAATCGGCCGATCTTTTTACCGATAAAAAATCTGCGCATGAGCCATGACCTGCAAGAAAAAAGAAGAAGAAAAAGAAGGAGAAGCAGAAAAAAAAGAAGAAAATGAAAAAGAAAAAAAGTATAGCGGTTGCAACAATGTATCTATTTGTATCCGAATAAAAACATCTGTATCCGAAATGGATACAAATAGATACAATGTTGCAACCGCTATACTTTTTAATGTCAAATATAATAGCGCAGCTCTCTGCAGGGACAGAAGTAATTAAATGCCGTCCGTAGACGGGACGAAAATCGACTGATTTTTTTTTTTTACCGTTGGTGGTAACGTTGGCCTATTGAACGACCGATTTTTCATTTTTTTTTTTTTAAACGGTCGGTTTTCTACCCATCTATGGCCTGCATTAGATCCACTTTAAGTCAGATAAGATAGTCAAAGCTTTTTGCATGGTCACCATAGGCCATGGTCTCACACATCATGTAGTTACCTGTCAGTAATACATTCCTATGTTTTAAAGTGGTTGTAAACCTCTGACATGAAATATGAACAAAGCATATCCCTCTATAGTTTGTACTTGTCTCATCTAAGAGAACTAAGTGTCATTGCTGTCTGCTGCCCTGTTCCTCTGCTATCTGTATAAGTCACTTCAGGACAATTTTCCTGACATCAAGAGAAAAATGGTGACAGTGGAGGGAGCTCCAACATACAGTCTGTGACTGATAGCCTCAGCTCTGTTCCTGTGTGGAGGGGGTGGGGTCTCTTCCCTCCAATCAGCTCTCAGAGCTCTCCTCACTGAGCTCTGCAAAGTGTAATTTCAGCTCCCCACCCCCTGCTTTCCAAAGTCTCAGTCAAGCTTTATAACGTCTGCATATTGAAGGGCTGTCACTTCACTGGGCATATGTAAGAGTTTAGAACCACTTTAAGCCCAACTCCAGGAAAAGTAGAAATATTCCTTTGCAGTGGGGCTGCCTCCACCCTGCAAGGGTTAAATGCTTCTTTAGGTCAAGGGGACAGGAAAAGCAAATTTACTTACCTGATCATCGTCTCCCCCAGCAGATGGCATTCCCAGCATTCTAGTGGTGAGCTGTTCCTTGGAATCCTCACATCCAATGCAGGGCTATGGGCCAGGCATGGGTCTTGATGAGGTCAGAGGCATCCAACTATCACATCATAGGGGAGAAGAGACAGCAAGGACTGGTCTTACAAGACAAGGGAACGGAGGTTCAGGTAAGTAAAAGTGCTTTTCCTGTCCTCTAGATCTAGATGTAAATGTGCATTTAACCCTTGTAGTGCAGAGACAGCCACACTGCACAAGAGTATTTTTCCTTTCCCCGAAGTTCATCTTGAATAAAAGATTCTATAGTGCTGTCCTGCCTGTATTGGTCCTTATTGTTGCCGTCCCTGAAAAGTTTTTATTTTTTGAACACTCAGTCCTTGTTCACAGGAATTGATGCTTATACACAGTGAATTTTAGCATCCCTAGGCAGCAAGTACTGCATGCAGGCAGCCCATTTAAGCCTATGAGGATGCAACAATTTCATTAAGACAGAGGCTTATCCGAATATGACAGCCAAGCAGCTTCATAGGTATGAATAGGCTGCCTGCATGCAGCACCTGCCAGCTAGAGACATCTAGGCATCAGCGCCAGTCTAACCGAGGCCTTAAAGTTCACCAACCCTGACTGTATAAACTAGAATGGAACTGCTAGCAAAAAAGGATGACTGTTTTCCCTACTTTGCTAGTTGTGAATTTTAGGTGTCGTAGTGTCCAGTTGACTAGGGTAGTGGGGGGCAGGGGCGGACTGACCATTTGGAAACTCGGGCAGTGCCCGAGGGCCCAGGGTCAGTAGGGGGCCCCATATGATGCCCCTGGTACCTTTTTCATATGCTTTTTTGACACAGGGGCCCTATGATCCCCTATTGCCAGGAGGCCCAATGAGGTGTCAGTCCGCCCCTGGTGGGGGGTCAGCACAAGACAGTTGTCCTAGGGTGGCAGGAATTTTAAATCCAGCCCTGGGTATCATTGTAGTAGGTGAAGAACATTCTAATTTGAAAAACTGATCTCGTGTATTGCTCCATGAGAGTTACTACAAGCTGATATTCACACTAAACAAGTTGGTAGTTTGCGGCTTAGTCTTAGTCACACTTTGAAATGGTGTGACTTCACTTCACAATCGTGTGAATTTGCATGATTTCAAAGTCGGATGTCAGCGCGATTTCAGGTGCGACTTGGAATGATCTGTGGGACTTCATGCACAGATGTCTATGCAAGTCACACGTGAACTTGCGAAATGTAGGTACCCTTGCTGAGCGAACTATTGGCGCTTTATAAATACTGTATAATAATAATAATGTAGGCCACGGTGAGACCGTGGGACCGGGGACTTACCCTTTAACCGGCAGGTAATTCCACACAGGTAGACCTAATTTTAAGGAATCTATAACTTCCAAGCTAAACAAATCCCACAATGCACAATCTACTGCTTTCATTATCCAACTCCTTGTGATATAATAATTCAAGTGGTGGTCTTGCTTCATGCCAGGTTTCCTCCCTAAATATGTAAGACTATTAATATCATTAAAATATTGCCATTCTGTCGCTTGTACCACTATTTGGGAACTGGGTGGTGTGAAATATTTTGATGTCTATTAGTACTGCTGTTTTGAGTGTGTAGTCTTTTTTTAAAGCCAGTTTGAACTCATTCCCAAGTTCCAAAAGGCATAGGGTCTCCAGCCATCTGTGCTTTCTAGCTTGATAGCTGGGGTGTTATTGTTTAGGGAATCCCTTTTTTCATTATAAAGAGAAGAAAAATACTGAAATTAATTTTTTTGGCCTTGTTCACGTTTCAGCTCAAAAGCACCTCTTTTACAGGCATTTGACGTGTTTTTTTTTTTTCTGCATCTAAACGACCCGCCATGTTAGCCTTGATTGCTGGGCTACTATTGTTTAGGGAATCCCTTTTTTCATTATAAAGAAAAGAAGAAAAATACTGAAATTAATTTGTAGGCCTTGTTCACGCTGCAGCTCAAAAGCTCCTGTTTTACAGGCATTTGACGTTTTTTTTTTTCTTCATCTAAATGGCCCACCATGTTAGCCTATGTGTTCATGCACACATAGACATTTACAGGAGTTTAGTATTAGGGGAGAGGCAGAAAAAGAAATCACTTGTGCATTCAAGAAAGGAGCGTTTTAGCAGAAAAATGCCAAAACCGCCTAAACGCGGGTAAATGCACGTAATGTACCTAAACATGCCTAAGCGCTAGGCACGTTTAGCACTTGATAATTTGTTCATTCCAATGGCAAGAATAACCTAATATTCTGGTAAATTAAATAAATAAATGCTTAAGCACTTGATGCTCCTAAATGCTCCTGAACTTGCGACTTGGGCATGTTTTTGAAGCTGCTTTGCTCCTGCCAGTGTGCATGATGCCTTAAAGAGGATCTTCACCCAGTAAACAAAAATGTAAAAGCCAACAGATGCAAATACTGTAATAACTTTTAAAAACACACACACTTAGGCCTCATGTACACTTCTTCTTCTAAACGTGTTTAAGAGCTTTTGGCATTTTTTTTGCCAAAGCCCCTGAACTCATCTCAATAAACGTCTATGTGTCCATGTACACATAGGCTTTTAGCAGAGTTTAGGGGCAGTTAAACGTTCCTCTCCTGAACGTGATTCCTCTGTAATAATAAAATATGCAGCGCTAGAATAGAAACAATGGATCATAAACACATAGTGGAAACACCAATAAATAATAGATAAAAGTAATAATGGGTGATGAATAAAGTGCTTAAAGTGACTAAAAATTATTGTCCTCTAGTGACGCAACGATAGTCCCAATGGTAGGTGCAAATGCTGTAGACTCCGTGCTCTTAAGTGGATATATAATATGCACTCACCAGAAAGCACGTAAACTGTGCATTTGAGTTGTCAGACCACTCCTGGTACTATAGGACTGGCAGACTGGCAGGCTGTCACTTTGGTAAAGGTGATCATCTGGCAGGCTGTCACTCTGGTAAAGGTGTTCCTTCCTCTAGCCAGCAGGGGGTCATCAAGCATCCAGTAATAGGTGTCATACAGCTAATGAGCGATTCATCAAAGCAGGGCGCCCAAAACAGACATCCACCTTGAAAGGGGGGCTCAGTAGTGCAGCCAGCCCGAGAAAAGCTATGATAGTGTAGTATGTTTGAACGATTTTTATTGAAGCAAATATGAAAACACACTCACATAAAGGTAGCCCAGAAACAAAGATAGCCGCCAGCCTCCACGCGGTACGGGCGGCGTGACGTCACCGGCTAGGCTCCCCTGATGCGTTTCGTGCGGACGAGCATGTTGTCAAAGGGCAGGAGAGGAATTTTTTGGCCAAAAAAGGCTAAAAGACACTTGTAAATGCATCTAAACACGTTTAAACGCATCTAAACACTAGCTGCATTTAGTGCTTGGGCGTTTATTCATGTCAATTAAAAATACTGTGGACAATCAAATGAATAAACATCTAAGCGTTAAACGGGGCTAAACATGGTACTGCGTTTACACACGTTTTTGCTTCATTTAGCGTTTTTCTGCTGCCCGGAGAACTAAACATCTAGGGGCATTCATGTGTACATGAGGCTTTACCTTTCCCTGGATCCAGCAATGTCCTCACCCGACCCAGCTCTTTTCCGGTCTTTAGGTCCAGGCGCCGGCATCTTAACTGTGGGCAGCTGACTGTGTCTTCCTGCAGCTCACAGCTGGCTGGCCACTGTGCATGTAGGGCCGTGCTGCGCCCTGTGAATGGTCCTGCAGTCTCCTGGGCCCTGTGATGTGTCCCAAGAAGCTGTGGGTAAGGAGGGATGGGCTCCCACCGGAAGTGGGAGTGGGTACCTATCAAAATCAGGTACCTCCTCCCCCCCCTCCCCAAAAAAATTCCAAATATGGGAGAAGAGTGGGGGAGGAGGAAAAGCAAAATTTCTCCTTTTGAGTGAAGTTCCACTTTAAAGATTCTTGCATCTCTTGTTAGTGATACATGATTTTATTATGACGTATTGCTTGCCTGTTATGCTTTTTAAACATGACATAAACTGTTGATAGAAACAGAAAAGTATCGGTGTTGACAATTCTAGTGATTCTTTCTGATTTGTTAATGTAACATGTCATTCTTCTGCTCCTTTTTCATTCACACATCTCATTACTTAAAAAAAAAAAAATACAGTCATAGTCACTGAAAGGCAAATAGTTCCACAATATTCACAAAGTTTAGATTTTTTTTTCAAAGCTACATGACTTAAATGTCAGTGCCAGCATGTTAAATCTTCAAATTCAGAGACAAAATGATCACATTCGAAGGTAAGATAGAAACATAACAACAAACAAAAATTGTAATCTTTCATAACATCTGGTAAGAAATCACGTGAAATCAGCCATTTGGACCACCCACACTGCGTCTGGCTCCAGTTAAGTGAAGTTTGGGATTTGAACAGATTCACTGGGATCTTATATAATGTGGTTGAAGTCATTAGATAAAGTTAACATAATTTTGCTGTGTCAGTTATTATTTTTTTTTTGGGTGTTGTCTTTTTCCACAGCTGTTCCTATTGCAGCAATTCCAGAGAATTATGTAAGAAATAGAATCACGCACCAAGGTAATAAAAAAAAAAAAAACTGCTTGCTGTTGCATACATGGGTCAAATACTTATTTATTTTAGTTTATAAACATTATGTTTGTGGCTGTAACTGTAAACTGATGCTAACAAAATGTTTTACTTAGATGAGTATTTTAATGAGCCTTTGCTTTAGACAGGATTCAAGATAAAAAGTCAGTTATTTTAAGGGCCATACATGAAACCAGCAAAATTGGGTTATGCTGGGTACGTTTTTGTTTTTTTGTTTTTTTTTCATTCAACCCAGCGGTCTGAACAAAAAAAACTGAAGAGCTTGGGAGGAGCTTGCTGTACTATCTGATGTTAATACAGAAATCTCCCCGCTGAGCTATTGTGTTCTGACAGGAGGACAGCACTGGCCGACATTCGGATCATGTGTACACCTGTCTGTCCGGACAAATGGAAATGCTGGAAAACTGGCATCCGATCAGTGCTGGCAGCAAATGGCTGCGAGCACTGACCGGATGCCAGTTTTCCAGCATTTCCATTTGTCCGGACAGACAGGTGTACACACAATCCGAATGTCGGACAGTTTCTATTGAACAGGCTGACACTGGACGATATTGAGCCTGTGTGTACAGGACTTTAGGAATACCACCAACCGGCCTCTGAAGGTGGGATCTAAAAAGACTTTATAGTGGCAAAGAACAAAAGAGTTTGAAAGATTTCAAGAATCTCAATATAACAGTCCAAATATACCATTGGAGAACTTGGCTTTTCCAGTATTTTTGCCTCAGCCACTTTTCCACTGCTGATTCCAGCAACAGAAGGCAGGGAGCCTTTCTTGTAACTGGTTACCCATGTCTCCATATCCAGGTGCAACACTTAAAGTCATGTGGTGACCAGGGAACCCACCTACTCTTTTCCTGGCCATACTCAGCAGCCCCAATGAAAGAGAACTCCACTTTCTAGCTGTAATTGTTTTTGTAGCCTTGTATGCACAAAAACACCACACACAGAGTGCAACATCCAAAATCTTTCCTGTGTGCCCTGAGACCATTTGTCCCACCTGTCATGAGAGAAGCATAGGGGCAGCCATTGCTGAACTCACATAATAAAATGCTTGAAGCCCAGCTGCATACCTGGCCTTCTTGGTTGAGTAGTTAAAGCCATTAACCTGTATGTAGACAAGCGCTTCTAATTTTGTTTTTCCATTTTTACCTTTCCTGATCAGACTATTTGTTTTGAGTCAGTGGGTCATAATGGATTATAGCCAGTGGGTTAGGAAAAAAGCTAGGCATTTAGGATATCCAGAAATGTTCAGCAATATTGGAACCTATGTTTCATAATAGGTTTACTTTAACAGATTGATCACATGGGTTGCATCTAGATGGGCAGGACCAATTTGATGTAGCAGTTCAATTAAATATTATTTCTTTCACACTGGAAGAACAAGTGCAAGTCAATGGCAACGTGACGTTGAGGCCATTTGTCAGTGCATATACAGTACTCTAGGGGTATTTGTAAGTAGCCTGAGAATTGCAAGCGATGTTGTCATTGACTGCAATTTCTGATGATCTAACAGGTACCTTCATTGATTATCTGAAAGAATATGTTTTAACTGGTTGGAAAATACCCTTGCAAGCAATCCCAGTTTTTCTGTTCTGCTGTTGGGGGAGATTTGCAGTGGATCCTAATGGTCAGCAGACTCATCATGGATAGGAAGACTATTCCCCACAGTTCATTCTTGGCAAGATACTTCCAAATATCCTCCCATCTATGACCATCCTAATGCTTTTCTGAAAGGCATTATATAACTCTGAGCAATGTTGTTTTAGAAATATTTACTGTATGTAGTGCCATGAAAGAGTGCCACTGGCAACAACCTCTTTTAATTATTTTGTCAAATATAATCCCTAGAGCAGGGTTCTCTATACTGCGGCTCGATATGGCCCTTTGCTAGCCTTTATCTGGCCCTTAGGGTACTATTCGTAACAATGATATAAAGCACTATTCCTCCCACTGACAACAACAATGGGACACTATTTCTTCAACTGATGCTAATGATGGTGTACTAGTCCTTTCACTAATACCAATGTTGGGGCGCTACTCCTCCTCCTGCTGTCCACCAACCCTGAGGCCATGCTTATTCTCACTGATGCTGAGCCTAGGACATTTTCTACCACATTCTACTCCACTGGCCACAATCCGGCCTCCCTAAAGTCTGAAGGACAGTATACTGGCACTTTGTTTGAAACGTTTGGAGACTACTGCCCTAGAGGAAATTTTGTCAGAACTCTCAAACCCTGACAAAATTATTTTCAATAACTCATTATATACGGTACGTTATGGTGATTGTTGAATAGGCAGGGTTGGTCTCTGTTTCACCCCAAAATCTACAACCATTTTCATCTCCAGCATGGGCTCTCCTTCCTGCGCTGTCATTGTAAAGTTCTTGGTTTATAAAGGACTTCTGCTGCCCTATCAACTAATTATGTGCTTGCCTAAGCATTTGCAGGAGGACAGCACTTCCTCCATCCAGATCTGTTCCATCTCCTGCTACTGCAGCCATCCCTCCTGGCTCTTCAGGCTCCCAGCCACACTGTAAGTGTGTGAGGTAGGACTGGACTCTGATGTGGATCCTGATATAAGGGAGACCCTGACGTAAAGGGGGACTGTGAAGGGTCCCAGATATAAGGAGAGACTTTGATGAAGATCCTGATGTAAGGGGGGACTCTGATGGGGACCCTGATGTAAAGGGGACTATGATGTAAGGGGGGACTTTTATTGGCTCAAGTTTATTTTTGTTTTATTTTGTTTTTATTGTCCTGAATCATATCTCCAAACAACTGACTATTTGTAAAGTATATGAAACTGAAAATTCAGACCCTGTTATACAGTATAGGTCCACTTGAGTCAACTACTATATTTAAAACTGAAACATTCTTGTTTTATGGGAAGTTTAACTGTTAAAGAAAAACAGTAGTTGGTAGACTATGTTAACAGCTGTTAACAATAATTTAACTAGCTCGTTTAATCTTTTACGACTGTCCCAATTTATCTCACTCTAGCTTATTTTCCCAGGATAGGGCTGGAATGTTGCACAGAACCTTTTTTGTTTAGAGACACACATACACACCTCTTCGGGAAATGTATTTTCCAAAATCACATGTTTTCAAGACGCTGGCTGTAGATTTCAGCTTTGGAATGGTGCGGGTGGATTGTTCTCTGTTACCTTTAACTTTCCTTATGAAACAAGTTAACATTAAAGCTCACTTTCACACACTAAATTGTGAATTTTCCCCCTTTTTTTGAAAGCAGGCTCACATTTGCTTTTTTCTACTAAAAATAACACAATGACAGTGTGGAATCTTTTCTGTCAAGGTCTCCGTAGCCAAAGTGATAATGGGTACACTCAAAGAAGTTCATTTCAATAACCTTTGCAAGTGAAAGGCTTTTTTCCCCCAGAATGCTTGGCTTCATTGTTTCAGAACTGAAAGCTCAGTTCATGATCTGGATGTTAACTACAAAGTATGAATGAGTTATGCTAACACGTATCTAAGTTGTTCGCACCCAGACTCAAAAGTAAAGGATTCTAACAATGTTTTCAAAGGCCAGATCAAAGTATTTCTCAGAGAGAATTTGTTAATGGCATCCAACCAAATAAAAAAAATATACCAGTGACAAAGACGGAAAAAGCTAATCAGCATCACTGAACAAATCCAGGTCACTATGCTGTCTTTACAAATTTAAATCATCTGTTGAAATTCCTTCACAACATCAGATATATTGTCAATTTGCAAGATGTGCGATAATAGTGTTTGTCCTGTGAGTAACAAAAAAAGTTGAGAAATTTTCTTTAGTTCCGAGAAGCAAGCTTTAGCCAGTACACAAATGCTCCACCTATTTTTGTCTATGCATTAGTGACCTTGTGGTTAGGCTGACCTTCTGATTCAGAGAATCCTCCTCACTTTTTTAAGTAGCAGATAATCACATGACAGACTATTAATGGGTCATTATTTCTAATAAAAAAAAACTGCTTATATAGTGAACTTTAAAGAGTCTATTGTAGCTAATTCAAGCCTGTGTTTAGTCAAAAAGTTTTTTGTTTTTTTTTAAAGAGAAGTATGGACTTAAAAAATCCCAAACATTTATACTCACCTAGGTGGATGTAGCATTGATCCCACAGTGGTTCTGCAGTGAGAACTAAGCGATCAAACACCACTGATCTCTCAGTTCTCCCCTCCGCTCTGAGCAGAGAGCATGGACTGTCAGTCTCCAGCTCTCTGCTCTGCCCTTCCAGCACTCACTGGAGCACTGGGCTGGAGAGGGGAAAGAGCAGCTGGCTCAGTCTCTCAGTGGAGTAGCAAAGCCATATGGTTGTGATCTTTTCAGAGCCTGGACCAGCTCTGTGATGTCAGCTGAGCTTTAGCCCACTGTCGGCTGAAAATGGGTCACAGGAGTGCAAAGCAAACTGCACATGTGACCTTCAGGAGAAGCATAGCCAAAATAGCTTTGGCAATACTTATCCTTTTAAAAAAATCAGCATAAGGGATTACTTACAGTTAATGTATAGTGTACCTTTTGCTGCATTTTAGTTGAAATCTTCAGTCCTCTGATAAACCCCCAACCCCATCCCCACAGTGGCTACAGGTGCAGAAGGGGTTTATTACGAGCTGAGGGACCTGTCATTTGCACTCATCAAGGGTGGTGACTATTCCTGCTCTTTCTGCCAACCTCTTCCATTCACAGAAACTGTACTGTATAAATTCCATCAATTAAACGTGATCAATGAAAGGAGATGAATAAAAGGTCTGCCTCCTCCATTTATAGACTGTTTCATTCAAGAGAGCTAAAATAAAGCTATATGTGTAAATAGCTAAATGTGTAAACCTGCTTAAAGCCCAAATATAGAAAACGTTAAAATATTCCCTTTAGTGAGGCTGTGCACTGCAAGGGTTAATTGATCATTTTGTCTAGTGGAGAGGTGAAGCACTTCGTACACGGGACATTTGGAAAACACTTCTGACTGATGGAAACTGACTGCTGTAAAACGTAGGTTAAAAAGCGTCTGTTTAGCCGCGTTTGCATACCGTGTTTATGCGCGTTTATGAGTGTTTGCGTTTAGAAGCGTTTTTTAAAGATAACCTCAGGAGACCTTCCAGAATGCACTGAAAAACAGTAAATATTAACTATTTCAGACATTTTGAGAGAAATAGAGCAGAAGCAGACAGAGCAGTCCTGTCTTTTTTGGTTGTATTCACTATGGATCCCATCATGAGCATAATGCAGCACAATCTACCATATTTTCCTTCATGCAAAACCTGGAATTGACTGCGCTGGTGTACTGGGTCCATTTGAATACATGGAAACGCTTTTCATACATTTCTGATGATGAAAAAAGGCTCTGGACAGCATCTGGATATTGCACAGTTAAAAAATGCTTCTAAATGCAAACACTTATAAACACGGTTAGCTGCGTTTACAAGCATTTGGTGTTTGAAACGCTGATAAAATCTACTCCTGAACACAAGTTTGGTGCGTTCAAAAAAACGACTGTAAACTCAACTGCCTGTAAATGACTATGTGTACAATGACACATAGGAAAACATTAGGGAGAGTTCAGGGGCTGCTAAAAAAAACACAGAAAAGCTCCTGAACGTCAGTTTATCAGCTGCAGTGTACATGAACCCTAAGAGCGTAGGTAATCTAGATAGGATAAAACATAGATAAAGCTGTGCGACAGTTGGAGACTGATGACAAGCTGCGTGAGCTGGTCAGAGACTGTGCTGAGGGACCTGTTCTTTGTACTCAAGAGTGGTAACTATGCCCTCCCTTTCTGCACACCCCCTCCATTCATAGAAGCTGCACTATAACCTTCCATCAATGAGACAAGATCTTTGACAGGTAGACAGGCAGATGAAACAAAATGCCTGCATCCTCCATTCACAAATTGCGTAAACCGACTAAAATGTTCAGGTCTCAGGGAATCTGTGAAAACATTTTCTGCTCTACAGCACACAGTGAGTTGTAGATGTAATAATAAAGAAAAGTACAATGAATCAAATTTACACTAACACAAACAGCTCATTGGGGCTTAGTGCAGTGCATTAATACTCAGCAGTAATGTATTTATGTTAATGTTATGTTATACAACCTTTTACCTGTACAACCCCAAATCCTCTCCTGCTTTTTCTCTCTTAGGCTACTTTCACACTGATCCATAGCAAAAACACATGTGTTATTCTTCAATCAAGTTTGGCATCTCATAATCCCTTTGCCCAATCCAAGTTAAATCCCCTATTAAAAAAAAAAAAAAAAAACAAGCCCATGGACTTCATGGAAAATGTATGTTACCTGGCTGTGTGGAAAGAAGGGGGATGCAAAACCAGTGGCTCTCAAGAGGCCACAGAAGAAAGACACCACTCCAAGTCTGTGTAGCAGGATCCGGAAAAAAGCAACAATGAAAGGAAATGGCTGCACACTCCGCTAGGTCATGATGATTTATTGAAAAATTGTCATGAAAATATCTAAAAGTTCTAAGCGCACAATTTAAGTACAATCAGGAGAAATGCTGACGCATTTCACACTCTTTAGCGCTTATTCACAGGGTAGTGCTACATGTTCTCTCCTCCGCAATCCTGCTCCTCTCTTTTCCCATAGCTGAAAGATCCCACTGCCCTGCATTGACGACAGTAAGTGTTTGCTCTTCCCTATTCCCGTCCCCTCTCCTTTCTCATAGCTGAGAGATCCCACTGCCCTGCATTGTTGACCATAAGTGTTTGCGTTTCCCAATTCCTGTTCCCTCTCCTTTCTCATAGTTGAGAGATCCCACTGCCCTGCATTGTAGACGGTACGTTTGCTTTTCCTCAATCCTGTTCCATCTCTTTTCTCATAGCTGAGAGATCTTACTGCCCTGCATTGTTGACAATAAAAGTTTACTCCATGAAATGAATACCTGTCAATACAGTCTGTCCCTCCACCCTCACCCCCTCTCCATCTCTGCTTCGAACACCCACTCTCCCTGACACAATGTAGGAGTAATATGAAGGTCACTATTGGTTGGAGTGGAGGTGACTCAGTCCCCAAGGGGCTCTCATGGAACTCTAGTGTTCCACAGAACCCTGGTTGAGAAACCTTGGTCTACACTTTTCTTTCCCCTTGTCCAGCCTCCACATCAGGAACACAGCACCACTGCTGACCACTCCAGCAGCAATACGGGAAATGAGCAATCAGTTGATTGATCTGGCCAAATGCTAGCCAGTCTTGAAGCAACAGGGTAGAGCAGTTAAGCATAGGAAGCACTTACGGGGCCTGCATGTATCATGTTTGTTAATTAGCAGGGCAGTGTAGAGTTTGAAAGCACTTCTGCCAGTTGTATGCGACTGAGGCTTGCAAGTAGAAACTTGGCAGTTGAGTACATCAGAGTGACTGCATGCCTACAGCCTTTTAGGAGGGGGCAGAGACACAAATCTCTGTGGGAAGGTCTTACTACTTGAATTTAAACATAGAGCAAAGCAGCTTGAAATTGGGAAATGTGCCCTGTACATGACCCATACTGATAGTGTTTTGTTCTGGATGTTGACTGGACCTGTTTCCACATTGAAAAACAGACTCTGTTAGCTGTCCATAGCATATCAGTTATTTGGAAAGGTTAACTGAGGAGAGGTGGACTCTCTCACACGGTGGTCATGGATATCCACTGAACATGCAAAACCAATGTAAACTGGCATTTACAATTCTTCATCCTTTTAAGAAAATGACAATAAGAACTGGAACAAAGATAAAACCAGACTCATGTCCAGTGTACTATTGATAGCAATGTAGCCCATTTGAGCAGTACTTGCAACAATCTGGTAACCTATAGATTTACTTCTGAGAGCTTACAAGTGCTCTCAAGTGTCTGACTTTACCTGACTTCAGCTTTCACTTGCAAATATCTTCTGTGTTGGAAAATCTCTGCTCAGCAATCACTTTCTATTGTCTGTGGAAAAATTACTTCTCTTTCCTATGTGCTGTGCCCATTGGCAGATTCAGGGATCAAAGATGGAAGGTGAGTGAACAACAAAAGGCGCAAGGGCAAATGTGGTACCACGTTTTTGTCAGTTAAGGATTTACTCGCATTAGGTGTTTTAACTGTGCCCGTGCTCGGTTCACCCCATTAGTCCACTTTTTTTTGTGTTGTGTGAGTGACCAGAACTGTGCCTGGACACAGTTATGCATATCATGCCTGGGATCATCTAAAAGAGATGGTCTGGGGAATGGTTCACTTGAAGTCCAATATGGTTAGCTTCCGTGTGAGTGCAAACTATCAGAGAGCTTCCAAAGCATCAGAGGGATCTCATTGTTAAAAGATATTCGTTAGGAGAAGGGTACAAAAGAATTTCCAAGGCATTAGATATACCATGGAACATAGTGAAGGCAGTCATCATCAAGTGGAGAAAATATGGTGCAACAGTGACATTACCAAGATGGACGTCCCTCCAAAATTGATGAAAAGATGAGAAGAAAGCTGGTCTGGAAGGCTGCCAAGAGGCCTACAGCAACATTAAAGGAGCTGCAGGAATATCTGGCTGTGTGGTACATGTGACAACAATCTCCCATAGTCTTCATATGTCTGGGCAATGGGGTAGAGTGGCAAGATGGAAGCCTTTTCTTACGAAGAAACACATCCAAGCCGGGCTAAATTTTGCAAAAACACATCTGAAGTCTCCCAAAAGCATGTGGGAAAATGTGTTATGGTCTGATGAAACCAAGGTTGAACTTTTTGGCCATAATTCTAAACAATACTGCACATCACCAAAAGAACACCATACCCACAGTGAAGCATGTTGGTGGCAGCATCATGCTTCAGGGCTGTTTTTGTCCAGCTGGAACTGGGGCCTTAGTCAAGGAAGAGGGAATTCTGAACCGTTCCAAATACCAATCAATATTGCCACAAAACCTTCAGGCTTCTGCTAGAAAGTGGAATATGAAGAGAAACTTAGCTTTCAGCATGACAATGACCGAAAGCATACATCCAAATCAACAAAGGAATGGCTTCACCAGAAGAAAATTAAAGTTTTGGAACAGCACAGCCAGAGCCCAGACCTGAATCTGATCGAAAATCTGGGGGGTGATCTGAAGAGGGCTGTGCACAGGAGATGCCCTCTCAATTTGACCGATTTGGAGTGTTGAAGCAAGGAAGAGTGGGCAAATATTGCCAAGTCAAGATGTGCCATGCTGATAGACTCATAGTGCTGTAATAAAATCAAAAGGTGGTTCAACAAAGTATTAGTTTAAGGGTGTGCACACTTATGCAACCATATTATTTTAGTTTTTTATTACTACTTCCCTCCAAAGATTTCAGTTTGTTGTTCAACTGAGTTGTACAGTTTATAGCTTACATTAAAGGTGAAAAAAGCTGAAATGATTTATCTTTGTCTCATTTTTTTACAGCACAGAAACCAGACATTTTCAACAGGGGTGTATAGACTTATTTATCCACTGTACGTATGAGATCTCCTAAGGATACTTTCACACTCTGTATAAAAAAAGCATAAAAAATGCATATGCATTTTTGCCACGTTTTCCCCACGTTGCAATAACTTAATGCATTATGCATTTTGAGGTGTTTTGCCATGTTTGCATTTCGTATTGCCGATATCACTATTCTAATGCAATTTTCATGAGATTTCCAGTGCGGCTAGTAATGCGACTTTGATGAGACTTCAAGGCGACTTTAGAAGTTCTTAAGCCTGTATTCATAGAGTTTCATTACAAGGAAAATCACATTATATTCTGACTTCAGTGCGATTTCAGCCTTATAGACTTCTATGTTATCTCAGAAAATTTGCATCAGCATAGATAAGAAACATTTCTATGCGACTTGGGTGATGGATCAGTTGGACTTGGAGGATGGATCAGTGTTTTTTTTAACCCTCACCTCTCCTCCCTTATCCTGCCTAAAACCTAGGTTCACACTGAAGTGTTTTTATCCTTTCTTAGTTCGATCGATCCTTCCTTTGATCAGTTCTTTGATCAATTGATCCTTCCTTCAATTAATCCTTCCTTCGATTGGTCCTTCCTTTGATCAATCCTTCCTTTGATCGATCCTTCGATCAATTCTTCCTTCAATCAATCATTCCTTCCTTTGATCAATTGAGGGAAGGATTGATCAATGGAATAAAGGGTTGATCGATCAGAGGAAGGGTCAATTGGTTGATTGAAGAGGAAGGGTAGATTGATTGATCGGAGGAAGAGTCAATCAATCGATTGAAGGTAGGGTTGATTTATTGAATGAAGGCCCCAGAAGCTGTATCAAAATCCATGGATGAAGGATGGCCATGGAGAGGAAGTGAGGGTTAAAAAAAAACACTGAATCCACCAAAGTCATATAGAAATGCTTCTCAACTATGCTGATGTTACTTCTGTGAGATAACATAGAAAATGCTTGCAATGTACATTGATCACCCAGAGGGGATATTTTTTATTTTCTCAAAGTGGAGTTTCTCTTTAATAAATTCTAATGACATCTGTAGAAAGTTCATTCAAAGCACCAGTCAGAAGCAAAATCAACTGGGCTCATAAAACTTTTTTGGTGCTTTTACTTTTTTGACTGCCTGTTCTGCATCTCCCTTGTAGCATGGGAAGCAATCTTTTGTGTAGCATCTAGGTTGGTAGGTTCTGTATTTACATACATGGGGTAGCACAGTGGCTAAATGGTTAGCACTTCCGCCTGGCAGTACTAGGGTAGTTGGTTTGAATCCCAACCACAGCACCATCTGCCTGGAGTTTCTCCCTGTGCCTGCGTGTGTTTCCTCCTGGTATGCCGGTTTCCTTCCACACTCCAAAGACATGCTGGTAGGCTAATTGGATCCTGTCTAAATTGGCCCTAGTATGTGTATGTATGAATGTAAGTTAGGGGCTTTAGATTGTACGCCCCTTGAGGGTTAGGGACTGATGTGAATGTGCAATATATATGTGAAGTGCTGCATAAATTGATGGCGCTATATAAGTACCTAAGATAAATAAAATAAATATTTAGTATCATGTTACCCATGTTGGATCCTTCTGATAAAAAGGCACCTCTGGTAGGGTTGCATTGATTCTGTCATATGTATTTTTTGTACATGGCTCAGCAAAACTGCTTACAGTATTGCAAATTAATAGTTACACCAATGTGATCAATACCAATTGCTGACTTTCAATAGAGATAAAAAAAAACCAAACAAACACGTGCATTATAAACCACTAAAGTGAACTTTTAACTGCTTTAAGTTGGCAATTCAGTCAATTATCATAATCATTCTGGAAGTCACGTTGTGTCAAGTAAGCAGAAACGAGTTCCAAATTTCCACTAATGGAATGAATTGTGTGTATTCAATACTGTTCTCTAGAAGAAAAGGGAATTCTTTCCAGCTTAGAGAAACTCGTCAACACAACATAACAGCACAAAGTCTCTCCTCACCCGTTCTGTGCAGAAGCTGTGCTGCAGACAGGAAAATACATGTTTTGTATTTCTCTGCATTATTTGGATTTGGATTTGATAGTTATTTGGAACTGCCAAAAATTCAGTATTGAATTCTTAGAGCATGTTTTTGTTCAGGAACAGCTTGTTTTTATGTTTAAGTGAACAAATATTATTAAAAGTGTGGTAACTCAGTGATCAACACTGCTTCATTTAAGTACTTGGACCCAAAATTTGAAAATCAATTAAAACATTAAGTTTAAATTAACTAAATACATTTCAGGCATATCAAAACAAAAGCTGCGTAAAGTATTTGTTTATTTTATAGTTTAAAAGCCACAGCCTGAGTAGAAAAGACTGTCCTGCCAGCAGATGTAAAGTTGGACCCTTGCTTTCTGTGGGTAAGCAGTGATCTCATTGCAGAGATTTGACACGCCCCCTTCTGAGTCACAGCCAAAGCTCTCCAATCAGCAGGGAGTATAAGTTTTCATGATTGAAGAGCTATAGGTTTGACTCAGTAAGGGTTCTTTCACATGGACATTCCAATTGGGTCCTCATGCCCGTTATTCAGGTGGACCCGATTGGAACCTCCATTCTCCTCTATGGAGTGCCGACATCCGATTCTGATCCACCAAAAAGGGATGGATAGGGATCCAATTCTCCTTCCGCCCATCGGATTGGGTCGGATGAAAACGGACTCCATTGAGGAGAGTGAGCAGCTCTGTGTCTACTCTGCTGCAGCGGAGCGGACACAGAGCTGTCATCCACTTGCTCAGCGGGGATCAGTGGAGGATCCTCCACTGAGCAAACGGACCCGCTAAACAGGTCAGTAACATGTGAAAGGACCCTCACACAGGCATTCCGTTTTTTTCATCAATTCAGTCACGTTCACATCCATTTTCCATCAGTTTATGTCTGTTTTTCATCAGTTTACATCCGTTTTTCATAAGTTTCCAAGAAAAAAAACGGATCAGTTCACATCAGTTTTTCATCATTTCACATCAATTTTTCATCAGTTCACGTCTGTTTTTCATCAGTTTTCGTCAGTTTTTCATCAGTTTACATCTGTTTTTCATCAGTTTACATCTTTTTTTCGTCCGTTTACATCCGTTTTACATCTGTTTACATCTGTTTTTCATCCATTTACATCCATTTTTCATCAGTTTCCAAGAATAAAACAGATCAGTTCACATCAGTTTTTCAGCAGTTCACATCAGTTTTTCAGCAGTTTACATCTGTTTTTCATCAGTTTACATTCGTTTTTAATCTGTTTACACCTGTTGTTCATGTTGTTTACATGTGCTTTTCATCAGTTTCCAAGAAAAAAACGGATCAGTTCACATCAGTTTTTCATCAGTTCACGTCTGTTTTACATCAGTTTACGTCAGTTTTCATCAGTTTACATCCATTTTTTATCCGTTTACATGCTTTTTTTTTATCAGTTTCCAAGAAAAAACAAATCAGTTAACACCAGTTTTTCATCAGTTCACAGCCATTTTTCATCAGTTTACATCTGTTTTTCATCCATTTACATCCATTTTTCTTACATCCTTTACCAATGTAAAAACGGATTGTATGTTCGTTTACATCCCTTGTTTTGTCCATAATGGAGGGTTTTTATGGAAGAAAAATAGGGTTTTCTTCCATTCAAAAAACCAGATGTTAACAGATGTGGACACTTATGTATTTCTATGGACTGGCAGATCTAAACAGATGATCATCTGTTTACATACATTAGTCCATAGAAATACATGGATGGCTGTTTTTCATCCGTAAATGGACAGATGAAAAACGTACATACAGAATGCCTGTGTGAAAGGGGCCTCAAAGACCACTGTTTACTCACAGAGATCAAGGATCCCACTCATCAGCTGCTGCAGGAGACAGGCTTTTCTACTTGGGCTGTAGCAGCTTTAAAAAAAAAACTGTAAACGTTAACACACTTTTTGCTTTGATGCACTTGGAATGTACAGTATTTTTCTGATTTAAACTGAAGGTACAATTGGGCTTTCCTTCTCTTCAGTGCAGAAATGTTAACCAGCATGTTCAATAAGCTGCGTCTAACTTGGTTTTAGTAGTCTTAAAGTGTATCTCCACTTTTGTAGCTAAATTGGGAAAACATCTACTTTACATATGTTACATGTCAGTATTCACATAGTATAAAATAAAAAAAAGATTTTAAAATTGCTTCTTACATTATGCTAAAGTTAACATTTTTTTTTTCAGGTAAAAAAAATGTGCATTTATTATTTTTGTCCAAAGGAGCCTGGAAAGCATTGCACCAGTAAGCAGTAGATCGCTGATGCCATGCTGGTGTCCTGCAGACCTGTCAGAATATCTTCTTGCTGTACGGGATGTACACTCAAGCAGATATACTAACAGGAAGCTTCAATGAACTACCATGGAGCTCCAGAGTGGCTTGGTAGTTCACTGAATACTACAAGCCCACAGCCGCTAAGGCTGCCAGGACTTGTAGGCACTCACTCACAGAACTCAGTGCGTAGCCCCGCAGGGCCATGCTGTTTTAAAATCTGACATATAGTACAGGGAAACTTCTCCCCTTACTATCTGTCAGAGGGAGGGGAGGCGGCGGGCGCGGCTGCAACTATAGGACAATGTTACGTGTTCTACCCTAAAAATGGGTGGAACATGTAACATGTTCCAAAGGTGAACTTAACATTTAAGTGTGTTTTACTAGTTTCAACCAGCTACCTAACTCACCCCTATATAAAGTAAGGAGGGGGATGTGGACCATAATTAACCCTGTCCATACTGTGCTGGCAAATCTCATTATCAGTTCTTTGTACATGAGATTTCAACACTGTCTGTTCTAACAAAGGATTCAAGATCTTGAAGATTGAATTCTGCATTAATATCAATGAGAGGAAACACAGCCAGTTTAAACGTTTGAAAGCAAATATGTTAACTAAAAGCAGCCACCATGAGATGCCTTTATTACCTTTATTTACCAGGAAAGCTACTTCTGTGCCCATCGCTGATTTCATTTTATTTTATTATTAGAGCCTGAATTTTCCTGACCTCATAGTTAAGCTTCTCCCTAACCAATATGCTCACTGAAACTGTCATCTGAAACTGTCACCTTCACTTAGGTTCACTTTAAGAGCACATGAAAACATTGTACATTTTTGTTGCTTGGTCAGGCAAACTAGTGTAGCATTTTTTTTGTACTTTGATAACTTGCACTAAGACAGGGGTGCTTAACCTGTGGCCCTAGAAGCTCTCTGCTGTGGCCCAAGACCTCAAACTGAATGCAGGGGTTTTGGAGCACTTTCGGAAAGTGCACCACACCCGCAAGATATAATAGAAGTCTATGGCAAAGCACAGCTAACCCGCAAGAAAACCACAGGTGCACTGCACTGCTCCCGCGGTGTGTGTAAACCACGGTGCATCAGTGTGAAAACAGCCTTATAGGGGCAGATTGGGGGGTCCCTGGTGTAGCATCAGAGATTGAAATGGTGACCCTGACTTGTGCTCCAGGTGGCCCTTCCGGCCTCCCTGTCACATTCTGCTTTACACGTTGACATTAGAGGTGGTGGGGGTAGCATATACAGGAACTGATCTTCTCCATTTTCCCCTCTTCAACTGCTGAAAGCCAGCTTTTCCTCCTCTGCCTTCCGCAGGCATTCAGCAGCTGCAGGAGGAAACTGTTCATTGTGCTATTCAAAATAAAAAATCAAAATTTGGAACCATTTCATTGTGGCCTGCATTACCAAAGCATTTAAGTGGCCCTCACGCTTCAAAAGGTTGAGCACCCCTGCACTAAGAGAAAGACAGCCGTTCCTGACCTCCTGGAAATACCAGTTGCCTGGCTGTGATACTGATTGACCCTAACCCAGAACAAGCATGTAGATAAGTGAAGTCAGGTAACTTGCTCTGCATCCAGAGGGACAGCCAGGAAAGAACAAGAAGGTGTGAGAGATGCAGAGACACACAACACTGGCTGGAGGACAGGCAGAAGCTGGGTGGAGATGGACAACAGGAGTGCAGCTTGTCCATGTGGAGCCAATTGATACAGATAATTTCAGATGCTCCTATGAAATATATTTCTATACATGAATTTTACAAGGCAGTTCAATTTGGTGAGAAAAAGTCTCCTTTGTATGTCATTTGTATTTCAGCAGAAACCAAAGTGTTTGGCTTTTCCCTGTTGAATTCAAGACAGTCTTGCAAACAATGGGAAGGGGAGCTTGAAATATATTGAGTAAACAAAATGGTTTGCAGGTGTAATTAGGGTGATGTGAAGGAGAACCCTGAACAACTATCTGCAAGCATAGCATTGTATAAGGCTATACAATGCTATGGACCTTCTTATTAACTTAGTGGTTACAGGATTCTGGTGAGAGCGAAATTTGGGTGTGAGCATATTGGAGCACAAAGTGACAGTTGGAGGAGGTGTTTTGTAGACTCCAGCACATTCTTTTGGAAAGAGCACTGTTTTAAGAGCATAGGATTTTCCAGAGACTTTAATGAAATGGACATTGCCTGCAGAACATTTATATTTATTTACAAAAAAGTAATAGTTTCACCACATTGAAGCACTAAATACTGAAAATTGTCACTGAGTCACAATTATGTTTTGTCTATGGTGTTTATATGTGTTTGATTAGCGCAGCACCTATTATTTAACCGGTTGACATCAACAGTACGCAATTGTGTGGCCTCTTGGCGGCTAGGCCTTGACGCCGAGTGGCCGCATATTTGCGTACCAAAAGTAAACAAACGTGCTGAGAGAGTGCGCCCTGCACATTTACTGGTGCCTCACCAAAAGGTCCCAGTCACTACTTGCAATCATGTGACTGCTGTGATAGCCAGTCACAACAGTCACATGACCCTAAACCCCACCCCCCCAGCTTCACAAACCCCTTAAAGGGTCAGGAGGTGCCGGCGTCAAGGGGTTATAGCAGAGTTCAGTGCTCCCCCCCCAAAAAAAAAAATTAAAAGTCAGCAGCTACAAATACTGTAACAGCTGACTTTTAAAATTAGGGCACTTAGCTGTCCAGGGTTCCAGCGGTATCCTCACCCCAAGCCGATTCTTCAATGGCTGCTGTCGGGTGCTGGCATCGGCATCTCGACTAAGGGAAACCGGCATTGAAGCCTTGAAGCTTCACAGCTGATTTTGTACCGCACATGCGTAAAGTGCGCTGTTCTTTGTGAATGGGCCTCAGTCCTCTGAGACCTGTGAAGTGCCCCAGAGGGGCCAAACTTCTGGCTCAATTGAGTGGGAGCAGATACCTGTCAAAAACCCTTCCCCCCCCAAAAGGTGCCAAATGTGGCAGCGGAGGGGAGTCATATTATTATTATTACACAGGATTTATATAGCACCAACAGTTTGCGCAGTGCTTTATTATTATACAGGATTTATATAACGCCAACAGTTTGCGCAGTGCTTTACAAAATGAAGCAGACAGTACAGTTACAATACAATTTGGTACAAGAGGAAACAGAGGGCCCTACTCATTACAGCTTACAATCTAGGAGGAAGATAAGAGGAGCTTCCATTTTTGGGTGGAACTCTGCGTTCATTTAATTTTAGAAAGTATGGATGCCATTGAATTAGCATGACAGCCAGTTGTTCAGGGCAAAAAAGACAGGTTCTCTTGATAGGACACCCACCAACTGACCGCTTCTCTCCAGTTTGTCTTTGGGAGCCATTTGAAAAATCAAGTATTTCCTGGGATGAGGGCGTATGTGACTGTCTCTCTTTCCTTCCATGATGCAGTGCTTGGGCCTGAGCAGTCAATCGCCAAGCCCAAACATCACATGGGAGAGAAGTTCTTTACCCTATGTGGGCTTCCATATAGACTGACACACAGTTTGCACAGGGTTTAGGCTCATTACTTTTGCAGGGCAGCCTGGTAGTGGTAAGTGTCAGGAATTTGGGGTGCTCTATTAGGTCAATCTGTCACTTTCCCTCAGTGACAGATCTTTTTTAAGTGAAGATAAGGTCTATTCGTACTTTAAACTTTTCTACACATTTTTTGTGCATGTACCCTGTATTAGTTGTGAAGAAAAATAACCCTTTCCTATTAATCTTCTGCTTAGAAAACTAGTGTTAAAACTTTGTATACATGTGTATTAGTGCATTTTTCATTCAGTCATATGAGGAAAACATGTATACACTCAAAATATAGTAGAAAGAATCCCCTAAAAAAGCACTGCATATGAACCGCGACTTTGATGGAATCTGAACTTGAGCTTTAGATCTCCTGTACTGAGACAGCGCAGTTTACTACAGAAACCTGTATGGGCTATAAAAGTTGCATCTCCTTTTGATGGAGAGTGGTCCACCAGATTCCTATCCCAAAAAAATATTTACAGCTGGTTTAGACCTGCCATAAAAGCATTATTTTAGTGGGAGCTGTTTGAACACCTAAGCACACACATTGACTGAAACATGTTTGAACTGTAACACAAGCTGATCAGACTCAGAACAACTGTGACAAAACTAGAAACCAGCAGTTACTAGCTTATTGGCTAAAACAAAAAGAATTGGAAATACACACACATGGAAATATACCAGTTTAGAGAATCAAAGCATATTGAAGTAAAGGCAAATTCAACCTAAAACTATTTCCAATTTAAGTAGGCAGCAAAGGGTCACTCTCTTCCAATGCACAATTAAAGAGGACCCTCACTCTTATTAACTACTTTTCCTACTTGCATTCCCTCCCCTTCTATAATGTCAGAAGACCATTTTTTTGGGGTTTTTTTTACAGTTTTTAATTTTTTGTTTTACTATGACCCTGCCCCTGTTGCCACCCAGTCAAGAATGACGTGTCAGGCTCCTGGAATATTCCCATCACATATACCAAAAGACTGCAGTAACAGGGGCCCACAATGGCCGGGCATGCATCATCAGAGGTCATTTGCCGAGACATCAGAGAGGAAGATGGCAGCATAGGACCCAGACTGTTGTACCTGAGCAACAGATCATTGCAGATCAATGCAGGATTAGCTGGGCAAGTGAGTATGTGATTCAAGGACAACCCTGAATAACAGATAAGAGGGGGAAAAATAGTCCAGGGAAAGTGAGGTTCTTCTTTAAAATGATTATGGTGATTTGTAATGGCTTTTGTGCTTCAATATAACCGGAAAGTATTAGGGTTTGGCTATTAATACACTTTTTCTTTAACTTTAATTAGAATAGGGTGGGGTTAAACGTGCCTGTCAGTTTATCTTTCGCTGTTTGTTACTCATTAGGAAATTTTACATCACTTCCTGTCTCAGACCCACAACAGAAAGTGAGAGGAAATCTATACAAAGAAAAAGGAATCCCCTCTTGTCACCAGAATAGGTGCCCCACTGGAAGATGTATCTTTTTATTCCTGATCTGGTGACAATTGTAAAATCTTGGGTTTCTCATCATTTCTTGCCTTGGTGACTATGCTCACCAGGATAAACAGCAACAAAAACTTGTATGCCTTTTAATCCTTTCCTAAAAATTAGGACACAATGTTTTGGCTATACGTAAAAGAAAACAGCTTGTGATCTTTTACTAGCAGCTGTGGAGTTTCTGGGTGAGGTTTACCTTTGGAAATAAACCCTAAATGTTTCAAGGAGCATTAAAATGTTTTGAATTAACATTAATGGGTACTTTACTCAGAGCAGATCACTTGGGAAGTAAATATTAATAATGCTCACCTTCATGGCCCTGGTCAGCTGCTTTAAATTCCCATTCTGTACACGACTTGTCTGCCTCCTCCTTCCTCCACTGGGCTTGGATCCAATAGAGTTCTATGCAGGATCTCCAACACTTTTCAAGAGGAAGAAGTTGTCTGACGAGTCCTGGAAATATTCAACTTTGAATTCAAGTTTGAGAATCCTGGAATAATGCACATTCCATAAATGTATAAAGTAGAGCTATGCAGAACAAAACAGGTATAATTATTCAGCCAAAGCTTTCTAGAGTATATAATTCTGCACCAGTAATCTTGAGCAGTGTTTCTCAACCTTTTTTTTTTAGTCGAGGTATCCTTTAAAATTATGCACAGTATAGAGGCACTTCATTCTAAAATGTAAAAAACAAAACTAATAGTTTTACATAAAGCAGCATCATCCACATATGTAGGACACCCAAGTAGATTAGAGGTGATTTAGTCGTATAAAGCAAACACACCTTTGCACACTGGTACTGACTAGTATTCCAATGTTTTTCTTTTCCCTCAGTTTCTCTCCCTCACTCAGCTAATGTGACTCCACTGTGGAAAGAGAGGGGTAGGGGACGGACAAACAAGGTTGCTGTGCAGGCGCCCTACATCCTCCTTATCAACTTGTGACATTGTTGGTTGTTAGGATGCTGGCGACTAGAAGGTGTTAATGGCGCACAATGAAAGCCTGTGGTTTTATGTTTCTAAAAGGTAGGCTTGATCCACCTGCTGGCTTTTATACAATTTTTGGGCAATTTGTAGGCACTTTGCCAAGACACCACTGAAGACACCTGAGGGTATCCCAGGGTGCCTGGGCACCCTGGTTGAAAAAGACTGATCTAGAGGTATTTAGCTCAAAATCACATGCCCCTAATACACACTAATAAAATAATTTCATACTTGAAATTCCAGTTGCCCATTTGTTCCATATTGTACAAAAGTGTATCCTAAACTTTTTACCCTGGGCGAACCCTTGGAAAAAGTCCAGATCTCACGGAACAATAATTTCCTGATCACGGGACATTAATATGATTAGTGAGCTATAGATAAAACAAAAAACCTAGGCAGTGGTCATATCATCCTAACTGAAACTTTATTACTTCAAAAGATATTATGACCATACTCATTACTTTCCTAGGTGAATTTTCAGCTTAAGTCTGATATATAGCACACAGTGCTTTGTTTTCCATATTATATATGTGGTGACTGTATATATAATACAGTATATAACACAAAGCACTGCATGTTTGATAGCTAAGGCCCTTTGCACATACTGGGCATTAGGGCCCAGTGTATGTGTCCCTGGCAACATCCATCCCCATCCAGCCACAGCATCTGTTGGGCTCTCAGAGAGTTTAACAGGCTGCTGTTAGCGGGGCTGACTGGTGCATTTGCACCTTCCACCCACACCTAAAAGCCAGAGCCACATGCACTGGAGCTAAACAACCAGTGTGCATGAGACATTAGGCAACAGAACATAACAGAATGTGAATATGTTAAGTGTGTCTCATGTCTCTTGTAAAAACAGTACAGTTCCAATGTAGGGTGATATAATGCACAGAACTTGCAAGTTGCTACTGTAGCACTACCCCCTTAGGAGTTGCTGAGTATTTAGGTCCCTCTATAGTCCTGCACAGCCAGGCAACACACATTTCTACAGCAATTTGCATCCAGGAGTCAGAAATGAGTACTTGAGCTTGTTTTTGATATTTTATTAGGGGTATTTCAACTTGGATGGGGTAAGGGGTATTTGGGATGCCCAATAGAACCGATGAACTGAGGACAACTTCCTTGAACTATTTACAAGTCTACTGCAACGTAGTTTCTTTTGGAGAGCTAGTCAGCATCTCCTATAGTACCACCCCAGCCCCTAGATAAACTCCTCTTCTTTACCTAGCTCTCTGGAGGTATCCCTGAGCAGGGGATCCAGTGCCTGTCCCTTTAAGAAATTAGACAGCCCCAGTAGGTGGCGAATCTTGTTTCCCACCAGAGTACTCCTTCCCCTATCTGGTCCAGGGTTACTCACTCAGTCCTTCTCCTATGCTGCTGGTAGGATGATGACTGCTACCAGGCCTTCTAGCTGGGCAGCTCCTTCCCTGCTCCACAGGTGGTCCCTGCTCTGGGGGCCAGTGAGGATCTCAGTTTTTGTCCTTTCCAGCTCCACTGCCTGTAGGTGAGCCCCTCTCTCCATCTGGGCCCCCTTCCAGGCTCCTGCCTTTAGCCTCACCTGCAGCTGAGCAGGCTCAATCACGTTTAAGAGTTGCCCTGGCCCTTTGCCAAGCCTCCTGCTGGGGATTGGCCAGGCTCCCTCAAAAGTGCAGGTCAGCCACTCCTCAGATCCAGCCACTGCTTCTAGACCTTTCTCCAAAGTTCTATAGAAGGGGGAAATTCCAGAGGGTTGGTCTGCAGAACCTCTCAGCTGTGACCAGAGTTTGACCCCTGCTAGCTATCACACCCAGGCTGCTACTCAGCCCTCCTAGCTAACAATTGAGGTCTAGCCCCTCCTAGCTGACTAGAAGGGTGCTACACTACAATAGGCTTTCTTACTATGTATATTTTAAACCAGCACTTGCTAGTGATCATTACACAGTATTACCTCCAGTGTAAAATATAATGTATCAAAATAAATCTCAAAGATATAATAATTACATAATATATCAGCCGCTAAACACACGTGACTCTCATATTAGTCAATAAACAAATATATACATATAACCAGTGCAGCACTAGCAATAAATTATCTCACCCCATACAGTAAAACAATGTTATATTGCAACACAATACACAATAAATACAAAACAAATAAATAATTAATATTTATTAAAGTCCTTCACAATTAATTGTAGTTTCTGCCTCTTGTGTCTAAATCTGTGCCACCACTTGTGCTTATAACCAACAGCACTGTGTGTATAACCACTACCAGATGTGGGCTCACCTCCACTTTTTTGACCTCACATAGTATGCTTGATCAAAATGCACTATTGTCCCTTTAAATGGACCATGGCAGATTCCTTGATGTAGCAATGTAAATCTCCTTAGCTAGTATTCAGATCCTCTCCTCCACATGCAAAAAGAACACTAGAATAGTGCTTATCCTGTATAAAATTGTATTTCCTCCAAAAAAGGAATTAACATGCACTCACATTAGAAAGAGGCAAGATCGCACCAGATATATACAGTTTTATGACCCAGATTAAGCAAACCAGTGCAATATCGCATACAAACGGCAAAAATTACCACACAGCTGTCGCTGAAAGAGGGTCGTTACGTCATCCAAGGTCCCGCCTCTATCCAATTAGGGTGATCTCACAACAAGACAACTGCCACTTGAAACTGAAAATTAGGTGTCTACGTGGTTATGTCAGACCCTTGTCTGCATGACACTCTTCTTCCACATATAAAAGGACTTATTCTCAAGTAGCATGGATCTCAAAAACAAATGCTCTGGCCCTTACTATGGACAATACTAGTCAGTGGTTAGAATTTGACACTTTTTTACCGTATTTGCTTACCAAAGTAGTTCTGCCATCCCATATTGCTAACTATAGAAACTGCTCTTCATGTTTTGATCACACAATATTGTTGCCAGCATCGTTCATATCCTAGTTTTTACAAGGGCATCTTGTTGGATTTTTATTTTACACTACAGAAAGTCTAGCATGTGCTTTCAGACATATGCTGCTTCAATTCTGGTTTCATAGAGGAAGGAGCAAATTGTCCTTCTAGTTAACCCTGGAGGGGTAAGAAGCAAATGAGCTCTTAGCTCACAATAATCTACACATAACTATATTTTTGAAGCCTTGGACTTGACCTTTAAAAAGTATACATTATTCATCAAAGTGTTTTTTACAAACCAACATTAACACTGAACTTCTGCTTACTTTTTGTAACTTTATGAATAGAGAGTATATTTGGTGGGGAGGTAGGAGAGCAGCTCCCTGAGGTCGGCTCCTAGGACCATGTCTGCTTTCTCATTATACAATCCACATACCACTCTCCACTACTTCCAGCAGTGTAGTTAAGTCAAGCTGGCGTGAGGGATGATGAGACCAGGCCATCTGCTAATCACTACTATCTTAGATGGACAGCTATAATATGTATTTAATCATATGGTGGATTTTGTTCTCAAACACAAAGCCAGTGTTCTGATTCTTGATTGCAACCTGTGGAAACATTCTCAACTGTTTCCTGCACTTTCATAAAGACATAAATACTATCAGAGCCACTACATATGGAATGAAAACAGGAAAGGCTAATTGTTTCAAGACCAGGGCTATTAGTTGTTGAATAAAAAAGTATTACTTTCCGTTCTTTGTCCTGATTACACAATGAACATGGATGGGAGGATAGGCAGAGGAAGCATTCTTTGAAATGTGTATTACAATGATTAGGAGGGAATGAATTACACAAAGTAGGCTTCTTAAGACTACATAGAGCTTATTTTAACAAATTGGATGGATGAATTCCATGGAAGGGAGTGTGTGCTTTTTCAGTACCAACACTACCATACGTTTAAGACAGTAGCTGGATGTTAGGAAATGATTTAACCACTAAAGAATTGTCTCACCCACCCCACCAAAAAATGTACACAACAATGTGGTGGCCATGCCTGCAACTCTGTGATCAATTTCCACCTGTCATAATGCTGCACACAGTTTGTATATTCTCTGTATGCTCATGTAAGTTTGTTTGGGTTCTCCAGTTTCCTGTAATGATTCAAACAGCTGGTAGGTTAACCAGGTCCTGAGCAAGGATTCTTACCCTTTTTATGAATACAGACCCCAGTGTAATGCTCAATGTGTTCCTATACGCCCTTCACTTGATTTTCAAAATCATCATCATCACCAGTCACATTAGGTGATGGTAATAGCTTGTATTGTTTTACAATTGAAAAAGAACTATATGGATTTTATCATATTTATTTTTTTTATAAAAACAGCAAACCACACATACACAAACCAGCTATAACTAGTGATGTGTTTTGTATTCTGCAAAACACTTGGTTGATTCTGATGTTCTCTATCTCCCCCTTCTGTCCATGTCCCCACTGCAGTTGGGATTTTGCAGAGCAGTGTTGGCAACTAGTGCACATACTTAGTTTTCAGTGTATTTACAATATAGATTATTTCCTTCCATCACATCTGAGCAGCCCATGTGACTATAGATTCACACATGGGTGTATACAGAGAGGTGAATGAGAGCCCAATCCCTCTTCCCTCCTCCATGCCCACTAACCAGCTAAACACAATGGGGTTGGATATTACATCTTGATTGATGGAGGCTTCTCCCCGTTATTCTAAAACACAGGCTGGAGGGGCCTGACACAGCCTGTGACTAGGAGAAATCTGTCCCCACACCATGTTTTTGTCAAAAATTAGTACAGATTTAGTTTCAAATATATATTTGTAAGGCCATTTTAAACAGTTTATTGATATTAATTCTTTATTTTTACTCTGTATCCCAAAAACTGTTTTTTTTTTAACATGTGAGGGGAAAGAGCTGGGTCATGTTGTATATCGATTAAGGAAAAAAGGTACGTAGATGTTTTTTTTTTTTAATTACAATAATCACAGTGTCATCATCCATATACCGAAAGTAAAGGGATAATGTAAATTAAACAGTGTGTGTTTAGTATCACTTTAAATTTATTTCTCCATCTTGATTTCTGGCTCAATAATGTATTTAATCCAGTTAATTTTTTTTTATTATTGAAACCCCCAGATATAGTGTAGGTCTAGGATTTAGATTGGGGAGAGTGGGGAAAGGTTAGACCCCTGTTAAGGTTTATGTCTGTCTGTGTCCATATTTCAGGAGATTCATCACTCCTGGTGAAAAAAGTGCAGAGAATCTCAGAATTTTAGAGTTGTCCCCAGAACAGGAGGTGAGGGAAAATTCTTCAGTGAAGACACATTCCAGAGACAGTTGTCTAAGAGTGGAATTCCTCTCACTTTGGAAGATACACTCTAATATCATGTTTTGTCATTGGAACAGAAAGTGAATGAAAGTTTCCCCATTGGTACAAAGACAGCAAAAAATACACTCGACAGGGTTGTTAACCCTTTCAAAACCAAAAAAGAAAAGTTTGAGCTTTAAAAATAGTATGTGTATTGTGATGACTGTTGCAGGGGCTTTGTAAGCTGTTTCAGGGGCAGGAACTGATATGAATGGCCTGTGTACTCTGTAAAGCACGGAAAAATATATTGACACTATAGGAATATGGGAAATACATAGACATAAAATAAATATATTAGAAGCATAAAAGGGGGTATGTACTGAGAACACCTCTGGGGTTAAGAATAGGTTACAAGCCAATCAATCAAACCGGAAGAACACAGATTGCTAACCCCCCCAAGAACTGGAAGAGGTTTAAAGAGGAGACCTTGGCTGTATCGACTAATCAGATGCATGCTTTAGTTTTCTATTAAGTTGTAGAATGACAGCAGCTGAAATCTGGTTGCCAAGATTAACATTTCCATTTTTCTTCCAGTTATTATGACTCAGATTCCAATAGTATAACAGTAACAGGGTCTCAGTACAAAAAAAAAGAAAAATCATGCCGTTTTACATAGCCGCTAAAAGAAACCTGAACTGAGCGAATTACACGGGGTGCCATGGGGACCATTTCTAATAATACAAGTTACCTTTCTGTCTCTGTCTTTATGAGTCCCTGATCTGGAAGTCTAAAGTGGTGATAGATAATGCAACCTGTCATTGCTGACAACCCTTTCTAAAAAAAATACTAGTTCTCTGGCTGCCATGCTGATGAAGTAACATCAGCACTTTCAGAGCAACTTACCCAATAGAAGTATTCAGTTTGACTTCCTTGACCTTTAAAGGAAAACAATGGAAGACATTGCCATAGTGCTTGCCATGGTGATCTTCTGGCTTAGGTAGTGTCTGGGTCACTATCCTAGAACAAGCATGCAGCATATGAAGCAGGGGAGGACTAACAACTCATGGGGCCCCAGAGCAATAGGGGATCATGGGGCCCCTGTGTCCTTGCCCAAACTCAAAAAAGCCTATGAAAAAGGTACCAGGGGCATCTCATGGGGCCCCCTACCGACCCGAGTTTCCAAATGGTCAGTCCGCCCCTGATATGAAGTTAGAGAGAGGTGATATCTGCTAATTTGTACAGTTCCAGGTAAGAGATTCAGAATATATCGCAGCCATTAGATCTGTATGAGGGTGAGGCAACAAGCATTTTTTAAAAAAGTGGCCACCTTTCTATGCTCTTCACTAAAAATGTACTGGCGCTTTGTGAATGCCAGTAACTTTTAAGGTGAACTTCCCCCCATGTTATTTTTTGATTTTGCCTTCTTACTTGGCTTCATGGGTTATGCTCAAAACACATCCACCAATGCTGTAAAACACCAAAGGCTGCCACAAGCTATTTCCCATGATACAATCTTCTTTTCTCATGTCATCAAGGGGCTGATTTTCTCTTCGGGGTTCTTGCAGCTGGTGCCCAAATGAAGCATGGCTGCCCATGTTCAGTGTACATCACATTGCCCCAAAGCCTCCTGGGATGCATGACGTAAGTATCCCAGGAGGCTTTAGACAGTAGTGGACATTATTTTTGCTAGACAACAAAGGTGGAAGTGCGGGATGCAATCCCCATAAAACAGGTATCTGCCCCCCCTCCTCCCCCAAAGATTTGGTAACTTTAATTTCCTGAGAGGGGGCACAATATTGTTTAAAGAAGAAAAAGGGAGTTAAGGCTCATTTTCAGCAGGATGGGTTTGGCATTGGTAAAATGTACCTTTTTAAACTCAGACCAGGGGCGGACTGACAGCATATGGGCCCCCGGGCAATAGGGGATCATGGGGCCCCTGTGTCCTTGCCCAAACTCAAAAAAGCCTATGAAAAAGGTACTCAGGGGGCATCTCATGGGGCCCCCTACTGACCCCGGGTCCTCGGGTAGTTTCCAAATGGTCAGTCCGCCCCTGACCCAGACTGATATGTAAGACTGAATCTCACTGATGAATCCTTAAAATGGACCTTCCACATACAACAGCAATTTTGGCAGTCACGATTAAATAGTATTTTTGAATGATCTTCTAGGTTAGCGTCACGTAGAGATGCCTTGGTTTATCAAAGATCATATAAAGATGTTCTGGTAAATCACAGACTGTCAGATGTGCAATTTGCTGTCACAGTTAAAAAATGTTGCTGATGTAAGAAATGTTTGTGAAACGTCTACAGAAAAAAACGTTCTTCATCGTACTGTTTTAATAAACAATGAAGCATTGCAAACGACACATGATTGGAGAGCTGACATAAAACATGAATAGCAAGCAAGCAGCCATGGATGATACACTCTGACCCTCATTGTACTCAGTGAAGTATATTTAACAATGGAGCAATGAGTAAAACATTACACCCCTTAACAACCTAAAGCCTCCTTCCTGCATTTTGCTGTGTATTTTATTGAATATATTACACTGCTTAAAGATGCCCTGACACCAATTTTTAAAAAAAGATGCAGGCAAACTCAGAAAAATCAAGCATTTTAAACACTTTCTTGTAATGTTTTCCTTTCCACAAATAATTTTTTATTCAATTGAAATGTGTCTCTGAACATGCTAGAAAATGAGACTACTTCAGAAAGAGTTATTTTCGTAGCACAGCCCCCTCTCTTCATGCACAACATAGCCCTCTTCTGGGAGTATCTAATTGCTGCCTGTGCTGGGCCAGCTCCTCGATGTTCCCCTCACCTCTCTTACATAACTGTTAAATATCAGGCAGGAGAGGAACTTAAGGGAATACTTTAGAGTTGTTTGAGTGAAAACTCAGAGTCTGCTGCAGTTGCTAATGTCACATCCTAGATCAGGCATGCTCCACCTGTGGCTCATGGGCCAAATGTGGCCCACTGAGCCGTCTGATGTGGCCCAAGACCTCAAACCCACGGCAAGCCACACAGCCTCCTTCAGGTGCACTCCATTTTACTGAATGATTGCCAATCCTCCATAATCCCGGTGGCTGTCATACACAAGCCACTCTTTTGTCCGGCTCTCTGCTCTTCTCTTTCCTTCCTAACACCCAGACATGGGGAGAGAAGCCTTTAGCTGAGTGGATTACATCTAGTGGCATCCATACAGGCGTTCTGAAGGTGGATTCCTACAGCTGTATGATGAGCTTGGTGTCATTCCTGGAGCATGTGAGTGCATTATATGTAATTTTATCTTTGATTAATAAAGAAGTTTATTGCGCTATTAGGGCATGCACTCCCCTGGTCTATTGTTTTTTGTTTAGATGGTCCACAGTCCTTGTTTTAGCAATTCAAGGGATAGCTGCAAAGGCTGCAACGCTGGTTCTGAGGTTTTTTTTGGTGGTCACACTTGAGTTTCAATCAATTAAATCAATCAATGGGAGTGAGACAATGCAGGGTGGAAAAAACATATATTGTTACCCTAATGGGTACTAAAGTACCACATCCAAAATTAATTCAATAGAAAACCAATATATATTGGACTGCAGTCCATGGACTTTATAGGAACCACACCAATTATCTTAAAAAATATAGAGTCTTTATTAACCACTTGCCCTCCAGAGGATTTACCCCCCCTTCCCGACCAGGCTATTTTTTGTGATACAGTACTAAGTTACTTTAGCTGACAATTGTGCGGTCATGCAATGCTGCACCCAAATTAAATTTATGTCCTTTTTTCCCCACAAATAGAGCTTTCTTTCGAAGCTATTTGATTGCGTCTGTAGTTTTTTTTTGTGCTATAAACAAAAAAATATTGCCAATTTTGAAAAAAAAAACAATATTTTTGACTTTTTGCTATTAAACATGGGCAGTAAAAAAATTTTTAAAAATCAAATTTCGCCATAAATTTAGGCCAAAATGTATTCTGAGACATGTCTTTGCTAAAAAAAATCTCAATACATGTAAATTAATTAGTTTACGTGAAAGTTATAGTGTCTACAAATGGCAGTATATATACTGTAAAAAACCTTTTATACTAGTAATGCCGCTGATCAGTGACTTATAGCGGGACTGCGGAAAGAAATTATACTGTACTATTGACACTGGGCAAGAAGAGGTTAACATCTGGGGCAATCAAAGGGTCAACTGTGTGCTGTTTTACTGTGTAAGCTGTGTGTATTTTACTAGGGAAGCATGCTGCTTTGTATTGCTCTGCTATGCAGAGCAATACAAAACAGCATTTCGGTGCTGACAGGAGAGAGATCTGTGTTGTTTACACACAGACCTCTCCCCTTTCACTGTTCCTTGGTTATCGCCAGGTGTCGGCAGGGAATCTCCAGCCCCCTACCTGGAAATAAAAAAAATCACGTATTTATATATATATATATATATATGTGACTTTGTGCAGCCCTACCGCCCTGCAGCAGTTTAAAATGAGACATAGAAGCATCCTGCACCCGTATGTCGAATATAGTGGTCACCACACATGCTGGAAAAAGTACATAATAATCAAGCTAATCGCACAAATATAATTGTACTTGGATCACCACCATCACATATAGCTCGCCATGTTTTTCGCTTCTTCAAGAGCAAAAGGTGCATATACTGGACTACAAAAAGCGCCAGCGAGAAGAAATCTAAAATACCAAAAATGGTATGCCACAAAAGCCAACACAACCCCCCCAGAGAGAAAGGAAAAGAATTCATCAGTAAGGAGTGGGGTGATCTCAATTGTTCACATCTGTCCCAGTAGGAAAGCCCCTAGGGAAGATACTTTAGCACACTCATTCAAAACCACAATAAGGCATCTGGATACAGTATGTAGAAAGTTAAATGTACTCATTATTTCTATTTGGATAATATCAGGCTGGGGGTCCATAGAGACAGGCATTTGCAGGACAGAGATACAAGCCCAATTTCACTGCTCCATACACCTGTATACAGCAGATGTATCCAGGGGTCCCCCAGCTGCTTCCTCCTAAGTGCTTGAGTGGGATTAATGGTGATCTACTTAATAAAAAATTGTAATTGTGATTGTGATTAAACAGTGGGTAAACATTCAACGGGGTTTGGTCCCATGGAAAATCCTGATTGTTGCTTAAAATTTTCATTATGCTATTTCAAAATATAAAAAAAAATGTAATTGTGTACCAATTCATTTCATTGTGGCCCTCGACCGATTACCAAATCACTTAGACAGCCCAGGCTCTTCAAAAGGTTGATCACCCCTGTCCTAGATGGTGGTCCCAGAAGCAGTCTCTGAATGTCCACAGAAGGGAGGGGTTTACATGTAAAAATCATGCTGAAAAGACTGTATGTTAATTGCATACATAATCTTTTGGGGGGACCCAAAGGCCGGTGAAGAAATGGCACAGGTGAGGACAGCGTTAGATCCTTGGACAGGTGACTGTCTCTATTAACAGTGAATAGCTACAGTTTTTGTAGCTGCTGACTTCTAATTTTTACACAAGTGACAGAAGCTCCTCTTTAATTTGAATTTTGCAGCAAAATCTAGTTATTTCATCTTTAAATGGACAATAATAATTTTTCTCTTTTTCGTTTCTTTTTTTGGTGGAGTTCTGCTTTAATTTGTTTGCAAGAGATGTGTGTTTGACTGGCTAGTGTCTGTTTTTACACTATTAACACTTGCCAATCACTAGGCCCATATCTTGTTATGCTTACTGATCAAAACAGCAGGTCCAGTTGATTTGTTCAGTCACCACATCCCTCCTAAATATATGAAAAACCAGTCAAAAAAGGAAAATGAAAAATTAGATTTTTATTGGTGCTGATACCCTCTCTCAGAACAAATTCAACAAACAAGTCAATATAAAATCATTAGGTTTAATTACAAAATTCCATTTAAAATTGATTGGGGTAAAACCACCCCTAAGAGATTGAATCAGGATAAAAGTAAAAATGAACCATAATTAGCTGTACCGCCCCCCAGAAAGGGAATTTAATAAAGATTCAATCAATTCATTATGAGGATTTATATATATCCTGGTTCAATCTCTTGGGGGTTGTGTTACCCCAATCGATTTTAAATGGAATTTAGCAATAAAACCTAATGATTTTATATTGACTGTTTGTTGAGTTTGTTCTGAGAGAGCGTATCAACTTTGTTAAAATCCTATTTTCCTTCTCCCTTTTTTTGACTGGTTTTTGTTACTCCTACTGCTGGCATTCATGCATTACACGTGATGTACAGGAGCGGTAAGTGGATGCTGCAAGAAAATAATACAGACTTTTACCTTTTTTATTCACATCTGTTCCATTTCAGTGGTCCAAACTACTATAGATAGTGGGGCATAGTAACTGCTATGCAACCAGCATTTTCAGATCAATACCAGCATTATTGCCCCTGTCATTCTCTTTTGATGCTTATTTTAATGGGTTCAATGCTTCTTTTCCAGGCTTCATATTCTCTCTAATGACACTTGAAGGCAAAGAAATTCAGAAGGTAATATTCTGTCTAGCTTGTCATTATCCATTCAAGAGTATTAACAAATATAGCATGCTCTTCGCTGAACAACTGCTATTTTTATTGGTCTAGTGAGAGGTTTGCTGTGGTATAACTTGAGGTGTGTGGTTAATACAGGCTCATGCATTTCAAATCTGGAGAGGGATCTAAGGAATTTTATGAAAACACTAATGTGGAGAGAAATCTGTCAGAATGTAAGCATAGCTTATGTCAGAACTAACCTAAAACAATGTTGAATTGTAACCACATTCCCATCCAGGACATGCATTTTTTCCAGGAATGTACAATAGTGAGATGCTGTAAATGATAGGAACATAATACGTGATTGCCAACAGCTGCAGTCATGTTCTCATCTCGTCTCTGACATGAGAAGATGTTATCAAAATGACTCTAAAAGATGTCTAAACCCCACAAGAGCTCACATACACATCGTGATGAATCTGTCATGTGTAGTCCACTGCTTAGCTCTCTGTTATACACAAGAATGCAAAACTGATGTTCCTGAAAGTGATACTACACCTAAAAATGTTTTTTTTACCTTAATGCATTGCTTGTATTATGATAAAAAATGTTTTTAGTTTCCCTGTGCTCTATCTACCCTGTGTGACTCGAACAGCAGCAGGAGCCATTGGTTCTTTTTGCTGTCAATCAAATGCAGTGAAGAGGAAGTAGGGTGAGGGGCAGGGCTAAGTCCCTTAGTGAGGAAAGAAAAAACAGAGGGCGCACAGGCCTAGTGCATTACCATAAAAAATGTTTAATAAAAAATAAAGTATGTGTTGTACTCACAAACGACAATATAGTCAAGACACATCATAAAGAACAACTGGGTCAACACCACGCTGAGAAACAGTCCGCAATAGGGAGTATAGACATCCAAAAGGCTGACGCGTTTCGAGGACTTGCCTCTTCCTCAGAGCCTTAGTGTGGTGCTATGGAGCGTGGCCCCGTAGACTCACAGATCGGGAGTGAGCACACAGCATGTGTCGCCATTGCAAACAGCTTGCTATGGGGACACACAAAGAAGAGGAGCAAGGATCGCCATTGGGGGATTGGGGGATTGCCTCTTCCCAAAGTCCCTTAGTGTGGTGCTATGGAGCGTGGCCCCATAGACTCACAGATCGGGAGTGAGCACACAGCATTTGCCCCCATTGCAAATGGCTTGCTATGGGGACGCACAAAGAAGAGGAGCCAGGATCGCCATTGGGGGACCAGAGAAGAGGAGGATTGGGGCCATTCTGTACAATACCACTGCACAGAGCAGGTGATTATAACATGTTTGTTAATTTAATTTAAAAAAACAATCTGCCTTTAGTAACACTTTAAATCTAGCATAACATCAGTATAAGTATCCTGAATTACTTAAAATACTGGTATTACAAACTGTTGCATATTACATATTGTTTAGGTGTATACCCTATTGACTAGTGCTTTGTAATTTACAATTTACTGCAGAAGAGGAGATGATTCAATATTCTGCTTACTGAAAATTAAACGTCTGAATGTAAGGTCAACAAATTAAAGTTGCCCTGACTATGGGCATTACATAATTTACATATTCCTAACAAGCAATAAAGAAGCTTTACAACAAGCCATAAATGACCTGACTAGCTGCATGTAATGTGAAGTAAATGATTCTCAAAGATTAAAACAAAGACCCTAAAGTCTGTTTAAGTGAGTTTCTAACAGCTTAGAATTCTCTGCTCATTGTTTACATTAGAGAGCTGGTAGGTTGACAAGATTCTGGAGCTACAGAAAATAAGGACAAAAAAAAAAAGATTTCTGTGCCACTGTTGTGAACTAGATCAGCCACAAAGGCCAAGCACAACATAAGATTGTGTTATTTTTTTGTGCCGTGGATCTTTAAAGATTTTATCATGAGCTACCTCATGAGCTGTCCAGTGTGGCCTTAAAGTGTCTGTGAGTCTGGCAAGTTGTTTAAAATGATTGCCAAACTGTTTGAAATTAATTTTGGACGTTTTAAGGAAGATAAAATCTACAAGTGGTGTAGATTTCAACTGTTAATCTGTCCAAAACTTGCTGCCCAGCAAGCCCAAAAGCTGATGGTTTAATACCAAAGAAGTCTTGAAAACCCCCCAGATTTTATTGTGGGATCTGTAGGTAACACTTACAACAGTTGTGGTCAAAGTGTATGCATCAACATTCAGAAAGGGATTGCAATCAATTTAACCTGATTTTGAGATGTGCCAGAAAAAATCCTTTGCTGTCAAAAATAACATTAGAGCAAAGTTTAGTATACCATTAAATATATAGGCAAAGACTAGGCCTTCAGGAACAAAGTGCTGTGGACCAATGAATCAAAGCTAGAGTTGTTTGCCCAAGAACCTTGTAACAACGTGAAACATGGCAATGGAAATGTTTGGGGTTGCTTTGCTGCTTCAGGGCACGAGCAACCTGCAGTCATTGGAGTTGATTTACTAAAGGCATATAGTTTAATGTAACAAAGAATTTTCACTTTGCATGTGAATTTTCCCTTTGCTTAGTGAATGAGGTTTAGCTCTGCTGACTTCCATCGTCTAATCATGTGCAAGCAAAAATGTTTTAGTTCTTCCTGGCACAATTGTTTATTCTTTGGTAAATTATTTTTCACCAAAAATTGCCTTGAAAAAGTAAAAGTGCGCTTTTTTTTTTAAATGTGAGGCAATCTGTCCAAATGTTGAAGTTGAGCCAGAAATTGATCTTTCAACATGTTAGCAATCTGAAGCACACTAGTAAATCCACCAAGGAATAGCTCAAAAAGAAGAAATGGGGGTTATGAACTGTTCTAGCCTAAAGCCCTGATTTAAATTCCATTGAGATGTTTTGGGGAGATTTTGAACAGGCTGTTCAAGCAAGGAGACCCACAAACATCTTGCAACAGAAGGAATTTTGCATGCAGGAGTGGTGATCTCAGAGATTGGAGGCAAGTTATGCAAAACACTGACCAGAAATAATTTCAGTTTAACCAGCTTCTGTGGCCAAGGATGTACTTACTTTTTCCACAGTACATCATTGCATCTCTTGGTATTTTTGTTGAATAAATAATTGGAAAAGCAAAATGTCCTTGTCTTTATATTTAAGTATGTCATAATTTTCTCTTAGCATTATGTTGATGAAGATCTAATGTTTCCATAATCAAATAGAAAAAAATCTCCAAATTCCATGGGTGTACTTATTTTTCACATAACTGTAAGTGTTAGGGTTACAGGTACAGGAAAGTTTAGAGCTGGGGTTACAGTGGTATTAGTGTTGAGGTTAAAATTACAGAGAGGGCTAATGTACAGTGGCTAAATGGTTAGCATTTCCACCTAGCAGTACTAGGGTCGCTGGTTCAAATCCCAACCACAGCTCCAAATGCCTGGAGTTCGCATGTTCTCCCTGTGCTTGCATGGGTTTCCTCCAGGTACTCCAGTTTCCTCGGACACTCCAAAGACATGCTGGTAGGTTAACTAGCTTCTGTCTAAATTGTCCCTAGTATGTGTATGTATGAATGTGAGTTAGGAACCCTAGATTATACACCCCTTGAGGGTTAGGGACAGATGTGAATGTACAATATATATGTAAAGCGCTGCATAAATTGACAGCGTTGTGTAAGTACCTGAAATAAATAAATGTTAGGATTAATGGGAGGGTCAATGTTAAGCCCAAGTGGGGCTCATTAATGTGCGCTGTATGAAGGCACCCTATACATTTGAATGTGCTACCAATGGACCAGAACATTCACCTACACTAACAGTAATGCATTATTGTGCGTGGCAATGCACTGTAGCACAAGTACACCAGAAGTGCCCTCCTTTAGTACGTAGGGTTGTCATTTCAAATAATGGCAATGCAACACCCTAATGCATGTTATGCGTATGAAGTTGGTAGGTGTGAAGCCAGCCTTAGAGTTAGATTTACAGAGAGGGTTTGTGGTTTCAGAAGTATTGGTGTTAGGATTATAGGAAGGGATAGAGAGGGTTACCTTTTGGGGGATTTAAGGTAGGAATGTACTGCCCTGCTTGTTCTAATGGTTCACTTTGGAAATGCTGAGAGCTGTATTGTAGCTTAAGGAACTTTAATATGTTGCAAGCTGTTCAGGCAAATAACCATCATTCAGCTATGTTTCCGAACAGATTAAGTCTTTCAGCATTTAATAGTTTATAAATATGAGATGTCATTATCTCAGGAATACAGTTTAGTTCCAAAATAAATATGTTTACATAACATAATTATGACATGTTAAGAAAGGCATTAGTGATGGGGTATCTGTCCTAGCTCTGTTGCTTTACAAGGGACACCTGTTCTACTGTTTAATTTCTTTTGTATCATGTAGGAGGCTGGATGACAGCTTTTGTTTTACTGACGCCAGAAATGCTTTAATCCAGGAAATTTTTTTCTTTTATTATGCTAAATTAGTAGTGCTGACAGTAGATTGTGTTTATAATAGGTATCTTATCAGTAAATGTGTTTCACCAAAAGAATGGCCTCAGCGGGTCCAGATATGGACCACCAGATGCCCTGAGAGATTTAAGAATGGTACCAAAGTGCTACCATTGACAAAAAGCTGAATTATCACATAAGACCATATTAATACAAAATGTGATATAATAAAGGGAACTCACTTCATGATTGATCCTAAAAACATTTTTTCTTGCATCTCCAAGATTGTATTGGGAATTAGAGCTGCAGGTCCACCTTTTAATCAGATCTGTTTACTTATAATGGTAATTGATAAGTGCAAATATCCATGTAAGATGGTCTCTGCCAAGTGACAAATAGGGCCTTGCTATTGTTTCCAGGAGGCCTGAATTATGTGGTGGTATTTTCCCTAGCCATCCCAGTGTAATACAATAATATGCTGTATATAGCAGCCTGTGTAATGAAGGCTACAATAATCAGCAACCAGTATCTGATTGTATTGTGCAGCCAGCTTATAAGTGGACCAGACGTGTGTTATAATTCTCTTTTTCATCATGGCACGCTCAAGGAAAAATAAGAACTCTGTGTTAAAAAATAAGTGAAAACAGCTGGAAAAAAGAGTGCTTTGTCAACTTTCTGGCAATCCATGAAAAAGCAAAACTATTTGGCCTAATTTAATTTAAAACGGTTTTAAGTTAAATTTCCAAGCAGAAAGAGAAGTTACTGGTATAAATATTGTTAGATGCTAATGAGTTTTCATATGGGGGAAAATCATGTTGTTGTTCAAACTAAACTTGTCTAAACCCAAGAACAAAAATGTGTATGTGTGTGTGTATACATACAGTATGTGTGTTTATGTATATATATATATATATATATATATATATATATATATATATATATTGCAGATCACCATCTCTGAGATATAGTGGTTGCATTAGTTTTCTTTATTCAAGCTAAGTACAATTTCTGCAAGGACAAAAAAAAACATTTGGTCGTGATAGAAATCTTGCATCCTTGAAACTTCCAGTGCAATGAATTAGAATTTCAAATATTGTTAACAGCTTTTCAAGATACCTTCTGTGAACTACAGAATTCCTTTCTCCCTGTGTAATAAAGACGAGGAGAGAGGGAGGTTTTTGTAATACAGGGACGTAGATAAGGGGGGGGGTCAGGGGGGTTCAAATCCCCCCCCAGAGCATCTTGCCAAAAATTAACTGCATGGTGTCCCTGCTGTGCTGCTTGTTGCTAGTGCCATGTGTGGCTAGCAGCACAGCAGGAACACCAAGCAGATAATTTCTGGACGGGCCCCTGCGGCAGGCAGAGACGGGTGTTAATTTTCATAAGGGCAGCATATGTGCACTACTGGGCTGGCCTTTTGAAGCTGGTGCTTGACACACTCACTGCTGTGTTGTCTCTCTCTACACAGTGTACAGTACACACCTCCGCTCTGGAGTCTGGAACCGGCACTGACCACAGGGTGTTGTGTGCTGAGCCTGTCAGACTTGGGTTGGGCCATGGGCTGAGGGAGGAGGAAGCTGTTGGCTGACTCGGCTGAGTCTGGACTGTGACACTTACAGTGAGTGACTCACTGCCTTCTCACCCCCGTCTAAAGCAGCAGGAGCACTGAGCGTCTGTCCTGCCCAGAGCCACTCTTGCCATTGGCTCCTCCTTGCAGTTCCGTTCTGGTTGCCATGCAACTGAACAGAGGGGGAGCATTTGCCCCACCCACGACTCTATTGTTATTGGATGCAGTTCCATTTCCCACCTTTGGCTTGGGGGAGGAGATTTGCCTGGGTCCTGCACCAGTGCAGAACGCTGCCCTCCATATGGATGAAGTGCTGGTTGCTGCTCTCCTCTCCAGTCATTCCAGACTCCAGGTGTGTGTGTCCCTCTTGTGTTCTCCTCAGGGCCAGGCTAACTTACCACCGCTGTGTGCTGCTGGGGAATTTCATTCAGAGTCTAAGGCTACGTTCACACTAGCCTTGTGTGCAGGCGGCAGAGAGGCGTTTGGGAAGCGTTTTTACCGCTTCCCAAACGCCTCTGCCAATTCTGCACATTACAGCACATGGTGCTGTTCTAACGGGAGCGTTTGCGTCGCGTCGCGTTGCGTCGCGGCAAAACGGACGCCTCTGGACGAGTCAGGAGGCTTTGAAGCCTCCTATTCTCGTCTATGGTGCCGCTCCGCAAACGCCCGGCCGGCGTTTGCGGTGCGGTTGCGACGCGGTTGCGGGGCGTTTGCGGAGCGGTAACACCACTCAAACTGCATTATAGGCGTTTGTGGGGCGTTATTAACGCTCGGCAAACGCCTAGCAACCGCCGCTAAACCGCGCATGCGGCGTTTGCCGAGCGTTAAAAAACGCTCCGCAAACGCCGGACCAACGCTTGCCAAACGCTATAGGGGCGTTTGGCAAGCGTTGGCAAAACAGCCTAGTGTGAACGAGCCCTAAGAGATTGTGTGGAAAGAACCCGGCAAAGGTGCTGATTTAGACTGGGCAGCTGGGCTGAGTCTTCCACTGCTGTTACATTAAGCCCTGGTCCCTGGGTCAGTTCATATCTAGCAATTTGGGACCATGGGCGGAATCGCTGTGATTCTGCCTGTGATTCTGCCTGTGATTCCAAATCCCACTGCGATGCTGGAAAAACGCAGCACACATGACGTGTTTGTGTTCCATTCATTTTTAGTGGCATCAAAATGTGGTGTGGTTTTGTTGAGATTGTTAAGAGATTTATTGCACAACAAACACTCCGAAACCACACCGCGTTTTGAGGAGCCACTAAAAGTGAATTGAACACAAACACATCACGTGTGTTGCGTTTTGCCAGTGCCAGCATTGCGGTGTGCTTTGGAATTGTGGGCAGAATCGTAGCAATTCCGCACAGCACACAATCCCAAATCGCTAGATGTGAACAGGGCCTTAATGACAGTGACTGAGGCTGGGCTGAGTCTTCCAGTGCTGTTGCGTTAAGTCCTGTGCCAGTTCACATCTAGAGATTTGAGATCGTCATTGGAATCTCTGTGATTCTGCCTGTGATTCCAAGTCGCACTGCAATGCTGCCAAAAGCAGCACATGTGACGTGTTTGTGTTTCATTCATTTTTAGTGGCACCAAAATGTATTGTGGTTTTGTTGTGATTGTTAAGCAATTTATGCACTGCATTTGTGGTGCCACTAAAAATAAATGGAGCACATCACGTGTGCAGTGTTTTGCTAGCATTGCAGTGCGATTTGGAATTGTGGGCAGAATCACGGCGATTCCGTCCACAATCCTAAATTGCTAGATGTGAACCTCCCCAGAACAAAAAATAATCTGCGGCCCTGTTGTAATACTATGAATTATTTATTTTTAACCATGGACAAAAGAGCAGTCAAAAATTGTCTTCAATAGATCTTCAGCGTATTGGAATATCAGTTAGGCCCACCTTGAGATAGGCACTGGCATGACTAAATGACTGCTGCAAGAAACGTTTAATTCAGTGGCTTAACCTAAATCATCAACAGTAAATATTCTTTTCTATATTGGATTATCAAAACTTGGTAAAGAAGAGTGCACATATTCAGGTTAGACAGCATGTATACTAACCAACTATGCCCAATTTAGATGTTTACTGATGGGGCCAAGTGTATGATCACATATGAGCTATTTAATGTGAGTGGCCATCGATTATGGAAATTGCAGTTATAACCTTAGATCTTTTTATTTTGGAGCCAGATTTGTGGCCATGCCAATTACAGTGGTTGAAGATACTACAAATACAGTATGGTATGTGACTGTCATTCAATGACTTGCTAAAGCCATACAAAAGCTACTGTATTCCCACTTTTGTGTTACTACTTCTCTGATACATAGCACTAAGGTGCAAATGCAGATAATAGGTTGGGAAAGCCATGACAGAGGAAGCACAAAAGGTCAGCCTATTGTTTCATTATCCTCATCAATTGGCTACTAAATTCTATGTAGGAAACCCCTTATGAAGAAAATTTTGTTGTGTTGTTGTTAATGTTATTTAACTTTAATGCTGAAAAGGCAGCTTTTCAAACCTTACTCTAAAATGTAAGAACTCTTTCAAGAATGAATATCTATGAATGTTTGAATGAAAGGTAAGTAAATTAATACAAGGACACATACCAGCTCCTGATATTTTTAAGGTGAAAATTTTAGAAAGGCAGCGTACATTATTCCAAGATTATCATTTTCCTGTCTGAACTACTCTGCAATACCAATACTTTCTGAAGACCCATAAAACTAAATTCTAGGTTAAAAAAAGTTATCGTTACCGTAGTGGCTCCCAAGCATTGCAAGGGATAAATACTTGTTTGTTTGTTTTTTATTATAGGGAATAGATAAGGCCAATCCTTTTACTAAGACAGCTAATAGATTATACAGTTTTTTTTTCATTCAACCTGCAGGTTGAACAAAAAAACTGACTTGATTCCCCCATCCACACACTTGATGTAGATGGGGAATCCTCCCCACTGTGTTATTGTGTTCTGACGGGGGAGACTCTCCTGCCCTCAAAATACACTGATCAGCATTGCAAGTTATAGCATGCAACGTTGATTGAGTGAGGAGAATCTGACAGGACAGTTGTACAAAAGTTGATCAGTAGATGGACTTCTGTACAACCTCCCTGCCCATGCATGAATTGAAATTCTGCCAATCCCTCCTGAACCAGCCGAATTTCGATCCTTGTGTGGTTGGCTTAAAGTATAACTAAAGGCAAAACTTTTTTTTAGTTTTGGATAGAGGGGAGATGGATTAGGACACCTGTCAGTTTATATTGCTGTCTGTGCACCCGTTTAGGAGATTCACTCTCTGTATTTGTCCTGTTTTCCATTATTATTGAAAGTGAAAGTAAAAGAAAATCACAAATTTTGGGTTGTCCTTATGAAAGTAATACAGGGGAAATCTTCCAATGGGGACACTAGTTTTGGTGTCCGGGGGTTCCCCTAGAAATGCCCTTAATTTGCAGGGATTTCCTCTCACTTCCTGCTTTTGTCTGGATCACTTGTATGTTAACCACTTGCCTACCGGGCACTTATACCCCCTTCCTGCCCAGGCCAATTTTCAGCTTTCAGCGCTGTCACACTTTGAATGACAATTGTGCGGCCATGCAACATTGTACCCATATTATTATTATACAGTATTTATAAAGCGCCAATAGTTCACTCAGCGCTGTACATTACAAATGAAATTTTTATCATTTTTTCACACAAATAGAGCTTTCTTTTGGTGGTATTTACTCACTGCTGGGTGTTTTATTTTTTTGCATTATTAAAAGCAAAAAATTTGAAAAAGAAAAGTTTTTCTTTGTTTCTATTATAAAATTTAGCAAACAGGTAATTTTTCTCCTTCACTGATGTGCGTTGATGAAGCTGCACTTATAGGCAGCACTGATGGGTACTGATGAGGCGGTACTGATGGGCACTGATGAGGTGGCACAGATAAGCAGCACTGATGGGCAGCACTGATCGGCGACACTGATGAGCTGGCACTGATGAGGAGGCACTGATAATGCTGCACTGATATGCAACAATGATGGGCACTGATAGGCGACACTGATAGGTGGCACTGACTACGGCACTGACTGACGGCACTGCTGGGCACTGACTGGCAGCACTACTGGACACTAATGGGTGGCACTGCTGGGCAGCACTGGTGGGTGGCACTGCTGGGCACAGGTGGGTGGCACTACTAGGCACTGATTGGCACAGGTGGGTGGCACTGCTGGGCACTTGTGGGTGGCACTGCTGGACACTGATCATCAGGGCATGAAGGTAAAAAACCTTTTGTGTGCAGCAGCCCCCCAGCCCCCCTAATTTTTACCTGATCCCCACCTCGATCCAGCAATGTACACGAGAGCCTCAGCTCTCTGGGAACTCTTCCTCTCCACTGGCTCCAGCTGCTTTGAATCATAGCCAGTGAACCAATGAGGAGAGAGAAGGGGCACGGCCAAGCCATGGCTCTGTGTGTGAATGTACTTGCAGAGCAGTGGCTTGGGCACTTGGCAGGAGGGAGGGGCCAGGAGCGCTAGCTCGAGAAGAGGAGGATCAGGGCTGCTCTGTGGAAAACCAATGCACAGAGCAGTATAATATGTTTGTGCTTTGGGGCAGCACAGTGGCTAAATGGTTAGGATTTCTGCCAGGCAGCACTAGGGTCCATGTTCTCCCTGTGCCTGCGTGGGTTTCTTCCGGGTACTCCGGTTTCCTCCAAGACTCCAAAGACATGCTGGAAGATTAATTGGCTCCTGTCTTAACTGGACCTAGCATGTGTATGTTTAAAAGGGAGTCAGGGACCTTAGATTTCACAATCCCTGAGGGTTAGGGAAAATATATTTATGTAAATTGACAGCACTATATAGGTACCATTAATAAATAAATATGTTTGTTATTTTAAAAAAAAATGCCTTTAATATCCTTTCAAATATACCTCTTCTTTTTTTGGTGACATTCACATCTGTACAGTGTGCCGTATTAATCCTAATGTATATCCAATGTCAGATTTTTTTTTCTCATTTTGAATAAATAGTATGTTTAAAACCACTATCATGTTTTTTTGTCCCATTGAGGAGATTTTTCTTCAATTCTTGGCTGATCTATTCTGGTGACAACTCAGAATTTTGGATATTTCCTCACTTTCACTCCCAGTGACAATGGTCACCTGGACACACACAGATGACAGCGAAGTGAAAGACACCTCCTATAGCCTAGGTAGTGTGTTTATGACAGCTAGTGCATCTTGTAAATGGCTGGGAAGGAAGTGTGCCTGTTGCAATGTCCTTCAATGAAAATTCAAAGGCACACAGTATAGAGAGCAGAAGGAGAACATTTAAAGTAGTTCTAAAGGCTGAAGATTTTTTTACCTTCATACATTCTATGCATGAAGGTAAAAGACCTTCTGTTTCCTCCGGGTACTCTGGTTTCCTCCCACACTCCAAAGACATGCTGGTAGGTTAATTGGATCCTGTCTAAATTGGCCCTAGTATGTGTATGTATGAATGTGAGTTAGGGACCTTAGATTGTACTCCACTTGAGGGCTAGGGACTGATGTGAATGTACAATATATATGTAAAGTGCTGTGTAATTTGACAGTGCTATAAAAGTACCTGAAATAAATAAATAAATAATACATTGACAGTAGCAGGAGCCAATGAGGAGAGATCAGGAGGTAGGGTTGATCCACGCTCTGTGTTTCTATGTACACAAAGAGCAGGGCTCAGGAACAAGTATGCACAAGTGCCCCCATAGCAAGCGGCTTTTATATAGGGACACTCAGCAGAGGGAAGGAGCCAGAAGCGCTGGCGGGGGACCCAAGAAAAGGAGGTTCGGAGCTGCTTTGTGCAAATCATTGCACAGAGCAGATAAGTATAACATATATGTTATTTTAAAAAAAAACAGAACCTTTAGTATCATTTTAAGAACAGTTTTCCACCAAGCACCAAGAGGTAGGAGCGGATGGGAAAGAAGAAACAATGCTGGAGGTCTAGTTTAAATACCTGATGCTGCCTGCTATGCCTCTTGTGCTGAGACTGGAAAGTCCAGTCATTTACTTGACAGATATTTACAATATCTGTGAATACCCCTAACTAGATAAAAATTGTGTACTTTCCATTTTCTTACCAAGTAGCATTCCAAGGATAGAACAAATGTATTTGTGTAAGCTCCAAGGGGGAACTTTGCATCAGACTCCTGTGGTTTTTTTTTTTTTTTTTTTGTTACATATGCTTCTGTTCAGTTGATCATTACAGAGAGGAAGTACAAAACAAACCTACATTTAAACAATTAGAACAAAAACCTAAAACTTCATAAAGCACTCAAATGTTTAAGTGTCTAATAAAGAGCCAAATGAGGGATTTCAGCCTGCATTTTAATTAATCTCAGTGTTACACTCACCAAGCTTAGCATGAAGTCAATCAAGTGTAGAATAGTCAATCTTTGTAAGAATGAGAAAAAATATGCTCTTTTATGACCTTGTTTGCAGAACGTGGTGTCCCAGGGAGATGATTAGCTGAGAGAGCTTAAACATGACATGTATTAAAGTCTACCAAATGCCTGGATGAGGACATTGGCCATTATTTATGGGCAAATGCTGGATTTGTTGGCATGAGGCGCTGCAGGGTCTGTGCATTAGTCTGGGAAAAATAGCATTTAAGCACAATTAACAAAAAGATGTAGTTAAGAAAAATTACAGTGTTTTAGAAGGAGGAGGACTAACTGACGCCATCAAATCTGGAAAAAATGATAGACTGGAAGAGGTTGTGATAATGGTGACTGACCAATGAGTTATGGAAAGTTTCATCAGGGTCAGTATTACTTTAAATACCATAATACTCTAAACACATATCATCACTTGAGTCTTTTAGAGGGATAACACACATGACATGACAATGATGCTTTAAAGGAAATGGGAATTATGGATAATCTGAACACAAACTTGTTAGTAATTTGTAACTTCTCTCTGATGAGAACTTCATATGTCATCAGTTATTATACTCTGTGGAGCTTAGATAGCTTTCATTTCCCCTTTATATTAACATGTACAACTTATCTGGTTAAAATAGAGTTAATATATTTTTGACTGCTACACAGTGCAGTGTAGTGCCTAAATAACATTCAATATATCTTTATTATTATCATTTTTCAACACTCTAGTGCCAACAGTTTGCACAGAGCTTTACAATTTAAAGAAAGACAATATAAGTATAATATAATTCAAGACAAGTGTTAAGCTGGCCATAGATGGATTGAATTTTGGCTGGTTCAGCAGGGACTGGTCAAGATTCAACCCATCTATGGGCAGGCTGATTGTATGATTGACTTAAGTACAACCAGTCTATCAAATTTTTAGCATGTGATTACTGCCTGCTGCTATAGCCACCAGCACTCATCATTGTGTTCTCTGGGCAGGGACAGCTCCCCTGCCGAGAGAACAAAATAGCTCCACAGGAGGCATTCCCCCATAAACACTGACTCTGTTGAATGGGGAATTGAGGGATTTTCTTTCAGGAAGGAAAATCACCTGATCTATGGCTTGCCTTAAGAGAACCCTGATCAGTTAAGCAGATTTTGGACTGTTTGATATATCACACATTTTCAACCTTTTGCTGCTGTAGCCATTTTTTTTATTCTAGTTTAGGCATGACAATTATATAAGACTCTAAAAACAGTACATATTTTCTAAAAACGGCGGCAGATGCAATTTGTAATGTCACATGATATTAATGCAACCATATTTGCAGTAAAAAGGACACGTACATTAATTATAGCGTATACAAACTCAATATAGTACAATTTTTTTTGTAAAATGTAAAAGATGAGGTTGCCTCGACTAATAAGATACCAAGAATGTAAATCCTAAAATAATTCACATGCCCGCGAAATCTTGAAAAATATAGTACACAATTTTGTTCATAGGTGACACTATAAAATACTTTATAGCAGGTGTTGGCAACCTTTCAGAGGTTGAGGTCTACCTGGACAACCTGGAGTAAAGCAAAGATCCCCTGGGGTGGGGGAGTTTCTAGGCGGCACCCTTAGAAAAAAAATCACCCCCCCTACAGTAGGGGGGGGGGGGTTCAGCTTGTTCAATGAAGCTTCAATAATAACACCTGGAAGCTGATTGATTAGTATGCACAGCTGCACCAGATCCTGTGTGCACCAGTTTTAGTAAATCTTTTCCTTTGTGTTGAAGAAACCCAAGCACTACAAATCCTTAGGTTCACATCTTACCTGGTAGCCAGACCTTGATATTAGTTACAGCTGTGCACAGGCCTTTTTATATATGAGCTAACTGAAGCTGAGGGGTCCCACTCTCACTTGCTCTGTCTGCTGTAGTGAAAGACAGATTTGGATAGAATAGCAAAAAAGGTATGGCTTATTTCCTTTGGGGAACCCACTGGAGCACCCTGTTACTCAGGAACTGACTTGAGTTTAGTTTCCTCTTCTGCATTAACTTTCTGTTTTATTGTTGCTCTGCTGAACAAAAGTGCAGGACCAACCTTCTTGGACTGTTCCTGGTTGTCCCTGTTTTGTGCATGGTTTGCCTTTGACAATATCAATCTCCCTGATATATTATTTTTTTGTCCTCTTTAAAAATAACCTGGCAATATCTAGTAATAGGCTATTGTAGAAAGTAACACACAGTCTTCTTCTGTTTCCTGATGTCTAAAACAATACCAACTTCCTCACAGGGTCATTCTGACCAGTAACTGCATGAACGTCTTGGACAGACTTTGACAATACTATCTAGAGATCTTAAAGAAAACCATAAACTGAGAACAAAGAAAGAAAATAATGCTGAATCTTTTCAATAATGCTGAATATTTTCCATAGTGTTTTTCCTATCTGCTCTGTACCCTCCCGATCTGCTGCAAGGGAATAAAGTAATGTCTGGGCATAGGGCAAATATGTACATTACCCACCTACTTTCTACTAAGCAGTGCTTCAGGCCTAAGCATTGACACATGGGAGTGAAGGAGCTTGCCTAACTGTATGAAAATACTGACTTTAGGAAAGAAAATCATTTGGGCAGTTGCCAGCATTTCCAATAACCAAATATGGCTTCTTCTATGCACATACAGTGATGTGAAGAAGTAACTACACCATATGAACAGAAACAGGATCTTGATTCAAATAGTGCATACAGATAAAAGTGATAGACTTGAGCAAATGACACATAAAAATAGCATGGTCTGTTCATTTTCATGACCTATATGAATAGAAATTAAGATTTGACCTATAGAACAAGTAAGTACACTCCTATATTTGCTACCATTTCATATTCATCATATTAAATTCAATGTTTCAAATTAGGTGCCAGTAATTAGAAGCTACTTAGGGAGTATACAGGCTGAACATGTGGTATTTAGACCTCACATATCTGGGGTGAGGCTTTCTCTTTGCTATTGATGTGTGGTGTCTTTATGCCAAGATCAATAGAGCTCTCTAAGGCCCTCAGCAAGAAAATTGTGAATGCCTATGAGTCTAGCAAGGAATATGAAAGGTTTTAAAACAGTTTTCTGTAGGAAAAATAATCTAGAAGTGCTGTAGATTCCAATCAATTAATCTAGGATGGGCCAGCCCAGAAAATGTAATCCAAGAGCTAACCATTTGATGTTAAAAGAAGTCTCCAAGAACCCCAAAATGTAATAGTGGGATCATTAGGCAATGCTTGCAACAGTTGGTGTCAAACTGAATTCATCTACACATAGAAAGAGATTTAACTTGCATAAGAGGTGTGCAAGAAAAAAGTATTTGCTGTCGAAAAAGAACATTAAACACTACAGTTTGCCATTTAACAAAGACCAGGCCTTCTGAAACAATGATCAGTGGACTGATAAATCAAAGACAGAGCTGTTTAGTCACAGTAACCGTAGACATGTGGGCCTAGGCAGCTAACAGTCATCTATACATTTTCTTCGTATCAAAGTGTGCTTAATGAGAATGTGAGCCCATCCGTTCAATAGTTGAAGCTAAACCGGAAATGAGTCTGTCAACATGATAAGGATCCAAAGCACACTAGGGTTATGGCCTGCTCTAGTCAAAGCCATAACTTGATTCCCATTACAATGTGTAGGGGAATTTCAAAAAAGGCAGTTTGCAACTGAAGGTATGTTGCATAGAGAAATGGTCAAAATTTCTAGAGTTGATGTCAAAGATTGATAGGCAGTTATATGAAATGCCCGCAAGAAATCATTTTTGCTGCAGGGCACAATACCAGCTCTTGTTGCTAAGGAAGTGCTAAGATTTTCCACAGTACATAATTATTTTCTTATATTCTTATATTTTTTTAATAAATTATTGAAAAAGCTGATTTTTCCTTTTTTCTTACTCAAGCATATCACTTTTATCTCTAGGCGCTGTTCAAATAAAGTTCTAAGGTTTTCCTGTTCAAATATGTTGAAAAAGGTAATTTTTCATGTGGTGCACTTAATTTTTCACATGACTGTATATAATCACAAATTATACACAGGAACACTACTTTTAAACCCTAAAGTAGATCAGTAAAATATATTAGTTTATTTATTTTTACACGTTCATCCGAAAATTATTAAAAATCTGTACATTCTCTTTAACCCCTGGTTCACAAATATGCGGCCGTGAGGGCTGCGTTTTGCGCAGGCACGAGAGCCCATTCATTTGAATGGACTCCCGTGCCTCGTGACATGCAGGGAAGAAGTCTTCTTCTGAAAACGCAGCCCTCACGGGAACTTCGGTTCCCAGTATGGTTGCGTTTTCCAGTGTGGGCAGTGTGCCATTAGAATTAATGGCACCCGCCTGTGGGTTCGTGCGGATCCACAGCTGCACCACCCGCACATATGTGAACCTAGCCTAAAGGCATTAGCAGTCAGTTTAAATGGGAAGCACTCACCTACCTCACATAGCTCTTTTTTAAAATGTTTGTTATACACACACTCACACGATATTCCTATTAATATGAACTAAATAATAACAAAGTGCAGCACTCAAAATAAACTTACCAATAAATTACTCTGTATTCAAAATAACATACATTAAATCATACATCTGCATAACAGAAAAATGAATATATCATTGTGCCCTCAGTCGGAAACCCCTATATTTAACTAGCAAGCTAATATATAGAAAATCTAGAAACAATATATAAATTTATACATATGGGACTCAATTTATGTATACAGTGAAATTAGTCCATGTTTAAAAACAGTGTGCCACTTTTAAAGTGTCTCTGGTGCATAAAGTGCTATTGTTCACAGGACAAACGGTATACAGGGGCTCTTCAGTGCCTTTCCCCCATACAAATGCTAACTCACCAGAGGCAGTGTGACCTCTTATACAGATAAGTAGGGCAATATATGCTTTAGGAATATTATCCACTCTCCTCCTGCTCCTTCACACACTTCAGGAAAAAAGGGGCCTTTGGTTTAATCCACTCTCTGGTATATAGCCAGGTTTTGAGCAGGTTCCAAACTCCTCTCCTCTCAAGCAACCCAAGAAGATGCAAACAGGGAAGAACTCTCCATCATTTACCAACCTTTATTAAAATTATTTAAACATGTTAAAATACTACTCACATTAAAATAAGCTTACCTGGCATTTGGACTGACAAGTGCAAACTCTGTGTGGAATCACCACTCCACCTTTGGGGGCAAGTGTGCATTCCAATGAACATAAGTGATGTCAGTGACTGAAGCCTCGCCCCCACACATTTCGTCTATCTAGGACATCTACTTAAGGCAAAACACTTAGGGGAGCTGCACTTTATTAATTATTTAGTTCACATTGGACATACAGGGTGTACATTTAGGAGCAGCTGCTGAGTGTTACAGGGATTTATTGACAGCACAGGTGATTTCTCTACACATTATTGTAATTCCTATTATTGTGCTTATAATGTACAGAACAAAGCAGGATCTCAACAGATTGACAGTTTCAGATGGCCTTTTGATGATGGTCAAATTTGATAGACAATTAATAATAATAATAATAATAATATATGACATTTAACATTTGAGCAGATATCTCCCAGTCTCAAAAGTTAATGGTCTCAATTACATTGGTAATTAGACATGTTAAAGTGGAAGTAAAGTTTTGAGAGTAAAATTAAAGAAATGATCCCCCTGAAGGTTTAAGTTATAATGTACTAGTATGCACTGACATAACAAACAGAGCCCTTTCAGCGATGTGCTGTCAGGGCTTTTTCCCAGTCCCTGGAGATTCCACCTTCACCTGGTCTTCCTTGCAGGTTTTGTATTTTCAGCCACTTGATTGCAGGGCCGAGGTGACAGAAGTCCCACTGCTGTGGCACACAAAGCAGGCTTTAAATGTGGTCTAAGTAGCGCATGTGTAGCTCAGATCACATTCTCCGCTGATCGGCAAGGGGGACATTTATGACAGAAGATTCATCTAGATTCTTTTCCATTATAAAAAGCCTGCCTGTCAGTGGTTTTTTAAATGGCTGACTTTACTACCACTTTAAAACCCTCTATTTTGTAATGAAAAGGAAACAATTTTTTACATTTGTCCTATATTTTGAGACCATTTTATAGTAGCCATAACTGATTTGTTAGGTACTGATGCTCCTGATTTTAATTATTATTTGCACCATTAAGGCAATTTCTCACTTCTGTGTTCAGCAGCTCTTGTTGGTACGTCTAATGCCTAGTACAGACAATGAGAAAATCAGAAGAAAATACCCCTTTCGGAGCAATTGTCCAATAATCTGATCATTAGTGCACAGCTTTCGAGAACCAATCATGACAGTTCAGGCAAAATTATCCAAAGGGATAAGCACAAAAATGTTTCTCGTCAAAATGAACATACTTCCCCGCCTCTTATATCTCTTCCAGACATTACCAATTCAGTTACCGATGACCTTTTCCTATCTTGCAAAAGAATGTGCTCGTTGTTCCTATGGAACCATAAACGTCCACGCATTGCCTACTCCCAATTGATCCTCCCTAAACTTTCGGGTGGTATTGGGTTCCCTGACCTTCAACGCTACTATTGGGCATGTCACCTCGCACGGATAGTCGATTGGCACGTTCACACGTCCTCCAAGGATTGGATATATGTTGAAAGCGCTTCCTCCTCCCTACCCCTGGCCTCAATCCCTTGGCTTTTACCGAAACATACGCCATTGGCCCTTCTTACTCACCCACTGATAGGGCCCACCTTAAAAATTTTTCGTTTGGCGTGTAAATCCGCGTCTATCTCTGAAACACCCAACCCCTTAACCTCTATCCGCCTTAACCCTGATTTCCCTCCCAGGATGCACCAAGATTTTTTATCTAAACACTGGCCATATAAACAGGTCTTGGCGAAACACTTCATCCACAACGGCAAGTTGAAAACACTTCAAGAATTACTTACGAGTCTGGATATCCGCGAATTCCCCTTTTGGGCATACCTCAAAATTAGACACTACCTGCTTTCACATAAACCCACTCAGAACTGGTCCCGCCCTCTTACCCTGTTCGAGTCTATTTGCGCTAAAGCAGAACCATGTAAACATTTGATTTCAGAGATCTACCCCCTCTTACTGGAAAACAGGACATACAACTCTCTTCCCTCTTGTCGGGCCTGGAATAGAGATTTAGACACTAACCTATCAGACTCCGACTGGGATTTAATCTTTCAGTACTCTCATAAATGCTCCCTTAATGTCTCGACCCAGGAAAACAGCTACAAAATAGCCTCTAGATGGTATCACACCCCTTTGAGGATTCATCGTTTCAATCCTTCCTTTCCCAACAGCTGTTGGAGATGCGGAACTTCTGCTGGTTCGTTTCTCCACATCTGGTGGTCCTGCCCGGCTCTTCAACCGTTTTGGCGAGAGGTTCATCGGCTTGTGGTGTCCGTAACTACCTTGCCCTTAGTTCTTTCCCCAGCTCAATTTCTCCTTCACCACTCTCCCCTTCCCAGGGGACAATACTTCAAATCCCTGGCCATGCATATGGTCAATGCGGCCAGACTTTGTATTCCTGTTCTGTGGGGCTCCACCCGTCCTCCCTCTATACGTGATTGGCTCACCCGAGTGGCAAAAATAGCGGATGTGGAGGAGTTGATTGCAACTGCACACGATATCCCCATAGCATTTTCTCACGTATGGGCCTGTTGGACACATTTTCTGACTACTCCTGTATACCGATCTCTCATGGACCAGTCGGTCTGAATTCAATTGGACCCCCTGAGAGCGCTACTCTCTCTTGCTTGACTCTATGGGGGCAGATTACCCCCGTTTGTCCTCCTCCCCCAACCAATTCTGATGACAGGCTGGAATTTTGTAGGTTTTGCGAATGTATCACCGTATGGATAACAATCACTCTGTTATTCCCTTTCTCATTTGCCCACCCCCTGTGCTGCTCCCCCCCCCTGTTTTGTTTTTCTTTTGTTTTGTTTTGTTCTTCTCTCTCTTACTCTCCCCCCCCCTTTTTTTTTTTTTTTTTTTCTCCGCTCTATGGCTTCTTTTCTTCATTTCTGACTAACCTCTGCATGCATTGGTCATTACCCAAAGGACAATTAGCTATGATGACAGAATCACTTCCCCTTTCATACTAGCAGTATACTTGATCACACATTCTCACACCCGCGCCCAGACGCCTCCACCACTTTCAACTTATAGCACTGACTCTGGCTTAGACGTCGTTTGTGTTCTTCTCCCCGCTGCAGATCCACACTTTATGACGTTAACAGAGGAGGTCTGGGGCCTCATGGCCTAACGCGTTTCATTATAAGCGTTCTAATGTATTTCAGGCACTACCGTGACGTGGTTTAGTTACCCCACACTGCTTTGTTTTTGTAATTGTACTTGTTTTCATGCACTCTTGACTGGATGTGTGTGTTGCTAATTGTCTTTCTCACATTTCATGTTTATCTTAGCTTATTATGTCAATCTGTATTTCACAATAAACATTATTTTTTTGGAAAAAAAAAAAAAATGTTTCTTGTACGGTAACAGGGGGAGTACAACTGGGGGAATCAATGGTGGAGAAGGATCTGGGAGTTCTGGTAGATCACAAGCTTAATAATGGCATGCAATGCTAAGCTGCTGTTTCTAAAGCGAGCAAAATCCTCTCTTGTATTAAAAGAGGTATAGACTCCAGAGAGAGAGATATCATATTACCCCTGTACAAATCATTAGTAAGACCTCATCTGGAATATGCAGTTCAGTTTTGGGCACCAATTCACAGAAAGAACATTGGGGAACTTGAGAAAGTACAGAGAAGGGCAACTAAACTGATAAGAGGCATGGAGGAGCTCAACTATGAGGAAAGATTAGAGAAACTGAATTTATTTTCTCTTGAGTAGAGGAGATTAAGGGGGGATATGATCAACATGTATAAATACTTCAGTGGTTTATATAGTGAACTCGGTGTAGAGTTATTCACCCTTAGGTCATCACAGAGAACAAGGGGGCACTCTTTACGTCTGAAGGAAAAGAAATTTCATCTCCAAACACGGAAGGTTTCTTCACAGTTAGAGCTGTGAAAATGTGAAATAGACTCCCTCAAGAGTTGGTTCTGGCCAGCTCAGTGGATTGCTTCAAAAAAGGCCTGGATTCTTTCTTAGATACACAGAATATAACTGGATACTAACATTTATAGGTAAAGTTGATCTAAGGAATATCCAATTGCCTCTCGGGGATCAGGTTGAATTTTTGTCTTTTTTCAACCAGACTAACTATATAACTATGTAACAGAGAAAACGATTTTCGTTTTTACCAAGACATATTTGGAAATGAAAGAAATCATCACAATACAATACATTACATCATTACTCGAGTTGTATTCTGTCTTCCAAGAATTTTCGTAACTGTAGTAAACTATTTGTTTTCAATGAGACTAGCATGCAACAAAAAAAAACGGACAATCATTCATCCGATATTCTCATCATGTGTACCAGACTTTACTGTACATGTGAGATTTTCCAGTGTGTTAAAAAATCTCTGTGACTGGGCCCGATCTTTCATTTATATTATCAAAGTAATGTGTATGTGTATCTGTCACCTTCAAGAGAAGAAAGTGAATCTTAAATCATGACTGGCATTACTAGGGAGCTTTTTGTCATCTCTAGCTACATTTTGACTTTCGTACCCTAGTCTTACAGTTTTTTGTCTAACAACCTCTTTGTGCTATGAAATACGTACATGCCGAAGGCATCTGCTGTATGATTACATTGCCCAACTTCCACAACAATGATCTGCTAATCTTTGTAATTTGCAGTTATACCAGGGCCATGTATTATTACTGTGATAGGCCAGTTGCCTAAAATAGCAAGGCTATTTTTACTAGTTTAAAAGCCAAGAAAAGCCAGAAAATGTGCTTATATATCTTTTTTGTAGACTATATAAGGTCACCATTGTACAGAGTACAATTTAAGGTAACTTCCGTGGAGAGGATTAAAAATAGTCACATTTTCAAATTTAGTCATAAAATTACATGAAACATATTTAAACATATTATTACAAAACATCCCTAAGTTGAGAATTTTTTTTCTGGAAAGAAGACAAAAAAAAGTCTATCTGGGCTTGAAATATATTTAAAGTGTACGTACAGCTTTACAAAAAAGCAGATTATGCTTTCCCATAAAGCAGCATAGTGTGCTAAACCTACCTACCAGCCAGCGCTTTCCATTTGTTTAAACAAGGTAGTCTAAAACTGCATTTAAATGAATATTCTTAAAATCCTCTGCATCTAGCTATGGCTCCATTCTGAGTTATTGAAAGGAAGGAGTAGCTGTAGGGACCAGAGCCCTAGTGCCTTTAGAGGGAGCGCCATCCTGTTCAATCAGGCTGCACATGCAAAATGGAGTTCATTTACTAAAACTGGAGAGTGCAAAAGCTGTTGCAGCTGTGCATGGTAGCCAATCAGCTTCTAACTTCAGCTTCTTCATTAAGCTTTGACAAAAAAGCTGGAAGTTGATCGGTTCCTATTCAAAGCTGCACCAGATTTTGCACTCTCCACTTTTAGTAAATTAACCACAGTGTGTGCTCTCTCCTGTTGCAGCTGCTGATCTCATCACAGGTGACACGAGAGAGTTCACACTGCACATGTGCAGCCCAAAGAGGAGGGCGCACCTGCCCAAGGACACTAGGGGGCTCAGGGGCGTCCCTAGGGTTGGTGTCAACCGGTGCCGGAAGACTTGGTGACACCCCCCCAGACCATCCCCACAGGATGGATCGGATCTGCGGATTGAGCATAAGGGATCGGAGTCCAGTCCATTATCCTCCCCAATCCGCAGATCCGATCCATCCTGCAGGGATCATCGGCTTGCAACCTATACGAGGTTAACTGATCTCTCCACGAGCTCCATGAAAAGGAACGTTTTAAAGCAAGCCGACGATCCCCGCAAGATGGATCAGATCTGCGGATTGGGGAGCATAATGGATCGGACTCTGATCCATTATGCTCAATCCGCAGATCCGATCCATCCTGCGGGGATCGTTGGCTTGCTTTAAAACTTACCTTTTTGTGGAGCAGGTCCGATGTCACCCCGTGCAATAGGTGTCACTCGGTGCAGCGCACACCCCCTGCACCTTCCTAGGGATCCCCTGAGGGGGCTCCAGTCCCAACAGCTGCTCCATCCTTACAATTACTTGGGACATAGCCATTGCTGGCTGCAGAAAATTTTAAAAAGATTCTTTTACATGCACTGTTTAAATAGAAAGGGAGCCCCCGCTGGTAGGTAGGTAGGTTTAGCACACTATGCTGGTATACTCATATGGGAAAGCATGGTGTGCTTTTTTTGTAAAGCTGATCTTACATTTTAAGCGATTTTCTAAATGGGACAATCTCAATATGAGATTTGATGTAACTACTGCTGGATTTAATTAGATGATGGTATGTTAACTAGACTGCAGATTAGCAGTTCTGTCACTGATATCCGGCTTTCATTGTCATTACTATTTTTACTGTAGAACATCCTCAAAAGGTATACTGCAAACTACATACTGAGGAGTAAGGCATTACCTAGTACACTGTAACAGTGATTAATTGTATTTAACTTTTACTTCCTATACTGTGTACATTATTTCCCTAACTCCTTTTGTATTGTATTGATGCCTATAAACTGTCATGACCCATCTAGCCTGCTGCATAAAAGTTCCTAAGCTTTGAGCAATGTCCTGTACAACAATGCAATATACAGTTGTGCTCAAAAGTTTATATACCCTGGCAGAAATTGTGAAATTTTGGCATTGATATTGAAAATATGACTGATCATCCCAAAAAATGCTTTTATTGAAGGATGATGATCATATGAAGCCATTTATTATCAAATAGTTGTTTGGCTCCTTTTTAAATCATAATGATAACAGAAATCACCCAAATGGCCCTGATCAAAAGTTTACATACCCTTGTTTGGCCTTGGTACAGACACACAAGGTGACGAGCATGCATAATTTGCTATATGACTGCCAAAATGGTGCAAACAGGGTGTTTGTTTACAGAAACTATAAAGCAGACCTGTGGGTAGGCTATGCACATTCAAATATTTATACAATCATCACATTCAATAATTGAGCTTTAAAATAAGCCCTTAATAACCTCTGTAGCCATGGACACTGTGGAGCAATTCATCTTCAGTGTTTACTTTAATTTTTCTTTCAACAGTTCATTTTGTATCTTGTAGTGAGTTGGCAACCTCTCCACCTTTTAATATTTAAAGTATATTTCCAGCCAAAACTTTTTTAGTATTAAATAAAGCGGGAAAAGATTATAACGCCTGTTAAGTTTTACTGCTAGCTGAGGGTCCATTAGAAAGATTTTGCTCACTTACTGTAACTGTGACAACAGTTTTACTAGACAGAAAGTGAGGGAAAATTTGCATCCAGGACACAGACAAAATGAAAATTTTGACAGGGGTCCCAGCCTCCCCTTTCTCTACTAAAGAGAGGCATTTTATTAGGTAAGGGAAGAACTCCCTAATGGAGCCTTGGATTGCAATAAAACTTTGCAGGGGTTCTAACCCTGTCCCAGTTTATCCAAAACTAAAAAAAATGTTTTTGCTATACATACACTTAAATGTAAACATGGAACCAGAGCACATAAAAAGGAAAGAGCACCAAGATCTGACTTCAGTGCCTCTCTTGTGATTTTTGAGGATGAATTGTTTCATAGTGTCTGCAGCTACAGGTTGGCGAGGGCTGCTTTTAAAGCTGATTTACTGCTAGATAAGAGTGTGTAAATAGTTTAAAGTCTTTAGCCTGGCTACAACTCTACTTATGTGTACCTGATGTCTTTGAAAAGAGGCATATTGGTCCAGGTGTCAGCTGTTTTCCTAGGTAGGTGTTCCTCCCAGATGAGCAAATGGGATTGCATCATCAAATATGGATAAGCACTGCTGCCTGTACACACTTGTACTAATGCTGCAAGCACAGATGGCTTGTGTCTTCTGCCATTTTTAAAACCCAGAGCTGAGGAACGCTTGAATAGATTCAGAAATGCGTAGTACCCACTTTTATAGCAAAGAAATATATACACAACATGGGATATTTTGTATACGGTATTCATTGCCTTGTTTTTCAGTTATGCTTTTACAGGATTTTGAGGTATCCATCATGACTATTCAGAAACATTGGAAATGTTACTTGTATTTTTTTTGGGGGGGGGGGGGGGTGGAAGGAGCTAAAGTTGTGTGTGGTTATGTGGTTGTGGAATGTTTGTGTAGATGTAATATACTATGTGCCTTTTTCCCATGTGGAAACTAATGAAATTCTGATAACTTCCACCTGTATAAATTCATTATACAGCAAGAGTAGATTTTTTTTTTTAGTCACATAAAAAATGTCTTTCTTGGGGTAGGGATATTGTGGATGTGCATGTGTACTGTGTACTAATTCATGGTAGATTGTCCATTAATATCCAGTATAGATAAAGCATTATTTCCCCATGGAAGGATAGTGTCACATATGCTAAATTTTACAAGTTGTATTCAGACTCTACAACATTTAATATGATGGAATACAACTTTAAAAATGTAATAACCCTTATCGACTGTCTAACCCCTAAGCAAGCACTTAAAACTGAATGCTGTTTAGTTCAATGCTAACTACTTCATTGTATACTAAAATAACAAAAATAACATTTACAATATGCATAAAATAATTTATTTTGTATACACTTGCATGACCAAGAAAAACAACACAAATGGCTGAGCTGCCAGTGTTGGAATGTATGAAGTCTTTATGCAGGCATGGCTGTAAACGTCGGCTTGGATATAAATAATCTTTTTGCAACAATTTTGGTTGCTAATATAATTTCAAAGATAAGAGATGAACTGATGCCACTTTATGTAGTAATTGTGACTCATGCATTATGAAAGTATTATTTAAATGTTGTTTTTATTGCTATAATTAGCATTACACTCTTCAAACACATCTTGGCCAAAACTTACAATTTTGTCTCCAAGTTATGATTTATTTTGACCGTCTTGAGTATCCGGTAGCAAAGCATTAAGTTAACTTCCCCTAGGATATGTACTTTAGATGTTATCTTGGAGATACCTACATCCTACCCATTTCCAATAGGAAGCATCAGACTCGAGAAACATTTCCTGCTGCTGTAATCTTCCCACTATGAACTGTGTGCAGTCTTAAGGGTGAGGTCAGTTATTGCTCTAACAGTGATCACTGCAGTCTTTCTGTGAACCCCAGTGTGAAGTTTTGGTTTGATCATTTGTAAATAGCTGTTTTTTAAACAAAGTGACAGCACTATCATAATTATTTAAAATGGTTGTAAAGGCTCAAAGTTTTTTACCTTCATGAAGGAAAAAAACCTTCTGTATGCAGCACCAGCTGCCCCCGCGCCCCCCCTCCAAGGGCCCACTAATACTTACCTGAGCCCCATCTCTATCCAGCGATGTGCATGAGAGCAGAGGCTCTCCAGGGTCTCTGCCCACAGCCTGTGAGCCAATGAGGAGAGAGTGGAGGCAGGGCCAAGCTGCACTCTGTGTTTTAATGGACAGACAGAGCAGCGGCTCGGGAGCAAGCCTTCCTCCAAAGCAAGTTGCTTGCTATGGGGGCACTCGACCAGAAGGGAGGGGCAAGAGCGCTGGCTGCGGAACCAAGAAGAGGAAAATAAGGGCTGCTCAAATGCAAAACCACTGCACAGAGCAGGTAAGCATGACATGTTTGTTATTTTTTTAAAAATCAGCCTGTAATATCACTTTAATGTATATCTAAAGCCCAAACATTTTTTTTTAAATGTGGAGACAGTAAGGAAGGGTTAGAATCCCCATTAGGTTTTATTGCTATCTGTGTCCTTTTTGGGGAGTTGCTCCTTCTCTGTGTATTCTTTGGACAATTGTTCCTGAGACACAATTAAAAAGTAAAACATTTTACAGCTATCTCTGGAACAGAAGGTTAGTGCAACTTTTCTGGGAACTTTAAATGACATCTGTCTAAGTCAAATAGATATTTGTTTGTTTTTGACTGCAGTGATGAAAAAATTTGAAGTAGAAGGATGGATTATTTTTCTCAACAAAAAGTTTTCTAACAGTATATGTGATTTTCATTTAGGAAAGTCAATTAATTCCAAGATTATATGTTAACAGCAACTGAAATTTTGAAGTACTTTCAAACAACATTTCCCAAGTCATCAAATGTACTGAGAATTTTTGTACAAATGTTTGTATGACTGGTTGCCGCAACGGAAATGGGTGCAGAGAAAGACTATGCGTTGAAGCAGAACAAAAACCCGCAGACACTCACCTCTATCTTTCAGTGTTGCCACCAATAGATCTCTCGATGGCCGTCCACATCTTCTCCCAGTTCTTCTTCTGGGTGCTGGTTCATTGGCCTCTTGATTGGCTGGTGGGGGTGATGTGACTCCCACACATGCACAAGGGAGTCAATAATTCTGGCACCACCACAGTGCCATGAATGACAACTGAGCTGCACATATGCAGTTCAGTGCACTTCAGTATAAGTTTGAGAAGCGGCAGTTAGGTTTGTCGTAATGCAGAAGAGACATAGCATGTCTCTTTTAAAATAAGGAGCTGCCTGCTTGTCATCTTTTTATTGCAGGTTTAGCTCCAATTTAAGGTAAGTATCCCTATCCCATCTGTTCATTCCTTCCCTGGAAAAACACAATATTTTTTTGCCAATCCAGAGTTGGGCTTTCAACTATTATGCAGTTATTACAAATAATGAACAGGCTCACTCTATTGATTTAAGAGTAAACCTTCTATCGATGATGAGTATTTCAAACTGCCCATATGATAACAAAAATGAATACACAGAAGTAACTGCATAAGGTGTAGTGATTTGCCATTTTCAAATCTTCCTGTAACAGTCAAACTTAACCCACTCCCCGTATTTCATGAGCTTCCCTATTAGTCAATTAGGTTACCTGTGTCATTAGTGGGGAAGTTTTTTTAAATGCTAACTGGACTCCTTTGGAACATTACCTTTCTAATAAAGTATCCCTGTGTGAGCAATAAAGAATAACAAAGTATATCAAATGTTTCATGATACAACAGTCCTTCCTTTCTATTGTCTGATTAAAATGGATTAGTCTTGAGCAAACTACCTATTGGAAAAAGCAAAAGCTTGGTGCTTTACGATTTGCTTAGTATTCTGCTTTGTATTATTTTAGCTTATAGGACTGGCTATAATAACTATTAATGCTTTGGATTGCATCATGGAATCTACTGTGAGCTAATACATGAATTGGCAGTACAATGTTTAACATGTAAAATCTAGCCAAAAAATGAATATTTACAGTAAGTAATGAAATTACGGTGACTTTCCTATGTAAAAGGCCAAATCCTGTTATAAAGAATTGCATGTGTAGTCTGAGTTTTGTGAACAATGTTAGATGCTGTTAAATGGTGATGCCACTCAGTGTGTAGTGAAGAGGAGAAAGTTAAATCTGGGGTGCAAGTGTGACTTATCTACAGAAATGTTGTACTATGAATTTCTTGGCTCCATCTTTTTCCAACAACCTCTGTATTTGATTTTCATAAGACTAGCCTTATGAAAATCAAAGGAATTGAACTAATAACACTGTTCAACAAATTTTTATTTTTTGCCAGTTTTGGAAACAAAAGGATCCATTTCTTAATGAATTTCACATTCTGAGTTCAAATATAACAATGAAATTTGTCAATTGGCTCTAGTTTTTCTGTAAACGGAAAGTTTTCTACTATAGGCGTAATGACTACATAATGCACAATAATTATATAGATAGATGTCTTTCCACAAATATAAAGCAAGTGATATTGACTACATAACAAAGCCTAAATGGCATAATATATTGCATAGGATTACCAAGAAAAATTATAGCCATAAGCTAAGTTGAATCATTTTAATACCTAGGATTCTCCCTAGTTTTGTCTTCAGTTTGTGTCGGTTTTGCTTCTCTTGGCTTTTCTCTTGTATTCGAGGAAAGGGCTATCTCTTACAACTGCACGTGACTACACGCTTCAGGTTCTTCCTCACTTGACTCAACCACGAAGGATTCTGGTGCTTTAGGAATTGGTAGCACCTCTCCATGAGGAACTGGACGTATTGTCGATGGAATATTTGGATAGTGCACAGATAACTTTTTCTTCTTATTTAGCCCTTTTACAATTGGAGGCACCATACAAAAGTAACAATCACTAACATGATCTGTTGGCTCTCTCCAAATCATTGGCACAGCGAAAGGCATAGATGCCTTTTTTCCATTCAACCATTGCTCCAGTGCCGTCCCACAAGAATTGCAGCATATATGTGGTGCCCAGCTCTTGTCCTGGTCTCCTATCTTGCAGCCAAAATACAAGTTGTAGGCTTTCTTAATCATTCCTGTTATCCTCCTTTTTTGTGAGATAAAAGTTATTTCACCGCAGATATAGCAGAAATTATCTACTTTATTCACACAAGTTCGAGGCATTACTGAGTAGCCTATATAAGCATAAAACGAAATGTAAAGACACTGTCGAACTACAATCAGCTACAGATACTGCAGCTTTTATGCAGTGAAGTGATGCAATTAAAGGCTAATATTGCATCATCTCAGTATACATGCAATTTTCTATTGGTCACCAGTATCAATTGCGCAATATGCAGCTGAAGTTGCATCATAATTTTGAATGGCTTAGGTCATTAGATGGGTGAATATATCATGGAAACTAGAGCCAATCAACATTTTTTAGGGTCATTTTCGTTTTCAGCACCCCAAAATTATGTAAGATTAGCTAATTTTATGCCCAAAACTTTTTACCTGTTGAACAGTGTAATCAAAGGTCTGAGAGATTGCAGTTGAGTCATATTTAGATGACACAAACAGGGGCGGACTGACCATTTGGAAACTCGGGCACTGCCCGAGGGCCTGGGGTCAGTAGGGGGCCCCATGAGATGCCCCTGGTACCTTTTTCATAGGCTTTTTTGAGTTTGGGCAAGGACACAGGGGCCCTATGATCCTCAATTGCCCAGGGCCCCATGAGTTGTCAGTCTGCCCCTGGACACAAAATAATAGAAGAAAACACATACTACTCATACTACAAAGACAAACCAGGCCAATGAAAATGCATGTAGACTACCAGTTTTTCAGTTTGAAATATTATGGCCCCATTTACCTTACCATTACTTAGTGAGATAAATTCATTTAAAGTGTAGCTAACCTCACCTGTGAAGCCATGTTCAGCATTTCCAAATCACATTTTCTGCAGAAAAGTACCTTCCTTGCCACAAATAAAAAAAACATTTTTAATTCTTTGCGTGACCTAAATCCTAGGAAAAAGATCACATGGTCTATGGCTACTAGGAGCACTGTTGCTGTTTTAGATAATTAAAGATTGCAGAAAGAATAAAAATGAATTGGCAATGTATAGGCATTTTGCAGCTTATCCAGGCAGGAAACAGAGCCTGTATATGTGATGAGCAAATATGGCTTTCTGGGTGTTTCATTTCTATATATATATATATATATATATATATATATATATATATATATATATACCTTAAAAAGTGTTCAGCCCCTATATAACTGCTATAAGAAGTATTTATTCAATTGGTTTTATTGTCATACATCATTGAATCACAGTGGATTTCATTTTGACTTGGGGGCCACATTACTACAAGTAAAACACCTGAGGAGGCTGAACTCCTAAAACACATATTCTATCCACACCTCAAATTTGACATGGAATGTGTTGCATGCTGCAGTAGCTGTCTCCAGACTTACAAGGTTTCAAAACATCCTCCTCAGGGTAATCAGTGGAGAACTCTGCAACACCCCTGGACACAGTGGATTGCAGTGCTCGATCTTGGGCCACTGTGAGCAGCCCAGATACCGCATGATCGCTGTGCAATCATGGCACACAGTAAACAATAGTCAATAATGGAATCCATTCATGACATCATTGTTTACTACTCTGTGTGATCTCTGACTGGTCACCAGTGATCGCATGGTACCTGGGCCATTCACAGCACCCTGTACCATGTGATAGCTATAGGCCAATCAGAGCATCACATCAGTAAACAATGAGACATGAATGAAAGTCATTCATGACTGTTCAAACGATTGCTATTACAGTGGTCATACATTGCTCTGCTGAACACAAAGACACATAGGGGTTGATTTACTAAAGGTAAATATACTTTAAACTGCAAGTGCACCGCAAGTGCAGTTGCTTTATATCCGAGGGGAAGCTCTGAAATGAGGCAAAGCCCTGCTGATTTCTTTCATCTAATCATGTGCAAGCAAAAATGCTGTTTTTTTATTTTCCTTGCATGTTCCCCTCAGATCTAGATCAACTGCACTTTCAGTGCACTTCCAATGCACTTGCAGTGCACAGCCTATTTGCCTTTAGTAAATCAACCCCATAAAGTCACAAGACTGCTCTAACTGCTGATGATAAAAGATATTTAGTAGTTTATATTTACTAAAATAATTGCATTTCCTTGTTCTGTATACTGTGGGAAATCAGATTTAGTGAATGCAGGGTCCTGGGTTTAGCAACACTTTAAATACTTGATCACTCCTCATCAGTAATTATATCCTTCTTATTCCTGCATCCAAATAGGTAGGGGGTGCACAGACCCAAAAGAGTATATAAACCCTAACAGTAATCTTGTATGATAGGTTTACTTTAGGTCTGGCTTTTTGTATTTATATAAAATGACTTCTGCTAACGTGGACATGATCCAACCATTAGGAAACGTAATGGCTAGAGTTTTATGAGTAAATATACATACAGTATCTGGGCACCCAAAGCACTATGTCTGTAAATCGTATATGTAGGGAAGGAATCGTATTTAGATAAGGATTGCTGAATTGCTTTTTTTTACCTGATGTCTGCTGTGCCTGTACAATTGAGATTGTCACCTGATCCTGACAAAATTAAATAGATCAGGCAATTATTATGTAATATGTATGGACAGCTTTAGCCTTTATTTGACTTTTATTAAGAATTACATCTGCATACATGTGTAATCTCTTGATCTTAGGCACCCGCCTTCTCTGCAAATTGCTTTCTCACAGTCTTGGCATCCATTTTAAGTAAATAATTGGAAACTGTTTTTTTTCTACCTAGACAAATCTCTAAGACAAGAAAGTGTTTAAATGAACCTGTCAAATATTGATTCTGCAGTATGTGATTCATACTGTAAGCCCCACAGCCTTCCGCTGAAAATTGTGCAGTTATTGTGCTGTCAGCTGCTGTTGCATGCAAACCAAGGTATGCTTCCTGTCATTCATGAGTGCTCTTATGACTGGACTAGAGCTTCGCTACATGCATTTATTATGAGAGAATAAAATCTGTTTGATCCAAGCCGCTGCTAGGAAAAGGAGGCCATGACTGAGGAAAATCTAGCTTTTTATGTAAATATTTCTCCCACTTCATTTCAGAAATGTTAACAGAAAACTACTTGGGTGGCTGTTTTTTTAGTCCAGATGCCAACAATAGGGATATTATCCATCATGTGATATTATCTACTAATAAGACACTGTGCCTTCACTGATATGCACTTGGTTGAAAGGTAAGTGTACATGTAACTAAAGAACAAACCGTCATAATTATATACAGTAGCTTCGGAAATACTAAGACATTTGAAGAGTTTAAATGTATGTTTTTCCTTAAAAGTAATCTGTTGTGTCAACGGGTTTTTCATCAATGAGAAAATAACCAGTATCGTACTGGAGACGTAAAATACATTTTCTCAGATTTGGTCCCCATGGATAGGATACACCAACCCATCACTGTCCGTGGAGAGTTACACCTCATTATAGGACTGCAGCTTTGGGGTTCTGGTTTTGACATTCCCTACCCCCTTTTCCCCTCTCTTATGCTTTCCCCACACTTACCCCCCCCCCCTTCCTACAGTGGATATACTTCCTTCCTCTTCCTTTCTTTCCTATAAATATGTCACAGATCATCTAGTTTGTTGAGACTTGCCATTATGATCTTTCTATTGTTTTGTGGGCTGCCACAATATTACTTGGCTTATTGTTAACTACTTTACCCTACAGGCTACATGTTTTGCTTATTGACATGCTATTTACACTATGGAATGTTTTGTATTCTCTGCTGCCTAATATAGTGTAGGCTATTTCAAAACGTTTTCTTATGCCATGTCTTATATCTTATAATCTTTTTTCAATAAAAATGTATTGAAAGTGAAAAAGGAATCTGTTACCTTACCTCCCAGAAGAAGGCAGCACCATCCATCAATCCATTCATCAATTAAAACACAGGTGTACTACTACCAAAGAACCACCACAGCCAAGAGTCTGAGACAGGACTCTTTCATTCATTTATCAGTCAGGTAAGTAAGAAGATGGGGTTGATCATTAATTATGTATATAATACATCTGTGAGTGCACCTTCATCACCCAGCAAAAAAAAAACCTACTTCCCTGTACACATTTATCTGTTTTATAGTTTCAAGTGTAGTCATGGCACTTTATGTTTGAGGTAAGTGCCCAGGTGTTCACCCTCAAAGAAATCTGTACACATCCAAAACTGGTATAGAGGCACTCTCAGGTCTTGCAAAGGAGACAGATTAAAGCTAGTGATGGGCCAAACACCCCCCTGTTCGGTTCAGGGTTGAACATTCGAACATAATGAAAGTTCAACCACAAACTTCGAACAGAGAGGACAATTCACTAAGCAGTATCTTACCACATCTGAGTATGCGGTAAGATACCACACAACTACTAAAAACATTCTTTATTGTATCAGCTGTCAGCAGGGTTCCCCGCTGACAGCTGAATGTAAAAAGAATTGCCGGCATTGCCTGGTAATTAAAAAAAAAAAACATGTAGAGCCCCCTCTATCCATACCAAGCCCTTCGGGTCTGGTATGGGTTTTAAGGGAAACCCCCCCAACAAATTCTTTTAAAAAAATGGTGTGGGGGTTCCCCCCAAATCCATACCAGACCCTTATCTGAGCATGCAGCCCAACAGGTCAGGAAAAGGAGGGGACGAGCAAGCACCCCCCCTGAACCATACCAATCTACATGCCCTCAAAATGGGGTGCTTTGGGGCAGGGCGCCCCCAGATCCCAGCCCCCCCTATGTGAATGAGTATGGGGTACATGGTACTGCTACCCATTCACAAAAAAAAGTGTAGTGGAAAAATGACAGGAGGACTTTGACAAGTCCTTTATTAAAAAAAAAAAAAATTAAAAAAATGTCCCCTGAAGCAGATCCAATGTCAATCACGATGCTGGCGGCCACCACCCACTCAAAAAAAAACTGCTCTGCTCTCGATGCTGGCTCCCGCCATCGGACAGCTGCGCCGGGGTGACAGTTTTTAAATAGTGTGATGACGTAACAAGGGGACCTTGTGACGTCATCATGTGCTGTGATTAGACAAGAATTGCACCTGACCTGTGGTCAGGTGCATTGCTTTGGCCAATCACGATGCACTGTCAGGGCGCAGTGCATTGTGGGGCGTGGCTGGCAAACAACCCACCACACGGCCGATGTTCGAGTCGAACTAACGTTTGAATTGAACATACAGCCCATCACTAATCAAAACAACAGTGTTTTTATTGTCAATAAAAACTCCACTATTATTGATCTATCTCCTCTGCAAGACCTGTGATTGCTTCTGTACCAGTTTTGGATTGTGTTAATTTATTTTATACAGGTCAGGAACTGTGCAATCCCAAGAATTTCTACTAATGGAAAAAACAAGCTGAAAATTGTTTACACGGATGCATTGCAAATGTGTACTGTACATTAACGAACCAACTAAAATACAGTATGGCTGCTCAAAAATGTTTTAAATTGGAAGGTGGTTCCTACTTGAATCTATCACTAAACCTCAAGCTAGACAACAACCTGTAGTAGCACAGAGGCAGTTCAGGCTTGTTCAGATGTTTGCTTTATAATTCACGTGTAGAATCTTTAAAGTTGTTCTTTAAAATTACACTGTTGCTCCCATTATAATGAAGATAGTTATTACCAGGAGCGGACTGACCATTTGGAAAATCGGGCACTGCCCGAGGGCCCGGGGTCAGTAGGGGGCCCCATGAGATGCCCCTGGTACCTTTTTCATAGGCTATTTTGAGTTTGGGCAAGGACAGAAGGGCCCCATGATCCCCTATTGCCCGGGGCCCCATGAGTTGTCAGTCTGCCCCTGGTTATTACTTACCTCTCCCACTACCCATGGCTCTGAACACCAATCTAGCCAAGAGAATGTGAAGCCTGTAGACTCTTTAGAAACTGGCACAGTTGTGAAGTGAAGGTTGCTGGAGGAACCAGTGAGCACAGCGGGTGAGCAAAATTCTGACCCTTCCTGAGCTTTAATTTAGGTTTTGATTTTAAAATCATTTTAAGTCCACAATTTAAGAAGTGATACAATTTCTACCAACATCTGGATTTCATTTATATGTATAAATCTCTTAATAGATTAAGGTAACATAATACCACTTCAAATAAAATATTACAAACACTTGAACTTTTCAGTATAACTAAACCTAAAAGGCATTATTAATGTTTTTGGAGTTTTGCTTCCAGGAAATGTTTCAATTATTTTTTTTTCATATGCATAAACAAAGGTCAACTTGATGTAAATGCTATCAATGTATTTTTAAAGCTGATCTCAACATTTTGTTAAGCAGGGAGGTTAAAAAAGACTTGAACACAGTCCATACAAGTGGTTTATCTGAAAGTCTCTATAGTACACACAATGTAATATCATGGAAGAACAAGCTTATAAAAAATTAGAAAACACATTTAAAATCACTGTAGGGTAAGTACTGCAATAAGAACTCAAAATATATGCTTACAAGAAACACACTATGCTTGCCATTAAATCTATTGTGCCCTACAGCTGTTACTAAATGTGCTATCAAGACACTCATACTAAGAAGGGTTGTCTATATTTGATGGCTTTAAATTGCCATAATTGAGCATGACAGTATTTAGAATTCCTCAAGGGATTTTCACCCTCTGGTTTCATGGTCTGTCTATTTCTTCCAAATTCACTGTAGAAAGTGAAAGCTTTATATAATGTTGCTAGAGAATAATGCTTGTAACAACACACTAAAGTGACAGTTAATTATGCACATATATACGTATCTAAATGTTATAGATAGTAAAAAAACACAATGTTGCTAGTTGTGAAACCATGTTTATTAAGACGTCCACAGTATTTCCCCATGTGTTGGCTAATGGTATACACAGGCTTCTGATTTTTCCACCATAGACCACTAAGTGATTACTGTCTGTACAGCATGCCAGACTGCTGGACCGTGCTTGTGAAATGAGCCAGTTATCTTCATCAGAGAACACCAGGAATTGCTGAAATTTTCAACTTGTCAAATTATTGTAAGTCTGTGTCAGAGGCCATTGGATTGTGTCACACTCCATATTCATTTAGAGGTGTCTTTAAAGAATAAACTAACAACCAACAAAAAAGCTCTTACCTGTGTTGCTGAGGCTTTTGCAATACTATTTACGGTACTCTTGCTACAATGCAGGAAGGGTACACAAACAGTCAACAGGAAGGTGCACTATTGAGAGATGGTAGGGGGTGGCCCAAATCTCCAATATAAAGCACAATTCAGGGTGTATTGACTACTACAGACACACTCAAGACATTTATTGGTAGAAAAAGGCACTTTGTTGTGGCTGCATTAGTAGGCATCTGCTATTTTATTAGAACTGGACATACCATAGGTCATTGGTTCCCAACCTTTGTCCTCAAGTGCCCAGAAAGGCTATGTTTTGGTAATTTCCCTTACATACTGTAAAATAGCTGTCATAAATACCAAACTATTGACATTGATTTAAAGCATCTGTACAAAGTGAAGGAACGCCTGAAAACATGATCTGTTGGGGGTCTATTAGGTAATACATTGCTCAACACCACAGCTGACCATAGAATTGTATATAATAGATTTTATTTTGGGTAATTTCATCTAAAGGACGGGCCTAAACATAATTATAGTTTTGCTTTGAAGTGCATTCTGTAGTATGTGTGAGTACCTAAACTGTTCTAAAAGGGGCACCTTCTGGCTGCATGTACCTTTGCAGAATGTCAAATGTACTCTGAGACCCCTGAATTCCAGGATACTTTATTATGCACATCTCAACTTTTGTCCAATCACACAATTCACTGCTGGTGCTTCCACATGAGGAAGCGGCATCAGTGATCAAAAAGGAGTTCAAAGAACCAGCAAACACAAATGCTCCTGCGCTTGGGGATGGACTCGATGCAGGCTACAACCACATAAGGAATGTCCTGGAACATGCACACCTTGCTGCCCTCAAATGAACCGGGGAAATCCAAATATACTGAATGAGGAATGAAAAAACAGAGGGCGCACAGGCCTAGTGCATTACCATAAAAAATAAAGTATGTGTTGTACTCACAAACGACAATATAGTCAAGGCACATCATAAAGAACAGCTGGGTCAACACCGCGTTGGTTTAGTTGGTTTAACTAGTAGTGAGCATATAAAAGAGGGAGCAGACATTTGGTCAGTTGGCTCTGAGGAAGAGGCAAGTCCTCGAAACGCATCAGCCTTTTGGATGTCTATACTCCCTATTGCGGACTGTTACTCAGCGCGGTGTTGACCCAGCTGTTCTTTATGATGTGCCTTGACTATATTGTCGTTTGTGAGTACAACACATACTTTATTTTTTATCAATAGGGAGTTGTGGGAGTTGATAAAAGTCAGAGCTTTCATGGAATTTGGAGCTCCTGATGCATCTGTGATGCTGTGCAGAAATACAGAAGCATAATGGTGCCTACTTTTAAGTTAGAAGGCCAGTTAACAGACAATCACATCCTAACAGATCTATTTTAGTGATAAATGAAGACAGGGTTTAGATGCACTGGGGAATAAATGTTCTGAATTAGATTTTAAATGTTGGGTGGTCTAAATAACACATCTGTTTAGCTTGGCTTCAATATTCTGCAGGTATGCAAGTGCTGGGAAAGCTCCAGTTAGAAGGCACATTACAAGATCACCTAAATATTATTTGTATATAAGGACATAGTGCTCTGGTTTTTTTTTATAATCTATTGCACAAATACCTGTGCACAGAAAATATTTGTGGATTTGCAGCCAATCTTCATGTATTTAATGCTGGATGCAACTACAAATTCTGTAATGGCTAATTTGTACCCTCTACAAACAGAAGGTCAATGTTACAGACAAGCTTCTCTTTCTGCCATAGGCCACAAATAGAGTGATTATGTTTTTATCCCAACAGAACATCCAGAAAAGGGATAACATTAAAGAACAGTTATTTGCTATTGCATCTCTATTAGAAAAATGCATGTTTTGTATGCAGTTGTCTTCTACACTTGCCGGTCATTTTATTAGGTACACATTGCTAATATCAGGTTGGACCCCCTTTTGCCTTCAGAACTGCCCTAATTCTTCGTGGCATAGAGTCAATAAGGTGTTGTAAACATTCCTCAGCGATTTTGGTCCAAGTTGACATGAGTTACTGTTGCCTTTCTATCATCTCGAACCAGTCTGCCCATTCTTCTCTGACCTCTGACATCAACAAGGCATTTGTGTCCACACAACTGCCGCTCACTGGATATTTTTATTTTTTTTTTGGACCATTCTCTGTAAACCTTAGAGAAATTTGTGCATGAAGATTCCGGTAGATCAGTAGTTTTTGAAATACTCAGACCAGCCCGTCTGGCACCAATAATCCTGCCACGTTCAAAGTCACTTAAATCCCCTTCTTCCCCATTCTGATGCTCGGTATAAACTTCAGCCAGTCATCGTCACCACGTCTAGATGCTTAAATCCACTGAGTTGCTGCCATGTGATTGGCTGATTAGCAATTTGTGTTCCCAAGCAATTGAACAGGAGTACCTAATAAAGTGGCCAGTGAGTGTATATTCCCAATATAAACTTCGACTTGGTGGTTAGCTTTCACTTTCATGCAAAGGAAATCTATGGGGAATTTCCTTTGCTGTGTCATTTGCTCACAGTTCCTCTAAAAGAGAACCAAAACTGCATTTAGGCTATTTGTAAATCTGAGATATAATTTCAAAATATGTTTTCTATTTCAGTTTTAGTCTCACCATTCTTATAGTATATTGTGCTTAGCTTCTGTAGCCTTAATGTATTCAAATTGATATTCTGCATATCATATAAGGCATGTATGTTAGCAAAACAGTACTGTAACCAAAAGAGGCTCCTTTTCTGATCGGTACTGTTGTTTAATATGATTACCTGTTTGGCTTGTGACATACCAAATGTCTTGTCATTGAAGCTATTTAACAGTGACTGCAGACATAATCATTTTTTCGGCCAATAAATGACTGAACGATCATTCTTTGCATCACCAAGCCCCTCCCCTTGGACATCTTATGTCCACGTCAAGGGACACAAGTGTTTTTGTGACATAACTTTGTGTGAGGTCAAAAGCTCCAGGTGAGGACACATGTGGTGTTTTTGGTGGCGGATTAATATTAAGAATACACGCAGTAATTGGTGATACGCATTGCTTGGGGCAGAAATAAGAAGACTTATTGCAACATAGACCGTTCACAGGTTATTTTGGTATTCACATATGGTATTAGGGAGTTGGATCCAAGGAGAGCGCGGCACTGTATTTTTTTTAGTGGGCAGTATGTTACTGCATCACTAAAACAAATTCCAAATTTCATGAGACTAGCAGACAAAGGAAGCAGAGACCTCATTCTCACACTGCAGACACACACACCAGGAAGTACACTTCTATTTTTCGGATGGAATTCTAGATAAAGGGTAAATTTTTTAGGGTACTGCTCAGGCAAAGTTAACACTTCTACATGTTCCCTGAAACATACCAAGTCTTTGCTTTTTTTAGTTCAGTTCCCCCTTAAATTGATATTAAAGTGATATTAAAGTGTGCTTTAGAACTTGTACCTACTGGTAAGCCTATTAAAACGCTTACCTGTGGGTACAGTGAATATCTCCTAAACTTGCACCGATCAGGAGATATTCACACTGGATGCAACTGATGATGTCATACGACGCATATGACGGGATGCATGTTGCAGGGGATTCTATTTTTAAACGGCTGCCGTTTACTACTGCTTTAACGTCTCCCTTCTCCAGAAGCATATACTTAGCTTTCCTCTGCTTCTCTGCTTGTCCTCCTAGACTGGGGAATTAAAGCCCTGAGTAAGCTTCAAACCAACTTGGTGGAGGTGACACAGAGTTACAAACTCCTTAAATGCCCCTATGTGATAGCCCAAGGCTAATCACAAGGCACCAGCACTGTTACATGAAAGAGCATGAATGAGCTCCAAGTGGCTGAACTGAGCATGCAGATAGCAAAGGGGATGTGAGTATACTTGAGATGAGGAGTTATGTGAAGCTTTACATATACTGTAGAATGATGGCCTACAAGCACTAGGGTTGTCAGATCAAATCCCAGCCACAGCACTACCTGTCTGGAGTTTGCATGTTCTCCCTGTGCCTGCGTGGGTTTCCTCTGGGTACTCTGGTTTCCTCCTACTTTCCTGAGACATACTGGTAGGTTAATTGGCTGCTGTCTAAATTGGCCCTAGTATGTGTATGTATGAATGTAAGTTAGGGACCCTAGATTGTAAGCTCCTTGAGGGCAGGGACTGATGTGAATGTACAATATATATGTAAAGTGCTCCATACATTTACAGTGCTATATAAGTACCTGTAATAAATAAATATGTAAATGGCAGAAATGGACCAAGTGGTCCATCAAGTCTGCTCCTTTAATTTTTTACTTATTAATTGTATAGACCAGGGGTCTCCAAACTGTGGCCCGAGGGCCAGATGTGGCCCTTTGCTAGCCTTGGGGCACTATTCCTCCCAATTATATGAAGCAGTATTCCTCCCACTGACACCCACAATGGGGCACTATTTCTTCCACTGATAACACTTATGGGGTACTATTCCTTTCATTAATACCAATGATGGGACACTACTCTTCCTCCTACTGACCACCATCCCTTAGGCCATGTTTATTCTCACTGATGCTGGGCCCAAAACATTTTCTACCCCTACTGGCCACACTCCAGCCCTCCTAAAGTCTGAAGGACCATAAACCGTCCCTTTGTTTGAAAGGTTTGGAGACCCCTGGTATAGACCTATGTTTATTCCAAGTATTCACCAACTTTTGAATAACTTCTACTGGAGGTCTGTTCAAGCATCAACTACTTCATTGATAAAATAATACTTTCTAATGTTAGTTTTAAACTTTTTACCTGTTCGTTTGAGGTCATGTCTCCTTTTTCTTGATTAATAAAATGTACTTTTTTACATTATATTGTTCTGCATTGTGACATGTAAGGGATTATTTCATGCAGATTTGTTAATTTACTAATAGGTAATTTTAGTATTAAATTCTAATTCAAAAACATGCCAGTATTAAAGGACCGATAATTCTTAAAGGTTCTTCAAAGGGCTAAACGTGGATGTTTAATTTATGATGAATGTGGTTCGGATATGCTTCTTATTCAGGAATGTGCATGCTTTGCTTAGAAAGTTTATCAAAGATATCTCTGTCTGTCTCCTCATCTGTATTCATAAACTTTACTTAGGCAATCAAGACTCAGTAGCAGCTTTAAAAACATTAAATCATACCGTAATTTACACAAAGGATTCTCTCAAACAATGGCATTAGTATACTGTTCATAAAAAGGGGACATCATTCATTTGGGAGTGTCCATCATAACAAAGCTGGTTTTGGGGGAATGGTTGAAACCTGTCTGGAAAGCAATAGATCCATTTTTCAGTAGCATTAATTATACATTGTGTTATGCTTCAGCCATACGTCATTTTTCTTTTTAATTTTTGTAGCCTCAGGGTATTGTTTCAGTTTATATGTAGTTACATCATTAAAAAATGATTCTTGAATTGAGGTTTTTTGGCATTGATCTTTTTTCTTTTTTGTATCTGTCTGTATCTCTTTTATATAAAACATATTTAATGAATAAAAAAGGGGAAAGACAATTTGAAGAAGAAATTGCATGCTTTTATGTTTCCATACTTTAATAAAGTATGTAACCCTTTGATTTTTATGGAGTACCCCCTAAAGTGGGTGATTTGGAATTTTAAACTTACCCTGTTCATGTAAATCTTCAGACAAACATTTCAAATATATATGGTTCCATATATGGTTCTTCATTACTAAGATGAATATGCTATATGAAATAAAAGTACTCCCTAAGTATAACGAATATGATATATGAAATAAAAGTACTCCCTGAGTCTAAAAGAAATACCCTTTGTCATAGACATACCACAGGTTTTATAGCATTACATTATAGCTGAGCTACACAGAGGGGTGTGTAGCAATTTGTCCAGTGAAGCTGCTAGTACATTCCTTATATGGGAATAGGGAGAAATTGAATGTTTTTGGGCTATGTCCTCTACAGGTCAAATGCTGTTCATTCATAAAAAAAAGAGTGGTTTGGGAAAACACCTGATGGTCACTAGATGGAGCTGAAGAACATAGGAAATAAGTGTTTATTTCTTGTGATCATCAGCTCCATCTAGTGTCCATAATACACTGTTTTCTTCAAACCACTCATATGTTTTATGAATTATGACATTTGATCTACAGAGCAAACAGGAGAACATTCACTTTTGATTCACATAGAAGAAATGCAATGGTTTTGCTGGACAAATAACTATGCATACTTTTTTTTATAAATGCACAGTTACATTCCCAGCACATGGTGGCAAGGTAACTATCACATTAGTTGTGCTCTCAGCCAAACTGTAAAATGATTAAATGGTTGGTGTCATAACTGATCCCATGTGCAGTATCATGGCAGTTACAGATCAAACAGAGGCTAAGATGGCAGCTTCCTTGGCAGAAAAAGATAGGATGGTTTAGTTCCTCTTTAAGAAAGCCTTTAGGACATGTCCCACGGGTAAATTTATCACGAATGACACCTTCTCAGTGGCTACGTCCACCTGAAAAAACCTTGTTCAGGCAGGAGCGACACTTTAGAACAGGGGTATTGAATTAAAATTCACAGAGGTTGCGGCAGTACAATTTTCATCCATCAGAGGTCTGAATCTCATGTAGGCCCCTGTGGTGTACAGGGGTGGACTGACAACTCATGGGGCCCCCCGGCAATAAGCGATCATGGGGCCCTGTGTCCTTGCCCAAACTCAAAAAAGCCTATGAAAAAGGTACCAGGGGCATCTCATGGGGCCCCCTACTGACCTCGGGCCCTCAGGCAGTGCCCGAGTTTCCAAATGGTCAGTCCGCCCCTGGTGGTGCATTTTCGTGTGCACCAAACCGCTTGTTGCTGCGGTGCTATTTTGAAAAAAAGGGTCAAGGACTTCTTCATGTTTCTCGTGCATAGTGCAGCCCACTAAAATGAATGGGCAGACCTACCCACGATGTGTGCACTAAATGCACATGTACAGATCTCTGCCTGCTTTTACATCAGTGTGCTCAATCCCCACTGCACATCACAGTCCCCTCCTCGTTCACAGCAAGATCTCATCTTGATGAGTGTCCCCAGCTCCCCCTTTCCATCACCCCCCTCCACCCTGTTAACAGTAGTGTTCTCACCCTTCTTTGACATCAACCCCCCCCCTCCCAACAGTACTGTCCTCTGCCCCATTCACTGCATTGTACTCCACCCCTTTTTACATCATCCCCCCACATTACTGTCTTCAGACCCCCCCACGTTACTGTCCTCAGCCCCCCCCCACATTAATGTCCTCAGCCCCCACATTACTGTCCTCAGCCCCCCCCCCCCCACATTACTGTCCTCATCCCACACAATACAGTTCTCGGTCCCCCCTACTTTAATGTCCTCAGCTACCCCCCCCCCCCCGCATTACTGTCCTCAGCCACCCCACATTACTGTCTTCAGCCCCACATTACAGTTCTTAGCCCCCTCAACTTTAATGTCCCCAGCCCCCACACAGCGCAGTCCTTAGCCCCCCACATTACTGTCCTCATCCTCCCCCCCACTTTAATGCTTTCAGCCCCCCCATTTCAATTCTCAGCTCCTCCACTTTAATTTTAATGTCCCCCCAACATTACTGTTTTAGGCCCCTCCACATTCAGTCCTCAGTCCCCCCACATTAAGTCCTCACCTACTTTTCACATCAGCCCCCCTTCACACTAATTATCTTAGCCCTTTTAACTTCGCACCCCCCCACACACTCCTACCTTACACAGACAGTGATTGACAGACAGTGATTGATTGCTAAGACTGCCCTTCATCCTAGCAACCAATCACCTGTTTGTTAACCTCTGGCAGCTCCTGCCTTCCATCGAGAACTGTCCTGTCTCCCACTGTCAGCTCTCTGAGGATGACCGCGAAATGGCTGGGGGAAGAAAGGGCTCGTAAATGGCAGGACCACGTGGGTCAGGATGGGTTAGGGACTTGGTCTGCAACTGGACCCCAGTCCGCCATTTAGTGATGCCTGCTATAGAAGGAGGTGAGCAGACTCTAGTGATTTAGCAGAAGGTGGGAGGTTAAAGTGTATTCATAAGATAGATGTGACACATTTTGTTAAAGTTTTACATACTTTAGCAAAACCAAATGAAAAAAAACTGTATGGACATGTGGGCATATCTACATACTAGGCATATACTGTATATATATATATAATTTTTTTTTTTTCAAACACTATGCAAGCTGCCTGTTACACAATATAATAAATGCCTTTGAAAACTCAGTTGTCTGCAAATTCAAAACAGCAACTGTTCCGTCATTTCCTGTGTGTGGGCTTCATATAAGGAAAGTTTTGAAAGGAATAAAGAGCAGTTCTCTCCTGAATCTAGGTATCAGATTTCTAATTGCTTTCAGCTCACTTCCAGACATCCTACCAGCCAGAGTTTGGCCTAGTAACTTTAAAACTGCATTAAAGCAACTTTGTCACTATTTTTAAAAGCTAAGAACAAACACTTTTGCAATGTAAAAAACAAACAAAAACAAAACTATGTACAGTACATTGCAATATTCATAAAAAAAAAAACATAGTTGCAGATTGCTACCTTTTTTCTGTTATCTAGAAATAGCTGTTTGTTTCACTATGTGTTTTCTAGATTACTGAATAGGGGGTCAGCCTTCATTATAAACACCTGGTGCCCTGCCAGTTTTCTAATGAGATAAACTGTTTAATTTGCATCCCTTTAGTAACAAGCTTTTTTGAAGATTTTGCAGGGAATATCTAAAAACTGGTAAGCTGTAATATACTTATTTTTGTTCATGCACATTGTAGTGCCAGCAGAGCGTACTTCTATGCAATTTTCAGATATTCATATAAAAGACCACAAACCCCTGAATTATATTACTAATTACTCTGAAAATACTCTTTCATCCTACAATGCAACGCTTTGTGTGAGAACTGCTTTAAATGCTAAGTTCATCCACAACAGTGACTTTAAGTTTTTGCTGGACACCAACACACTTGTTAGTTATCACAGTTCAGTATTATAGCACCCACTCAATGTTCTTGCCAATACTATCGCCCAGAAAACTATCAAGCCAAGGAGAGAAGTTTCAGTATTGTAAAGCAAGTGGAAGGATCTGGAAACTATAAGGCACCTTTCACATGGGGCGTACTCCATTTAGGTTAGTAGGTGATCTGTCCATTGATCCTCTGCTGATCAGAGTAGAGCAGGCGAATGACAGGTCCATGTCTGCTGAGTTTATGCAGAGGAAACATGGACCAAGCCTGCTTTTCTCTATGGGCAGCTAGGTGTAAATGGACTCCGTTGTATGTTTACACCCATTTACCCTCAAATCTACCTGAATGGTAGAGGAAAGATCCCATTCCATATATTTCTTTAGCAGACCAGATCAGACCTGAAGGTAGGTGGGTCTAAACGGACACAAACCCATTTACCTGTCCATAGGTATGAACGGACCTTCTGATTAGGTCCACCTGAGAAATTGACAGGTGGACCTGATCAGACCCTTTGTGTGAAAGGGGCCTAAGACAAACAGGCTAATGACGTCAGACATTTGCTGACGAAACACGTAGGGCAGGACTTCCGTGACACATCAAGTCCACTTATTGGAACACAGGTGGAATGCAAACTGGCGTTCCTATGTTGTAACTTTATACCTATGGATTATTATCATATGTACAGGGGCGGACTGACCATTTGGAAACTTGGGCACTGCCCGAGGGCCCGGGGTCAGTAGGGGGCCCTGTGAGATGCCCCTGGTACCTTTTTCATAGGCTTTTTTGAGTTTGGGCAAGGACACAGGGGTCCCATGATCCCCTATTGCCCAGGGGCCCCATGAGTTGTCAGTCCGCCCCTGCATATGTAACTGCATTTTGGTTGAGTTTTCTTATTAAATTGATATTTCACTACAAGAGGCTCCCTTATCTTTCCTTCTATGTGAACGGGATATGCCATTGAATCTCTTAAAGGTGAAGGGGTGCTGTTAAAGTGTTCTGTCCTTGTAATTATCCATATGTATGGGATGCATAGGAAAATGGAGTAGCTATCAATGGGAGAGCAAAAGCCATATGTGGGAGATGACCAGTTGGTACTAAGCAAGTGCTTTTTGACTTCTTAATGAAAGGTATCAATAGCTTCCAGTGAGTGAGGTGTTTTTCTGTGTGGTGGAGAGATAGAACATAGTTATGATGTCACAGATTCATCACTTTCTGTGTGGATTATGTTTGCACTGAACACTGCGTTTGGACTATGCATAATATGGACAATTTATTTGTGTATTTATAATTTTTTCTGATTTTGACAAGTTTGATAACACTTTTTTTTCTCTGTGAAAGTTTAAGAAAGCACAGTCAAACCTTGAGGTTTTGTTGTTCCTTAAAAATAGGCTGTTTACTTTTCAAGGGAATAGTCCTTTAGGTTGGAAGAGGTGAAGCACTGTTGACCTTGAACACATAATCATGAATGAAAGCAAAAAAATCCTGTGCTTGTTTTCCTATTTACCTTGCACTTGATTGGACAATGAATGCAAAATTAATTTCACCACATTCATTAAATTCCCCCTGCAAAGTGAGCAGTCTGTTTGATTTTAGTAACTCAACTCTTCTATGTATTTATTTATTACAGCTATTTATATAGCACAGACAAATATAGCGGACAAGGGGGCACTCTTTACATCTGGAGGAAAAGAAATTTAATCTCCAAACACGGAAAGGTTTCTTCACAGTGAGAGCTGTGAAAATGTGGAAAAGACTCCCTCAAGAGTTGGTTTTGGCCAGCTCAGTGGATTGCTTAAAAAAGTCCTGGATTGTTTCTTGGATACACAGAATATAACTGGATACTAACATTTATAGGTAAAGTTGATCCAGGGAATATCCGATTGCCTCTCGAGGGATCAGGAAGGAATTTTTTTCCCAGCAGGAGTAAATTAGATCATGCTTTGCAGGGGTTTTTTTGCCTTCCTCTGGATCAACTGTGGGTATAGGATTATAACTTTTTTTTCTATGGTTGAACTGGATGGACTTTTGTTTTTTTTCAGCCAGACTAACTATGTAACAGATTACACAGCACTTTACATACATTGTACATTCTTATTAGTCCCTGCCCTCAAGGAACTTACAATCTAAGGTCTTTACCTCATATGTATACAGTATACTGTATGTACTTGGGCCATTTTAGGCAGGAGCCAATCAACCTACCAACATGTCTTTGGAGTGTGGGGGGAAACCCATGCAGGCACAGGGGGAGCATGCAAACTCCATGCAGGTAGTGTTGTGGTTGGGATTCAAACTGCTAACACTAATTACTCCAAGGCAGATGTTCTACCCACTAAACCATTTTCTGCCCACGTGTATATACTGTCTTAATATAATCATAGTATGTAAAAGGCATTGTATGCATGAAGGTAAAAAACCTTCTGTGTGTAGCAGCCCTCTAACACTTACCTGAGCCCCATCCTAATCCAACGATGTCCACAAGAACCTCCGTTCTCCAGGGACTCTCACTCCTGATTGGCCGAGGAAGCAGCAGGAGCCACTGGCTCCCCCTGCTGTCAATCACAGCCAGCGAGCCAATCAAGAGAGGGAGGGGGTGAATGAACACACAGAGCCATGGCTTGGGTGCTCGTCCGCTCTGGTGCCCTCATAGCAAGCTGCTTGCTGTGGGGGCACTTGACAGGAGGGAGGGGCCAGGAGCACCGGTGGGGGACCTGAGAAGTAGAGGACCCAGGCTGCTCTGTGCAAAACCACTGCACAGAGCATGTAAGTATAACATGTCTGTCAGTTGTTTGATTGACTTCTGTCACAGGGACATGGTGTAAAACATTTGTTGATCAGTAGATGCAGCCAATCGGCTGCAGCTACTGAGCAGTGTTTTCTGACAGTGGCAGGTCCTGCTGTCAGAATACAATGTTCTGGTGGGGGGTTTCTTCTGCAAAAATTAAAAACAAAACTAACCATCTATGGGCAAGCTGAAATTTAGTTTGTTTTACAGAAAAATTAACAAACATAGGACATTTTGGTTGAAAGCCAAAATCTTCCCTTTGCTTCATGTCGGTGAACCTCAAGACATAGCAAGACAAGATTTAAATCCATATTCCCTACTGTCAGAAACTCATCAGAGACCCCCGGCTATGCCAGGCAGATATTTTGCATTAGCAGCAACACCAAGCCTAATGTCACACATCATTTCCTCCTACACCTTTTCTGTCAGCTGTTTGTACTGCTAATCACCATACTGACAGACAATGCAGGAAGGCAGTATGTGCTGATTGGAGAGGATCTGACATAGGACATCTGGATCTATCCCAGAAAAGAGCCTAGATTTGCTAATAAAACTACAGGCAAACCAAGTAACATGTAAATGTCCAACACGACTCCAGAGGCACCATTAAACCTGTGTAGCTGTTGCATTATGATTCAATCCCTGCTTTGCTTGAGGTGATTGTAGCCGTATTAGTGCATTTGCGACAGAAACAATTGAGTACTGTCCGTGATACTTTTTTTATTTGCACTAACATACAATTTTGAGGACAAGCTTTCGGGGTATGTCCCCTTCTTCAAAGTCCAAACAGTACTATTACAAATCACAAAGTTTAAACTTTGTGATTTGTAATAGTACTGTTTGGACTTTGAAGAAGGGGACATACCCCGAAAGCTTGTCCTCAAAATTGTATGTTAGTGCAAATAAAATTGTATCACGGACAGTACTCAATAATCCCTGCTTTAAAATTGTATTTACAGCAATGTTTTATTCAGCATCTCTAAGCCCTGCACTAGCAAATGACATCAATTATTAAGAAGAACAACAACAGACTACAGTGTAAATAACACTGAAAGGAGCCAAGTTTAAAAATTCATGATTCTTTAACTTTTACCAAAAATTTAAACAAATATTGAAAAAAATGTCAACCATAAGCAGTAAGGCAAAAATAATGTTCTGCTTGGACAACATTACATAGTTAGTCTGGTTGAAAAAAGGCAAAAGTCCGTCCAGTTCAACCATTAAAGAAAAAAAAAAAAGAAGTTATAATCCTAAACCCTAAGGAATGCAAACAAACCCAGCAAAGCATGATCCAATTTGCTCCTGTAGTGGAAAAAATTCATTCCTGATCCCCCCGAGAAGCAAATGGATATTCCCTGAATCAACTTTACCTATAAATGTTAGTATCCAGTTATACTCTGTGTATCTAAGAAAGAATCCAGGCCTTTTTAAAGCAATCCACTGAGCTGGCCAGAACCAACTCTTGAGGGAGTCTATTTCAGATTTTCACAGCTCTCACTGTGAAGAAACCTTTCCGTGTTTGGAAATGACATTTCTTTTTCTCCAGACATAAAGAGTGCCCCCTCATCCTCTGTGATGACCTCAGGGTCACCGAGTTCACTATATGAACCACTGATGTTTTTATACATGTTGATCATATCCCCCCTTAATCTCCTCTTCTCAAGAGAGAATAAATTCAGTTCCTGTAATATTTCCTCATAGCTGAGCTCCTCCATGCCTCGTATCAGTTTGGTTGACCTTCTCTGTACTTTCTCCAGTTCCCCAATGTTCTTTTTGTGAATTGGTGCCCAAAACTGAACTGCATATTCCAGATGAGGTCTTACTAATGATTTGTACAGGGGTAATATGATATCTCTCTCTCTGGAGTCCATATCTCTTTTAATACAAGAGAGGATTTTGCTTGCTTTAGAAGCCGCTTCTGATCTACCAGAACTCCCAGATCCTTCTCCACCATTGATTTCCCAAGTTGTACCCCCCCTAGTATGTATGATGCATGAATATACTTAGCCCCCAACTGCATAACCTTACATTTATCAACATTGCTAAAGGAAACCTAATTTATCACTAGTGGCAACTTTAGATTGTAGCATACTGGAGCAGAAAAATGTTTTTTCTCTCCATCTATGACTAGAGATGTGTGAACCAACCAAAATTCCCCGTGCATTTGATTTAATTGAGTCACGGATGTCAGTCCATTCAAACATTTTCTTTTAGTTTCCTGGATTGTAAGCTCTAACGAGCAGGGCCCTCTGTTTCCTCTTGTACCAAATTGTATTGTAACTGAAATGTCTACCTTCATATTGTAAAGCGCTGCGCAAACTGTCGGCACTATAGAAATCCTGTATAATTATAATAGTTTTGGAAAGATTGGAGAAAGAACGTCTGTCAGGTTTTTATTCGGAGTTTGTACCTCCAGTTCCGAAATTCACCATCACTTTAGTTCTGATGTATGTATGATAGCACTGGATGGATAGAAGTGAAAATTGGATTTGAGGGATATATACGTATGGTGCGTTTTCCTTCACAGAAGCAGATCCATAATAAAAATATAGTGTGAGTGGACCTTGTTCTGGTCCTAGGCTGCTACCTGTCTGATTGTGACCTAGACAGATGGTAAATTCTTGGATGTGTACTGAGGAGCACCTGGTATAAAAGTTAATTTCCCCTTCAGGTCTTTTTGAAATGTTTAGTGGTTAAGTGCATTGGGGTAAGGGGGGTCTCAGTGGAGAAAACTCTTCCTCTTCATCAGAGCTTGAGTAGTATACAGTTTTTTAATGTAATCACAATAGAATACAATAGGGGACCTGTGTTGAGGCTTGATGAAGACTAGCATCTCCTAACGACACTAAGAGCAATAGGCTGTATACTTTGGGGCATTAGGCAATGGAAAATCTCTCTAATGGGGATCACAGACTGAAACACACACTTATTTGTGGGATGGGCAAATGTTAAAATCTCTCCAAATGTATTTCTTTTATGCAAAGAATGGTTCCCACCAGCTGGTACCCATTTTGGTGCACATAACCCTTGGGTGCTGGTGTGTGTTGAGCATGTGCATCACGATGCAACACAGACATGTGTCATGTTTATGCCATGCACACCAACACATTTGTATAGTATGAACAGGATACATGGGGGGGATTTACTAAAACGAGAACACTCAGAATCTGGTGCAGCTGTGCATGGTAGCCAATCAGCTTCTAACTTTAGCTTGTTCAATTAAGCTTTGAGAAAAAAACCTGGAAGCAGATTGGTTTCTATGCAGAGCTGCACCAGATTTTGCATTCTCCAGTTTGAGTCTGTGTTGAACAACGTATTTCAACACATCTGATGTGAACAAGCCGTTGTGTTGTTATCCTTCTGATGTGGTTGCTGGATACATGATCAGATTCACCCTCACCAACACCAATCAAGAGAAATGCCCCCTTCCCCACTTGCACACCTGGGGTCCATACCTAACAACTTTATTGTACCATCCAGTACAGTACCTGTCAATACATTGGTCCACTTTAAGAGCAGTTCTTGCTTGTTGCTCCAGAATATTTCAGAAATGGCTTTTTGAAATATAAGAAACAGTTACGATATAGTGTACAGTTTTAAAGACATCTGGTAAATCATGAATGGATGTAAGGAAACTCATGTTATCTGTACATAAATACCACTTGTACTGGTTGTAAACATGCCAGAAGCTGCAAAGTGACTTGTGCTTGTGACTACTTGACCTTAATCCCAGGAGGAAAATCTAAAAGATTTCATTGTCTGTACCAAGACCAGGGTCTGAAGGTCAAGGAAGATGAGTGAAAGTGTATGAGCAGTAGGTCAAGCTTTGATGCTGGAAATCAGGAAATGATACTGCTTTTACAATGCACACCATTACATGCTCATTTACACCATTTTATATATCCTGTTGAATTGCTATCTTGTTATTTAGCAAAAGTTACTAAGTATTATGGAAAATGTAGTCTACTTTGCATGAATTAACTACATGCAGTATAGAAGTTGCTACATGACCTATAAATATGGATCTAACTTGTTTCTATAAACTAATGTCGTCGATTAACAGTGGATATACAAAAATATGCCTTGTGAAGAGCAGGCATTGATCCACAGATATAGAATTGAGATTATAAAAGAATTTGGCAGTGCTAGTGCTGAGCTTTACCAATTCTTTTATAGCCACTTAAATTATTACTAAACCCACAACAGTAAAATCAGTCTGCGTGTGTAGTAAAGCATGTTTGTTATACTCACTGTGGAACCTAAGGGGCTAATCCTCTGCATTGTGTAAAAAGGCTGTTTGATCCTAACTTAACTGATTCATCCCTTCTTCCAGTGCCCCCCTTGTATCTCCTGATAAGATATATCATGTGGAGTCACTCTGCACATGCTCAGTTTAGTGTGTATTGCCAGAGAGTTTTTTTTTTTCTTGGGAGAGTGCATGTGATCAGCACAGGGCCAATCAGCATTGTCCAGATAGAAGTCAGGGGTCCTGCCTCCTCCTGGATCAGAATTAAAACTCCTCTTAAAAGCTTTAACATGTGCTCAGCTGGACACTGATAGAAGTCACAAGACTGCTCTAACTGCTGATGAGAAAAGGTAGTTAGCAGTTTATATTTACTAAAATAATTGCAGTTTCATGTTGTGTGTACTGTGGGAGACCGGATATAGTGAACGCAGGGTCCTGGGTTTAGTAACAATTTGAGAACCAGACCTTTTTCTGTCACTTTGTTTAATTAATCAGTCATTTTTGCTAGAAAATTACTTAAAACCCCAAACATTATATATATAGTATCTCACAGAAGTAAGTACACCCCTCACATTTGTGTAAGTATTTTATTATATCTTTTCATGTGACAAAACTGAAGAAATGACACTTTGTTACAATGTAAAGTAGTGAGTGTACAGCTTGTATAACAGTGTAAATTTGCTGTCCCCTCAAAATAACTCAACACACCGTCATTAATGTATAAACTGCTGGCAACAAAAGTGTTGCCACATGAAAAGATATAATAAAATATTTACAAAAATGTGAGGGGTGGATTCACTTCTGGGAGATACTGTATACAGTATATATATATGGTCATTGCACATTTTTATGTCACACAGCTTTTGTGCAGCTGTTTTTGAAACACAATTTTTTGGGGAAAAATACACTTTAATGAATTAAAAAAATAAAATACAATATATACCCCAATTTTTTTATAAAATATGAAAGATGTTGTTATGCTGAGTAAATAGATACCTAACATGTTGTGCTTTAAAATTTAGCATGCTTGTGGATTGGCAGCAAACTACTGTACTTAAAAATCTCAATAGGCAATGCTATAAAAATTATTAAAGTTACCAGTTTAGAGTTACAGAGGAGGTCTAGTGCTAGAATTATTGCTCTTGCTTTGACGTTGGATGTGATACCTCACATGTGTGATGCGAACACTGTTTACATATGAGGGTGTGACCTACATATGCGCTCACCACTGTCTGCGAGCACAGGGAGACAGAGGCGCTTTAAAAATGTTTTAATTATAAATTATTTTGTTATTATTTTACACTGTTTCTTAAATTTTTTTTTAAATCACTTTTATTGCTATTGCAAGGAATGTAAACATCCCTTGCGATAACAATACTGCATGACTCTAAGACCCCAAATCTCTCCTCTACCTTTAAAAGGAAAAGCTTAAAAAAATTGATCTTTTGCTTTAAAAAAAACAAAAAAAAAACAAATGTCATTGTTGACATGGGGCTGAAACTGGAAGGCTCCCTGCCTCCTAGGTCCTAAAGATAAGTGGAGGCTATCTTTCCTTCACTCATCTCTATGTTTAGCCACCACCAGCGTCAGTTCCTATAGGTTGCACCACTTCTAAAAGTGATCCATCAGCGAATCAACCGCTAGGATCACTTTTAACAGAAAGTCTGGCGCCTAAGGGAAAAAATAGTATGGAGTTATGGCCTCTAGCTGCAGCCATAACCCCGGTATTAAACATCAGAGTAATTTTCCCAGTTAGGTGGCCATAAGTACAAATGGCTCAGCACGGTCCGTCCGCACCTCTGAAATCTGCACTAGTCTATAGAAGAGATGCATATGCTCCAGGTTCTTTGTTTTATTTCAAAAAAACATTTTTGTTCATTGAGCTTGACACCACAGGGCTAGACTAAAACTTTTTACACCATCTTATATGCTTAGGCCCATGGAGGGGTGAAACACTTAAACACTTTAAAGGAGAAAGATCGAAGCCTGGTGATCAAACTCTATGAGAAATTCAACTGAAAGGAAATGTGAGACTTTTCTATAGACTACCATGCTCATAAACTCATCTCCAGGACTTCTCCAGTGCCTCTTCCATCCTCTGGAACTCTCTACCTTAATCTGTCTGACTATCTCCTACTCTGGCTGCCTTAGGCGATCCCTGAAAACTCATTTTTTCAGGGAAGCCTATCACACCCCCAGCTAACTTAACTTTTATCTCTTCCATCAGCTCATTCCCCATAGTTATAACCTTTTGTACCACTTGCCCCTCCCTATTAGATTGTAAACTTTTATGAGCAGGGCCCTCTTAACCCTTTTGAATTTTATTGTACTGTAACTGTACTGTCTCCCTTTAGATTGTAAAGTGCTGCGCAAACTGTAGGTGCTATATAGATCCTGAATAATAATAATATTAATATTAACACTTTTCCAAAACTCAGTCTTACTGACTTTGGACTAAAGAGGAGGAGGCATGGCTATTCATCAACCAGGGTGGATGGATTGTACAACAGTGCCCTTACTAAAGGTTCCACCTATAAAAGTATGAACAGTATAGTGACAGAAAAATAATTGCCACTATATTACTATACTGCCTCTTAGATTGTAAGCTCCAAGGAGCAGGACCCTCTTAACCCTCTTGCATTCAACTGTATTGTTACTGTATTGTCTCCCTTTATATTGTAAAGTGCTGAGCAAACAGTTGGCGCTATATAAATCCTGTATAATAATAATAATAATAATTATAATACTGCCACCATCTAGTGTCACTACTGCAATTGATAGCAATGATTCTCAGCTTTGGTCTGGCTAATCAAGAATATATTTGGGTTAGTGTGACTTTAAAAAAACACATAAAAAGGCATCTTGATCCTAATTTTTAAAGTTGCCATGAGACCAAGAGATGAGATGAAATCTTTCAATAGAGCAAATGTTATGATAATAACTGTCTAACATGAGAATTCCCCTCACTTTTAGGAGATTTGCTCTTATTCCTGTTATGTCTTCAATGCAGGAAGAAGAGAAATTCCCTAGTAGAACAAAGACAGCAAAAAATAACTTAATAGGGCTTTAAAGGATAAGTTCACTTTTGGGAACATGTTACTTGTTTCATCGGTTTGTAGGGTGGAACATGTAACTTGTTCCCACTCCTGCAGCCTCTAGTTGATTTCCTCCCCCTAATTGTGACAATTACCTGTTGATCTTTTCTCCGCACCTGCTCTCACAATTTGAAAGGAGTGGGGCCATAGCGTGCTCCACTCCCACATGGCTGTGTCATTCATTCACAGAGTTCTGTGAATGAATGAACTACAAGTACTGACAGCCTTTGCAGCTGACAGCTTGTAGTTCTCAATGAACGACGAGGGTGCTGATGAGCAAACTAGGTAGTTAATTGATCTTCCAGTCAGTGTGTAACTGCCTGCCCATATGAGGTACAAGCAGACAGGTACACTGATAGTCTGCAAGAGCCCTGCATTGCACCAGCCATCTGCTGATAATGAGTGCAATTCTTTCCTACGGACCCAGCTAATCATGTGATGAGGCCGCTGTGATTGGCCTTTTACCACATGACCGGTAAATGCAGTTGCCAGTTATCAGCTGCACTTTCCTCACGCTTTGACAGCATGAGGAAAGTGCAGCTGATAGCTGGCAACTGCATTTACCGGTGATCTGCTGTGTCATTGGACACAGCTGATCATGTGGTAAAGGGCCGCTGTGATTGGCCATTTACCACATCACGTGATCAGCAGTATCCATAGGACACAGCAATCATGGAGATCGCTGGGTGCAAACGCCCCGGGAGCGCGCAGGAGCAAAAGTTCTGGGAGGACATCATATGATGCCCTCCCAGAACTGGACAACCGCGCTTTAGCCGTAATTTGGCTATAGCACAGTTGGTAAGTGCTGCCAATAAGCGGCAATTGTCAGAGGACGGATCAGCACCGATCATCAGGGGACCAGTGCAGGATGATCAGTGCCCAGCAGTGCCACCCACCAGTGCTGCCCACCTGTGCCCAGCAGTGCCACCCACAAGTGCCCAGCAGTGCCACCCACCTGTGTCCCTCAGTGCCTAGCAGTGCCACCCACCTGTGCCCAGCAATGCCCCCCACAAGTGCCCAGCAGTGCCACCCATCTTTGTCCATCAGTGCCTAGTAGTGCCACCCACCTGTGCCCAGTAGTGCCTAGTAGTGCCACCCACCTGTGCCAAGCAGTGCCACCCACCAGTGCCCAGCAGTGCAGCCAGTCAGTGCCCAGCAGTGTCGCCCATCAATGCCGCCTATCAGTGCCATCTATTAGTGCCCATCATTGATGCATATCAGTGCACCATCATCAGTGCCGTCTATCAGTGCCCATCAGTGCTGCCTATCTGTGCCACCTCATCAGTGCCGTCTATAAGTGCAGCCTATCATTGCCTATCAGTGCTGCCTATGAGAGCAGGCTCATCAATGCACATCAGTGAAGGAGAAAAATTACCTGTTTGCAAAATTTTATAATAGAAACAAAGAAAAACTTTTTTTTTTCAAATTTTTTTGTTTATAGCGCAAAAAATAAAACACCCAGTGGTGATTAAGTACCACCAAAATAAAGCTCTATTTGTGTGAAAAAAATAATAAAAATTTCATATGGGTACTGTGTTGCATGACTTTGCAATTGTTATGCAAATTGCGACAGCGCTGAAAGCTGAAAATTGGCCTGGGCATGAAGGGGGTTTAAGTTCCCGGTAGGCAAGTGGTTAATAATAATAACAAAAATAAAGGGACAGTGCTCAGAGGTAGGTAGGGGAGTGGAGACAAGGGTGACTCAGAAGGGGGAGTTCCAATACCTATTTTCTGAGAAAAAAAGCCCTGAATAGACATCACCTGAAGAGGAAGCAACAAAAAGTAACAATAGACATGGTGACTGACTGAAGTGTTCACATTACTCCTTGATGTTTTCTTTTCCAATTCTGGTATTATTGACTGTTATTTAAATCTAGTTTCATTTAAGAAGGTGCATTGTATTATAGCACAGACCGTACTCATCACCCACAGCCTTACAGCCTTCATCATACAAGCACAGATCGAATGTGGTGAGTCAAAGTGAATAGAATAAAAAGCTGCAAGAATGAGGAATGGCAAGTAGGTGGCACCATTAGCAGCACACTGCTGCCGGGGTCTCCTGACAGTACTGTGCACATCTGGAAGGAGTGGGAAACAGACAACCACTACAAAGCTCATGCGATGAACGTGTGGTGAAGCGTGAGGCTACCACTATTCAAACTGCACAGGGATGCATATACGATTCTTCAAGATGCAGCACACTGACACATCAAAGGCCAACGCTACATCAAAGTCAACAAAATTCCATCATTAAGCTCTATAATAATGCTGATGAGAACCTTGTAATTTGTTCCAGGTTAGCTCGATTGTCTTTTCAAGCACCCCACCATCAGCTAGCCATACTTATATATGCCACTATTTACAATGAATTAAAGTATATATACATTCTAACAATACATTTTTGTTGTTTGCTTCTCTTTAGACTTAAATATACCATTAAAAGCTATTATATCTGATAGACAAAGACATAAGAATCGTTGTTTATCCAGCCTGAAGTTCCTGTGCTCTCTGCTTCTGCACTGTTATCAGTTGACATTGTTACTGCTATCTCTGTGGACTACAAAACACCTCCCCAACTAATGGAGCAAAGAGGGAGGTCTTATGTAGTCCTAGCACACTTTTATGTAGTTCTAAACCACTCCTTTCATAAAGTGACAGCACTGCACAAAACGATTGTCACCCCAAGTTAGTTAATGACACGATTTCTAGAAAGAAAAAAAAAGAAAAAGTTAAAAAAAAAACCCTTGAGATTGCAAAATCTAGGGCAGATGTGCATAGTAGCCAATCAGCTTTTAACTTCTATTTGTTCAATTAAGCTTTGACAAAAAAAAAAAAAACCTGGAAGCTGATTGGTTTCAATGCAAAGTTGCACCAGATTTTGCACTCTCCAGTTTTAGTGAATCAATTCCTTTAAGTCTAACAGACTTCCAAGACATATCACATCTCCTGAGGGGTCCTGAAACCTACCATTTGTGGAGCACTTTAAAGGGCAACTAGTCTCTTACTGAGTATTTTTCATCCTCCACACAAGGTTCAGAGGTATATTTAATTGTATAGTGCAAACTGCAATGATGCACCAATACCAAAGGTGACATATCAGATATCCAGAACTTTTCATTGGACCTATTGTGGTGGGCTCATTAAGATTTTCAGACCCAGAAAGGGAAGGAACATAGAAAAGTGGTTATTGTTTTGTCTACATATGGGCACATTTGGGGTGGAGTATGTTCTGAAGGGCAAAGCTTATCTGGTCTGATCTTTGGATGTTTAGAGGTACGATGGTTAAGTTGTATGTATGTATTTAGTATAAATCCATGGAAAGCAGACTTTAGGAACCTGCTCTGACATATTTTTTTCTATTATTTTTTTTATTGAGGTTGATTTACGTTGATTTTTGCTGGGTTATCCTAAAAAAAGCCTCTTTCTTATATGTCCAACAAATCCTGCTGTAATCTCCCACCACATGCAAAGTCCTGCGCCACCATTTCCTCTGCTTATGTCATTTGGAACTGGCCATCTTTTCCGTCTCTTCCAGTTTCTTGCAGCTGCCCCTGATGACATGCCACATCTGCAGTTGATTGCCCCCCCAAGTCTCCTGGGAGGATGCGTAACATGAGGATCCCAGAAGGCTACGGGCGGCTGAGGGCTAGGTCATTGTTGCCTAGGCAAGAAAGGTGAAAGCCCTGGCTGATTTTCCAAAAAAATAGGTGTTTGAATAAAAGGCAAATCTGCTATTGGTTGAAAGGGGGGGGGAGGACTAGCTATATGAAAAGTAGAAAAAAGGGTGAAGGCCTGCTTTAAAATAGAAGTTTAGGCAAACACTAACTATACTTACAGTGGTATTGAAGGCTGATTTTTTCTTTTCTAAAATAAAAAACATGTCATATTTGCTGGCTCTGTGCAGTGGTTTCACACAGAGCACCCCCAATCCTCCTTTTCTCGGATCCCTCACTGGAGCTCCGGGTTCCGCCCTCCTGCCGAATGCCCCCATAGCAAGTAGGTTACTATGAAGTACTTGAGCAGGCTCACTCCTGAGCTGATGCTCTGTCTTTCTATTCAGAAACAGAGTGTGGCTTGGCCAGGCTCCTCCCTCCTGCTGGGTGCCCCCATAGCAAGCAGCTACTATGAAGTACCCGGGCAGGCTCACCCCTGAGTTGCTGCTGTCTTTCTATTCAGAAACAGAGCATGGCTTGGCCACGTCCTAATTGGCTCACTGGATGTCACTGACAGCAGCAGGAGCCTATCGCTCCCACTGCTGTCCCAGCCAATGAGGAGAGAGAGAGCCATTGCTCTTGTGCACATTGCTGGATTGAGATGGGACTCAGGTAAGTATTAGGGGGAGGCTGCTGCACACAAAAGGTATTTTACCTTCATGCTTAGAATGCATGAAGGTACACAACCTTGAGCCTTTACAACCACTTTAAATCTACTCCCACCCTTATTCTAAGCCTATTATATCTACCATGTGAAAGGAATGATTTGTATACTTACCTATTCTCCGGGCACTCTAGCTGGCCCCATGTCCCAGCCCCAGTTTCTTTGTAGAGGAGGGACAGCCGACAAAAAATGCCCCATAACAAGCCTATGGGTGATGTCAACGTCCAGGTTTGCAGCCATTGTCAACAATCTCTCCTCTACACTGAAGCCGGCACTGGGACCCATCATATGACTGGACCAGAGTACCCTTAGTATAGGTAAGTATACAGATCTTTCCATCACAGGGTAGATAGAATAGACTTAGAATAGGGGTGGGAATAGAGTAGAGTTAGTGTTTGACTACACTTCCACTTGAAGTCATGATAAAGTAAAAACCCACTGTCTTAAATTTCTTTGCATATGACTTAGTATTCAAAGTGAACACAGCTGTACTTAGTGAACAGCCTCTATTACGTTCCAAATCAACTCCATTGACTAAACCAGAGCATGATGATGTGCTAAGTACCATAACCCATAGTAACCAACTGTATTTCATTCAACTGGTTGGACCAATGAAAAATGACTACTATCTGATTCCTATAGGTAACTCTCCGTTAAGTAATTTTCATTCCTCTTACCTTAACAAGCCCATAGGTTATTAATGAATCCTACAGTTTTGCTGGAAGGAGCTGAAGACTAAGGACAGCCAAGTATACTAATAGTAAAGCCTTCACAGCAAACACATATGTATTTAAGAGAAAGTAAGTCTAACTTCAAAAAGATACGAAGAAAGTGTACTTTTAAAATGTTAACATTTGCTGTGTAGAGATGATAGATAAATGATTTTCTAACCTGCTCTAAAAATGTGCAACACCCACTTATTCATACCTACCAGGGGTGGACTGACAACTCATGGGGCCCCCGGGCAATAGGGGATCATGGGGCCCCCGTGTCCTTGCCCAAACTCAAAAAAGCCTATGAAAAAGGTACCAGGGGCATCTCATGGGGCCCCCTACTGACCCCGGGCCCTTGGACAGTGCCCGAGTGTCGGAATGGTCAGTCCACTCATAAATCTGCTCTATGTATGTTAGGGATTGTAGCAGGACTCCATACATTTAAAGAGACATAGGCTCACACCAGGCGCTGGGTGGTTCAAAGCATATAGGAGTATTGAAAGGCCATCTACAAAGTTTGTCCAACTGAAGTAATTAATAAACAAATGAAATGATTTCAATACTACAGGGGCTATAATGAGAGTTCTGCAATCATTATTGATTTAAAAAGTTAAAGACTCCAACTCTTCAAGTACCTTCTGCGCATTACCAGTGAAAGAGAAAATGGGGCAGCAATCTAAGTGCAGCATTATAAGTAATTTATTGCAAGGTTAAAATTATTAGCAACTCACTAGACATAAGTTGATAAAAGGCATGTCACCCTCGTACAGGGTCCTGAAGGATGCAGGAGCCGGTATGCAGCACAGTGAGTCTGGGCGTCCGGGTGGTGGCTGAGAGAAGGTCCTCTGAGGCTCAGGAAGTGGCCAGCCACGATGAAGGAACCCAGACTCGCTGTGCCGCATACCGGCTCCTGGATCCTTCAGGACCCCATACGAGGGTGAAATGCCTTTTATCAACTTATGTCTAGTGAGTTGCTACTAATTTTAACCTTGCAATAAATGAGTTATAATGCTGCACTTAGATTGGCGCCCCTATTTTCTCTTTCCCTGTTTACAGAGTTCAGCTTTACTTTAAGGGTGCTGCCGCTGATGCTACCATTTATTGTCCACTACACCCCCCCCTGTGAATAACCACAGCCTGTCCAACAATCCCTCTCCCTTTAATTTCCCTGGCTATATGTTGGACTTTATTTACGGACTTGCTATTGAACTTATTACTGGAATTTTATTGGACTTTTAAATTACTTTGGCTATACCCCTCCAGCACCAAAATACCTATACATTTTTTTTGCATTAACAGTGAAAGCTGACATCTGCTAAAGGTATCACTAATTACCATAAAATCAGCCAAAAGTCATAAAAATTTCACTTGGCGTCTTTAGTGTAATTATTGATAATAAAATATGCAACAAACAAGGTTTAAAGGTTACAGATGACAAGGATGCAAATAAAAGGAGTTAGAAGCAAAATAAATGACAGTTAACATCAAAGTCATCAAAAGCCAACTTCTGAGAAATTAACAAACTCATAACATTTTATAGTGGCTAATGTGAAATGTGCAGCATTGACTTGTGGACCAGTAAAACCTTAATGACTTTACCTGTTCTCAGTCTCTGCTTTGTGATCCACGTAGCAAAAATTCAACCACAGGAGTCAAGCCAGAAAATAAAAGCCACAGTAAGACTTTTTTTTGCCTCTTCTCCAAATCCTTCCAGACACACTGTCTCCTTTTCTCAAGTGAGTCCCAATGCCGTCACATTGAAATAAATCCACAAACTACTCAGAGCATCCTTGCATAGTAAGAAGTAGACTTGGTCAGGGGGGAGATGAAGTGGGTGAGAATGCCTAGTTTCTTCAAATTTTATATCAGGAGAAAAACAAAGTTTTGCCAAGTCTGCAGGGTAGGATTAAGTCGAAGGACAAGGTGAGATCCTATGCCTGTTTCCTTTGTTTTGCCTTTTTTTTATTTCAAAGAAAAAGTGAGATTGTACTCCAAGTTCTTCAAGAACTGTGCTGCCAGCTCCAGAGCTGGGATTAGGAGTGTGGTCTCCTAGCACAGAGACTGCCTGTGCTGTAATGTCTGGGGTGTGTAAAGTCAATGTGCTGAATGCCTCTCACTCTGCTACCTAAGTCACTCCCCCTGCCTGCAAGCTTTCCTATGTGTACTCCCAGCCACTGCCTCCACCTCCTCAAACTCTTATGAATGAACAGCCTCTTGACATTTGTCATCACTGGCCCAAGGGCTATTTAAATAGAGGTGGCACTTTAAAACACAACACAGAGAGCCTCCGAGAACTTCACCGCTGGCTCTGATTTCACTACAAGTATGTTATGTCCATTACGAAGAGTTAAAGGTGCCTGATTTATTCATAGATCGTAGTAACATAGTTTATTTATTTATTTCAGGTACTTATATATCACCGTTAATTTACGCAGCGATTCACATATACAGTATATTGTACATTCACCTCAGTCCCTAACCCTCAAGGGGCGTACAATCTAAGGTCCCTAACTCACATTCATGCATACACATACTAGGGACAATTTAGACAGGAGCCAATTAACCTTCCAGCATGTCTTTGGAGTGTGGGAGGAAACCGGATTTCCTGGAGGAAACCCACGCAGGCACAGGGATAACATGCAAACTCCAGGCAGGTGGTGCCGTGGTTGGGATTCAAGCCAGCGACTCAAGTACTGCCAGGGGGAAGTGCTAACCATTTAGCCACTGTGCTGCCCATAGTTGATGAAATCTGTAATAAAGGGTGGTCTATTTGACAAAGTATGTATAGCTAAAATTTGAAACGGCTATAAGCAAGGATTCTTGTTTTAGGCTGGCCATACAGTATACAATTTTCTTGAGATTTTTGCTTTAGATTTACCAAAAACCATATAATATGAGGTCAAACCTAAACAACACTTTCAATTGTATCCAATTAGGCAGGCCCTTGCACTACATATTTGAAGGTAAATCTAAAGGAAATTGGGCAGAAATTGGACAGAAAATTGTATAGTGTATGCCTAGCCTAACTTTCACTTGTATAATAGATGTCAAGTCAAAGGCTAGGAAAGAACTGGGGAGGCAAAATTATTTCAGGTACTTACAGGGGCGGACTGACAACTCATGGGGCCCCCAGGCAATAGGGGATCATGGGGCCCCTGTGTCCTTGCCCAAACTCAAAAAAGCCTATGAAAAAGGTACCAGGGGCATCTCATGGGGCCCCCTACTGACCCTGGGCCCTCGGGCAATGCCCAAGTTTCCAAATGGTCAGTCTGCCCCGGGTACTTATAGAGCGCTGTCAATTTATGCAGTGCTTTACATATATATTGTACATTCACTTCAGTCCCTAACCCTCAAGGGGCGTACAATCTAAGGTCGCTAACTCACATTCATACTGTTTTTTGGTTACTGGTCAGAAAATATATGTCAGGCGATATAGTATATTATATAAATGAGCCTCTGACCTTTTTCTTTACCTGTACAATCTAAGGTCCCTAACTCACATTCATACACATACTAGGGCCAATTTAGACAGGATCCAATTAACCTACCAGCATGTCTTTGGAGTGTGGGAGGAAACCCACGCAGGCACAGGGAGAACATGCAAACTCCAGGCAGGTAGTGTTGTGGCTGGGATTCGATCTGATAACTAGTGCTTGTAGGCCATCATTCTACAGTATATTTCTATGTAAAGCTCCACATAACTTCTCATCCCAATTAGTGTATACTCAGGGGGATTCAAACCAACGATCCTAGTACTGCCAGGCAGAAGTGCTTACCATTTAGCCACTGTGCTGCCAGAAATGCACATGAGCAAAATTTGTGTCCCTGTCAGGCTAAATTGGTGCAAGGAGCTATACACAGCGGTGTCACAATACGGCACCTGATAAGCATTCATTTTGCCTACCATTGGATCTCCAGTCATTAGGCCAAAAAAGGATATAGTGGGCTATAGTACGAAAGTGCTTAGTACAGCATTTAATTTAATAAAATTCAAAACATTAACAATAACATATAAAGCCATTTATAACTCTGCCCCAAATTACATCACCAATCTTGTCTCCAAACTGTCCTCCCTGCTCCTGCCACGACCTCCTGCTCTCTAGCTTCCTTGTCTCCTCCTACCATGCTCAGAGAGCCTCCCCCATCCTCTGGAACTCTCTACCCAAATCTTTCCGATTATCGCCTACTCTGCCCACTTTTAGACGATCTCTGAAAACCTATCTCTTCAGGGAAGCTTATCCTGCCTTCAGCTAATAACGGAATCTTCTATTCCTCCTATCAGTTCACCCCCCACAGTTATTACCTTTTGTACCACCAGCCCCTCTCTCTTGTAAGCTCCAAGGAGCAGGCCCTCCTAACCCTCGTGTATTGAACTGTATCGTTGTTGTATTGTCTCCCGTTATATTGTAAAGTGCTGAGCAAGCTGTTGGAGCTATATAAATCCTGTATAATAATAATTTGCATGCAGCCACTGCTTTCTCTGATGTTGTAGCATTCCATCAAAGTAGTATTTTTTTACAGGTACTTATATAGCGCCATCAATTTATGCTGAGCTTTACATAAACAGTATATTGTACATTCACATCAGTCCCTAACCCTCAAGGGGTGTACAATCTAAGGTCCCTAACTCACATTCATACATAGACATACTAGGGCCAATTTATACAGGATCCAATTTACCTACCAGCATGTCTTTGGAGTAATAAACCCTTAAGTAAATATTAATTATATCACAGCTTACCAATTCTTAGATGTGATGGCTGCATTTGTTTTCTTTTTTAGGGTTTCTTTCCTTTATTTTCATCTGGTGATCCAGCCAGCAATTCTGTTTTTTTTCAACAGAACCAGCTATCTTGCAAATGTAGCAGTTACAGGGACGTGGCAAATAATTTACCACTGACATGGGTGCTTACAATGATTAGTGTTTATTTATTTATGGAAATTCTTTGCCCCAAAAGGAAACTATTCTTTATCCCAAAAGGAAAAAAAAATTTTGCTGTAACTTCTTATAAAGTGTAAGCTGGTGTTCAGCTTCAAATTGTTAGTGTATCTAAATCTGCTAGTCCATCTAACACTGCCCTCTCCCCAGAGTGAAAGCGCTGCTGTCCAAAGGTGACCCATGTGTTCCTTCATCCAGAGTAGGGGCACTTCAATATAGGAGGTGTGTTACTGGCCAGATCACCAGATGAAAACTGAGGGAAAATAACCTAAAATACTAATGCAGCCACCACATCTAAGGATTGGTAAGCTGCAATATATTACATTTTTTAGGTTTAATTAAGAGTAGATTGATTACTGTACATTGGTTTATACCTGTATGCCCCCCTGGATCTGCTGCTTGTGCGCACTCCCTTGGAGAAACACTGAACATTGTTCCGGGCCACTGTGAGCCGCCCTGGGACCATGTGATTGCTGTAGCCAATCAGCAATCACATGGAAAGTATTAAACAATATGTCATTTCCTAGCATCATTGTTTACTACTGTATGATCTATGTGATTGTTCACAGAGATCATATAGTACAGGGCCATTTACAGCAGCCCTGTATGTGATAGCTGTGTATCAATGGCCACATAATGGCTGTAAAAGCAATCACAGTGTAAAAAAAAAAATCCTGATCACCCCTCTCCATGCACTTTACAGTGTCCATGATCACACCACAACAGTCTCAGTGTCCCTGATCACCACACTCATGTTATCCCTAATCACTGCCACCTACGAACAGTGTCACTAATCACTCACAATGTCCATGATCACTGCCACACTAGCCATATTGTTCCTGATCACCACCACACTAGTCATATTGTCCTTGATTGCCACCACACCAGTCATATTGTCCCTGATCATCACCTCACCAGTTACAGTGTTCCTGATCACCGCCACATCAATTACAGTGTTCCTGACCACCAGCACCACACCAGTGCAGTATTGCCTCTGCCTGCTGCCTGTATCAATCTGGCCTGTTTATTGACCACATTTCTGTCTGCTGCCTGGATTGATCCCTTGCCTACCTGCAAATCATGCCTCTGCCTGTGGCCTGAATTAACCCATCTGCACCTCCTGGAACCATAGGAACACTTTTGTTCTTCCTTTCTTCAGCTTCCTGTACTTTTTGGCCTGTGCACATGGCATTCTTGGGGGTAGCCACATACTGGTCAGTAGACTAGACTTGCTTGGCTTGTAGGAACATGGACTGCTATAGGTCATGCTACACTAAGTTATATTCCCTGATCACTCATATAAGTAACCATTACAATTCACTGGTTTTGATACAACTGGTTGATTTGTGTGATACACAGGATATAATGTCTAGTACATAATCAGTCCAGACACTGAACAAGTCTCACACATGTGGTATCGCCACACTCAAGAGGAGCAGCAGAATGTGTTTTGGGTGTTTTTTTTAAATTTGACTATAATATATGTGAGAAATATCTTATTAATTGACAACATTGTGTAAAAAAATACATCTTCATTTTCAAAAGACTCACTATGCTTTTCAGAAAATACCTTGGTGCCTTTACATTCCGAAATAGGGTCATTTTGTGGGTGTTTTCACTGTCTTGATGTCATACCTGGTGATGGAGCCCAATGTGGAGAAGTAGGCATCTCTTACACCTCCGGCTCAGTACCCCTGGTATGGTAAAAGGAGGCACAAGAGCCCAGAGTGACACGAGTGCCTGACAGTTCTTGTGATGGGAGATGCGGATGAGTCATCTGTGTGCACTCAGATGTGGGCTGGACCGTGGTCACAGAGCAGCAGAGATGGCAGGCTGGCAGATCACTCACACACAGACAGCAGGCACTGGGCAGGCTGCATAACGGTTGAATACAGATGATAGTTACATGCTCAGGGCACAGAACAGGGTTAGACAAGCCGGGTCAGTAGTTAGCAGGCAGGTCAGAACAGGGGCAGACTGACCACTTGGAAACTTGGGCATTGCCCGAGGGCCCGGGGTCAGTAGGGGGCCCCATGAGATGCCCCTGGTACCTTTTTCATAGGCGTTTTTGAGTTTGGGCAAGGACACAGGGGCCCCATGATCCCCTATTGCCCGGGGGGCCCCATGAGTTATCAGTCCACCCCTGGGTCTTTAGCAAAACAGCAGACAAAAGGGTTGTCAGCTGGTTGTTAAGCCTAGAGAGCAGGCAGAGACATGCTCCAGAGGCAAGCCAGGGGTTGGTACCGGCATAGTTCAACCGTGGTAAAGGAGGAGCAGGTAGGCAGCATGAGATCAGAAGCATGAACAGGTAGTAGATATGCAGGAAACACTGTAGGCCATTAAGCAAGGTCCTAGTGCTTCAGTGCTGTTTAAATAGCCCACCTGGCACCTGTCTTAGTGGCGGGGGCGTGTGCGCTGACGGCCGCCTGCACATGCATGCGCATGCACACAAGCATGACCTGGGCTAACAGGAACTCTGAATTTGTACATAACTATGTGCATGAGCACATTCCACCTTTCCTTGCAGCTGGTGCTTCAGGGCCCCCAAAAATGTGATAGTTAGTCAGGAATTTAGATGCGTAATTTATACCCCTAGAAAACCTGAAGGTGCTGCTTGGATTTGGGCCACTCTAAGCATCTAGGCTGTGAAAATGTATCACACATGTGGTATCCTAATACTCAGGAGGCATAGCAGAATATGTTTTGGGGTGTTTGTATGCTTATGATGTGTGTGAGAAATATCTTATTAACTGACCACTTTGTTTAAAAAATAAATTTTCGTTTTCTTTCCTGCATTTTCCAAAAATGTTAGGCAAAAAAATACATTTTCAAAAGACTCACTGTGCCTTATATTCATCATGTTAGAATGATTAGTTTTGTGTATTCAGATTCATTTTGCATATTTGGCCTTTTCAAAATGATTCGACATTCGAATTTCAGAGGACAGCTATATTCTATTCTAACCTATTCTATTTTTTTCTATTCTATTCTATTATTTTATTTATTATTCTATTCTGTTTTATTCTAGTCAATTATTTTCTATTCTATTCTAGCCCAAGTAGGGATCGTAATCTTATTTCACCTTTATACCTTACTGCATTTATTGCAATATGTTTCCATTTTGAATCGCACATGCCTAGTCAGGAAATTAGATGCATAATGTATGCCCCTGGAATGCCTGAAGTGCTCCTTGGATTTTGGGCCCCTATGCATCTCAGCTGTGAAAAAGTCTCACACGTGTGGTATCTCCAAATTCAGGAGGCATAGCAGAATGTGTTTTGGGGTGTCACAATTATATATGTCCATGCTGTGTGTGAGAAACTCTCTGGAAAAAAAAACAAAATGCAAAAAATTGGCATACATTTTCCCCCAAAATCCATACCAGACCTTTATCTGAGCATTTAATTGGGGGGGGGGTGCTCAAAGTGGTTCTCCATACTTTTAAAATTCTCTTCACAGATTAATATCCTATCAGCCAACAGAATAAACATATATTAATTCTCTGCAAAACACACAGCATTGTAGTTCCAAGGGACCTAAAGTGTTACTAAACCCACAACAGTAAAATCAATCTGTATATACAGTAAAGCATGCTTGTTATACTTACTGTGGAACCTAAAGGATTAATCCTCTGCATTGTGTGAAAAGACCCTTTGATCCTTTCTACTCTGTTCCTCCCCTTTTTCAAGCAACCGCCTCTTATCTCCTGATAAGACAGACTGAACCATAGGCACTTTGCACATGCTCAGTTTGGTGTGTATTGCTAGAGATGTTTTTTTTTTTCTTGGGAGAGTGTATGTGATCAGCACAGGACCAAACAGGACTGGTCAGACAGAGAGTGCAGAAAGAAAACTCTGGGGTGCAGAAAGAAAACTCCTCCTACAAGCTTTAGCTAGTGCTGGACTGGACACTTATAGAACCCACAAGACTGCTATATACTGCTGACGAGAAAAGGTATTTAGCAATTTTTATTTACTAAAATAATTGCATTTCCATGTTGTGTGTACTGTGATGTGCAAACAGGGAAAACAGTCACCACCTCTAACTGGGTTACATTTTTCCATGATCTGAACCTTGAGGGAACTAATATCTGATCCGTGATGATCTGCAAAATGTTTGGCTACATTGGTTTCTTTCTATGAGTTGTTATGTTTGATAAATGGTCCCTCCTAATAGTTTTCCCAATGTACTGTTTTCTACAGGTCACAGATAATAAATAACAAACCTGGTTTGGCAGTTGATCAGTTGTTTGATATTGAAAGTATCACCTACCGAAAATTATGTAACCCTATGCAAGTCTCCTAAATGGGTGCAACTAGACCAACACGAGGCACAACATCAGCATAATCCCATAGTACTGAGCCAGGATCCTTGATTTGTTTTAGACTGAAACATATAACCTAATATTGTAGCTCTCTTTGCAACAAAATGCACCCTTTCAGAAAGAACTTCACAAAAGTTGATGACCTGTTGTAAAATAAGTAAATATCTCTGTGTTGCCTTGTGTGATGTCTCCTACTAGGATTAAGGCTAAATAATTAATCTACTCTAACAGCAATGAACTTTAAATTGTAGATGTTCATATTCAAATACCCTAGGAAAGCCTCAGTGGACAAATCCTGATATACGATAAAGACCAGATCATCTATATAATGATGATAAGATATAATTTGTTCCCTCTTGGGGTAATATCTCAAAAGATAGGGGCTATTCCCACCATCCCCTGTATTAATTGGCATATGTGGGGGCAACCTTAGAGCACCTGGAGACTCCATGCCTTTGGAGGTAGTAACATCCATTGAATAGAATATAGTTGTTAACAAACCCTCTACCACATCCATGGTGAACCATTTACCGTATATGCATTGTCCCACATCTCTTTTTCCAATGGTTGGGAAGTATTTCTGGTGAACCTCTGGGAAGTGGTGAAAATTAGGGACAACAGGATGATCAGGGATGAATTTCTTTGCCAATTCTGAATCCAGAATACCAACCAACTCTGCTTCCGCTACAATTACTGCAAGGTTTATCTTTAAAGTTTATATATTTTAAGTTTAAAGTTTAGGTGTTTCTATCCAATAATTGTCTAAGAGTTTCTCTCTCATAGTCATGGACTTTAATATTTCCACTGCTCCACCCTTGTCAGCATTCTTGATTACAATGGGGGAGTTATTTTTAAAGCATTCAAGGTGTACTCTTGCTCTGCTTTTTTTGCTGAGGATTCACTTTTCTCAGCCAAACAGACTAAATCTTTTTATATATTCTTTTGAAAAAAATCCATCTTTTCTCCTCAATCATTTACAGGGTAAAAGTCAGATTTATATCTGATTGAAAGATCTAGGTTATGGAGGGCTTCTTATTTTGTGTTGTGTGTAAACCCTGACTTGTGCCCTCCAAGGAACCCATGTCATGCAACAAACATAAATCCTGAAAATTAAGTGAACTATCTGTTGATTAGAGATGAGCGAATTATTCAAAAATTCGATTCGGCTGATTCGCCGAATTTGCGGAATAAATTCGATTTGATGCGAATTTATTCGCTGCGAATTTAACTTATTAAAAGGGTTTCTAGGCTTCAGAGAGCCTTTATATTAGTGCAGAACACTGTACCTTTAATTTAAATGCCCTTGGAGTCTGCTGGGGAAGAGAAATAATACTGTCAGTCAGTATGACATGCAGATGAGTGCCGTCGATCTTAGAATCACCGCACACTTCACTCATTTGGGCAGTCACGGGGCCAAAACCAGAGTGTGGAGCCACAGTGTGGCGGTGGAGGCAGCAGCAATGGGAGGCCATACAGCACCCTATGACAAAATGGAACCCACCAGCAGTGTGAGGAGACCTGAAAGTGGCACATGGCAGAGTGTGGCGATGGAGACAGCAGCAATGGGAGGCCGTACAGGGACCCATGAGACACTCTGGACCTGGCAGCAGCATGAGGAGGCGGTACGGGGGCCCATGGCAGATTACGGGCCTGGCAGCAGCAATGGGAGGCCCGTAATCTGCCAGCACCCTATGACAAAATGGAACCCACCAGCAGTGTGAGGAGACCTGGAAGTGGCACATGGCAGAGTGTGGCGATGGAGACAGCAGCAATGGGAGGCCATACAGGGACCCATGAGACACTCTGGACCTGGCAGCAGCATGAGGAGGCGGTACGGGGGCCCATGGCAGATTACGGGCCTGGCAGCAGCAATGGGAGGCCCGTAATCTGCCAGCACCCTATGACAAAATGGAACCCACCAGCAGTGTGAGGAGACCTGAAAGTGGCACATGGCAGAGTGTGGCGATGGAGACAGCAGCAATGGGAGGCCGTACAGGGACCCATGACACACTCTGGACCTGGCAGCAGCATGAGGAGGCGGTACAGGGGCCCATGACAGATTACGGGCCTGGCAGCAGCATGAGGAGTCGGTACGGGGGCCCATGGCAGATTACGGGCCTGGCAGCAGCATGAGGAGGCGGTACAGGGGCCCATGGCAGAGTGGCGAAGCGTAAGCAGCTTAAATTGAAGGCCATACAGAGGCCTATGTTAAAAAGTCCCCCCAGCAGCAGTGTGGGGAGACGACTATCAAGAGTCCAATGGCAGAGTGGCGGAGCAGAAGCAGCTTCAATTGAAGAAGAAGAGGATGAGGATGAATAAGAAGAAGAAGAAGAAGAAGAGGATGAGGATGAAGAAGAAGAAGATGAGGATGAAGAGGAAGAAGAAGAAGAGGATGAGGATGATGAAGAAGAAGAAGAAGAAGAAGAAGAGGATGAGGATGAAGAAGAAGAAGAAGAAGAGGATGAGGATGAAGAAGAAGAAGAAGAGGATGAGGATGATGAAGAAGATGAGGATGAAGATGATGATGAAGAAGAAGAGGATGAGGATGAAGAAGAAGAAAAAGAAGAAGAGGATGAGGAAGAAGAAGAAGAAGAAGAAGAAGAGGATGAGGATGAAGAAGAAGAAGAGGATGAGGATGAAGAAGAAGAAGAAGAAGAAGAAGAAGAAGAGAATGAGGATGAGGATGAAGAAGAAGAAGAAGAAGAGGATGAGGAAGAAGCAGAAGAGGATGAGGATGAAGAAGAAGAAGAAGAAGAAGAAGAAGAAGAAGAGGATGAGGATGAAGAAGAAGAAGAAGAGGATGAGGATGAAGAAGAAGATGAGGATGAAGAAGAAGAAGAGGAAGAGGATGAGGATGAAGAAGAAGAGGAAGAAGAGGATGAGGATGAGGAAGAAGAAGAAGAAGAAGAAGAAGAAGAGGATGAGGATGAAGAAGAAGAAGAAGATGAGGATGAAGAAGAAGAAGAAGAGGATGAGGATGAGGATGAAGAAGAAGAAGAAGAAGAAGAGGATGAGGAAGAAGAAGAAGAAGAAGAGGATGAGGAAGAAGAAGAAGAAGAAGAAGAAGAAGAAGAGGATGAGGAAGAAGAAGAAGAAGAAGAAGAAGAAGAGGATGAGGATGAGGATGAAGAAGAAGAAGAAGAAGAGGATGAGGAAGAAGAAGAAGAAGAAGAAGAAGAAGAGGATGAGGATGAAGAAGAAGAAGAAGAGGATGAGGACGAAGAATAAGAAGAAGAGGATGAAGAAGAAGAAGATGAGGATGAAGAAGAAGAAGAAGAGGATGAGGATGAAGAAGAAGAATAAGAAGAGGATGAGGATGAGGAAGAAGAAGAAGAGGATGAGGAAGAAGAAGAAGAAGAAGAGGATGAGGATGAAGAAGAAGAAGAAGAAGAAGAAGAAGATGAGGAAGAAGAAGAAGAAGAGGATGAGGATGAAGAAGAAGAAGAAGAAGAGGATGAGGATGAAGAAGAAGAAGAGGATGAGGATGAGGAAGAAGAAGAAGAAGAGGATGAGGATGAAGAAGAAGAAGAGGATGAGGATGAAGAAGATGAGGAAGAAGAAGAGGATGAGGATGAGGAAGAAGAAGAGGATGAGGAAGAAGAAGAAGAAGAAGAGGATGAGGATGATTAAGAAGATGATGAAGAAGAAGAAGAAGAAGAAGAAGAAGAAGAGGATGAGGATGAAGAAGAAGAAGAAGAAGAGGATGAGGATGAAGAAGAAGAGGATGAGTAAGAAGAAGAAGAAGAAGAAGAAGAGGATGAGGATGAGGAAGAAGAAGAAGAAGAAAAAGAGGATGAGGATGAAGAAGAAGAAGAAGAAGAAGAAGATGAGGATGATGAAGAAGAAGAGGATGAGGATGAAGAAGAAGAAGAAGAAGAAGAAGAAGAGGATGAGGATGAAGATGAAGAAAAAGAAGAAGAGGATGAGGAAGAAGAAGAAGAGGATGAGGATGAAGAAGAATAAGAAGAGGATGAGGATGAAGAAGAAGAAGATGAGGATGAAGAAGAAGAAGAAGAAGAAGAAGAGGATGAGGATGATGAAGAAGACGAGGATGAGGATGAGGAAGAAGAAGAAGAAGAAGAAGAAGAGGATGAGGATGAAGAAGAAGAAGAAGAAGAAGAAGAAGAAGAGGATGAGGATGAAGAAGAAGAAGAAGATGAGGATGAAGAAGAAGAAGAAGAAGAAGAGGATGAGTATGAGGATGAAGAAGAAGAAGAAGAAGAGGATGAGGATGAAGAAGAAGAAGAAGAAGAGGATGAGGATGAAGAAGAAGAAGAAGAAGAAGAAGAAGAGGATGAGGATGAGGAAGAAGAAGAAGAAGAAGAAGAAGAAGAAGAAGAAGTAGGATGAAAATAAGAAGAATTCCAGTACAGCAAAAAGTGTATCTGCAGAGAGCTCCGCTATTTCTGACAGTTCTCTGACAGTTCCTTCACATTTACAGCAGTTGAAACATTGTATCTATTTGTTTCCAAATAAAAACATCGTATCCTAAATGGAAACAAATAGATACAATGTTTCAACCGCTGTAAATGTGAAGGAACTGTCAGAGAACTGTCAGAAATAGCGGAGCTCTCTGCAGGGACACTTTTTGCCGGCTGTAGAAGGGATGAAAATCGGCCGATCGGGGAAAATTCGATTCGTGCATCCGAAGTTTGCTAATTTTCAGATTCGGCGCGAATCGAATTTTTCCTAATATTCGAAACGAATTCCACTTCGCCAAGTTCGATTCGCTCATCTCTACTGTTGATAAATAGTGATTGTTAAAATACTATTATTGAAAAATTAAAGTGTTGCTAAAGCCATGACCCTGCATTCACTCTATCTTGTCTTTCACAGTACACACAACATGGAAATGCAACTATTTTAGTAAATATAAACTGCTAAATACCTTTTCTCATCAGCAGTTAGAGCAGTCTTGTGACTTCTATCAGTGTCCAGCAGTGCACTGGTTACAACGTGCACCTTCCTGTGTGGAGTTTACCTGTTCTTCCTGCGCCTGCTGGGTTTACTACGGGTACTCCGGTTTCCTCCCACACTCCAAAGACATGCTGGTAGGTTAATTTGCTCCTTTCTAAATTGGCCCCAGTATGTGATTATATGAATGTGAGTTAGGGACCTTAAACTGTACGCTCCTTGAGGGTTAGGGACTGATGTGAATGTACAATATATATATGTAGAGCACTGCGTAAATTGATGGTGCTATAAAAGTACCTGAAATAAATAAAATGAATATAGGTTATAACTGAGAAAAGACTGTTTTGTCCAAATATTTTGCAGCTTTGTAGCATATTTCAACTTTGTAACATTTTTCCCTTTTATGAGTAAAATAAAGAGTAGTGTTGCAACTTCTAGGTGCACACAGAAAATTCACTTGCCTTAAATATACAGTATCTATATACTGTATATTATAAATATATACTGTATTTAAACCCCAGATACTTATAAAACAGGGTCAAATTGCTTTACCAGGAAAAAAAAATGTGTTTCTTATTCCTAAGATTGATAGCATCACTCCCGTCACTTAATTTTTCTCTGCTATTTGAAATAGAAAAACAGAGTGGTGCTACAATGTCTGGACATCTGCGTGTATGCTGAAAATTGAAAGTGCATCTATACATTAGCTGGATATAAAATCTTCAACACCTCTACTATTACCATGTGTTTTCACATTTCGCATTTAGACGCATTTACACATTTTTTTTTAGCTCAACAGCTCTTCTCAGAACATGCTTTTGTTGTTTTTTTTTCTGCCTGTAAATGCTGCCCTTCAAATACTCCTGTAAATGCCTATGTGTGGATGACCACATAGCTACTATAGAGGTGCTTTTACAGGCTCGGTGTACACAAGGTCATAGTTGATCCAGATTTCCCAGATCCATAGTTGATCCAGATGTTTCCCATCCCTATAAACCCAATGGGAAACCTTCTTAAATCATTATTATGAAGATCCTGCTAAGACATTTTATAAAAGAAAAGTAAGTTCACAGTTCTTGTATAATTAAAATTATAACTAGCAAAAAAATAAATGAATAAAAACAATAAACATTTACTCACATTTGTAGGTGCCAATGTTGGGCACCAATTTAAACAGCCTTGGTTCAATAACCCTGGAGCACTGTCGCTCTTCTCTCACCGGAGCTGGCGTGCATTCCAAAACCCAGAAGCCGCGGACCAGATGTGATGCCACCGGAAATCCGAAGTGACGGCCATGGTCCCACCGGTCGTTGAGCTTCTTGAAGATGCCGGCACTGAGAGCGGAGCAACAGCACTCCAGGGCTATTAAACCAAGACTGTTTATATTGGTGCCCAACATTGGCACCTACAAATGTGAGTAAATGTTTATTGTTTTTATTCATGTATTTAACCTGTTGGCATTGATGGTATGTAAATATGCAGCCTCTCCTTGGCTGACCCTTGACACCTGAGTGGCCACATATTTGTGTACCCAAAGTAAACACACGTGTCAAGAGAGCGCATCCTATGTGTCCCCTGCATATTTACCGGTGCCTCATGGAAAGGCCTTGATCACTACTTGCGGATAGGACCTTTCCGATCATGTGACCGCTGTGACAGCCAAGGGGTTATACAATAAATACTACACTATATATGTTCTTCTGGTGCATGTATATCTGTAAACAAACATGAATAGGTAGACGCTGAACAACCATGTGATAACATTTCAAAGCAAAACATTTCTCTGCATTTTGTAGCAGGTGATAATAACAAACAAAGCGTGATAATACATACTCCTGGTAACATCTAACCAATAATATACATCTAACAATAATAGACGTGATATAAATGATCACAATATGTGTAGTGACAGTCCCTTAGAGGTAGGTTGCTGTGGACCAAACCTTTGTGCGCTTTCACCACGTGCAGATGAAATAAGTGAATTTCTCACTCACCAGACATATTTGACCCAATCAAGGTGGTCAAATACCACATTATTATAGTATTAATGGAAGTTCCGTATCTGGATCTCCTAGGATATCCCTCCAGGTCATCAGCACATCATAGATATTGGCCCCATACGGATGGTCACAAGATTCCAGATAAAGCAGTAGTAAATGGGCTCTTGATACCCGGCTTTCCTTAACAATGAAGTAATGTTCCAAGCAGCAACGTCTGACCTTCACCAGCTTCCTTCTTCCGCCGCCTCTGCCCAGCTCCTCTTTCACACAAAATGGCGGCCACTGCTCATGTCACCCAGAGAGGAGAGGCGAGGGACCACCCTCCTGCGCACACTCAGCCTCCAGCCAATAGCAGCCGCCGGGGACCATCAACCAGTGGGTGTGCCTGGACGTAAGAGTGACCTCTTTGTATATCTGTGGTGGAGTGTGAGAGAAGTGAATGCTGAACCTGGGAACCTTCATTTGGAGCCTCCTGGGAGATCAGACACATGAGCTTTAGGAGAACCCATATTGTCGAGACCCATCATGCGTTTGCCTTCTTATTATAAGAGATCATGTTTATTTTGTGAGTATGCACTTTTTCAGCATGTGGAGGAATTAAGAGTGAGAAGCATAGCAAGACACATATTTGGTGTGGAGGTATTTATTTTTGGACTGACTGTGTTTATGGACACTTTGAACGTTTGGCACAAATTTTTATTTTTATTTTACATTTTTTTGGAGTGTAAAGTGCTGCTTTTTTGTCAATTTTTGTTTATATGTGATCATTACTACACTTACAAGGGGCAGCTACACTATATTGAACTATTGATGGTCATTGCCATAATGGGTAATTAGAGTGTTCAGAGAAGAGCACTTTCCTAGGTTAATTTCTTCTTTTTCGTCCATAATTAAAAATTTCCAGCATTTAGATTTTTGTATTTCCATTTGCAATGATGATGAATACACAGGTTCTCTGCTCCAAACCTCTCCTTCCTACCACCACCCAAGCCCTAGATACAGGAGGCTGAAGAAGCTGTTCATGCTCAAAGTCCAAATTCAGGGAAAAGAAGCCACTGTACGTTTGTGCAGGATAAATTCTATCTGCATTTATTGGTAGAAAAATTCCACAAACATGTCAATGACAGTTCCTACCTCAGGACTTTCTTTCTAATGAATTTCACCCAGTAGGGCATACTTGTGTGTGGTGGCGTCCTTTCCTCCCATTTGTAATGAGTTACTTTTGCGGTGACCTTAAAGTGGACACTGAATTTTATGAATGGCATATTTATATATTTATGCAAGATATTGCATACACCATTTAAAGTGTCGCTAAATTAAAAAAACAATATTTTTAATTAAAATAACAAACATGTTATGCTCTGTGCAGTGCTATTGCACAGAGTGGCCCCGATCCTCCTCTTCTCCTCCTCTTCTCAGGTCCCTTGTTGGCAATCTTGGCTCCTCCTCTTCTTTGTGTGTTCCCATAGCAAGATTTTGCACAGTGTCTGCTTGCTCCTGAGCACACAGTCTTTGGAGTTGTGCTCCATAGACTTACACAGCTGGACTTAGTCCCGCCCCCTACTTCCTCACTGCATTTGAATGACAGCAGCAGGCGCCAATGGCCCCTGCTGCTACTTGAGTGCTATGTAAAGAGGAAGATAGGGAGAATAGATGCAGCCATGCACAGCATTGGATCTATTCTCCTCTCTCTTCCTCTTCACACAAGGAAGGGTGAGGTCAGAGGGATAAAAAACATTTTTTACCTTAATGCAAGGAATGCATTAAGGAAAAAAAGTTTTTAGCTTTAGTATCACTTTAAGTGTAACTCCACTTTTGTTGGGAAAAAAATATCCCCCCCCCCCCCCCCCGCCCGGTAATGTATGTACACACTTTGTAGCAGAGTCCTAACTTTTTTCGTTCAGGAAAAAAAGCTGTTGATTCCTTTAAGTCCTTTTCGGACTGATTGCTGAATGGGAGTGATTGGTTCATTACAACCATCCGGTGCACATTCAATTTACTAATGGGGATAGTTGCAGGGTTTTGCATCTCTTTAAAAGTAATTCATGCTTTTGGGGTATCTCACTAAAAAGGACATTCCTATTGCAGAGGATGCCTGACATTTTACTTATATCTTAGTGCAGACATCTAAAAAAATTCAATGAGCCAATCACACAAGAAGGAAATTAAATATTTTTAGGGGCGTTCTTCACTGTAGCTGTATACAGAACACCTCCAACTTGCCATATTACATCAAATTCCTGAGAATCTTAGAAAAATAAAGTGGCTTCAGATTAAAATAGAAAGGTCATTTTTTAATAACAAAAACAGTTTGTATAGCCATTTTATATGCCATATTTTTTCAAGAAATTAGAGTTCCCCTTTAATCACCAATTCTGATCAGATAAAGTGTTACTAAACCCAGGACCCTGCATTCACTATATCTGGTCTCCCACAGTACACAGAATATGGAAGTGCAATTATTTTAGTAAATATAAACCGCTAAATACCTTTTCTCATTAACAGTTAGCGCAGTCGTGTGACGTCTATCAATGTCCAACCTAGCACTAACTAAAGCTTGTAGGAGAAGTTTTCTTTTTGCTCTTTTGCTCTAGGAGGATGCAGAACCTCTTACCTCTGTCTGACCAGTACTGATTGGCCCTGTGCTGATCACATGCACTCTACCAAGACAAAAAAAAAAACTCTAGCAATACACACCAAACTGTACGTGTGCAAAGTGCCTTTGGTTCAGTCTGTCTTATCAGGAGATAAGTGTCCATCTCTTGAAAAAAGGGAGGATCAGATAAAGTGTTACTAAACCCAGGACCCTGCATTCACTATATCTGGTCTCCCACTGTACACACAACATGGAAATGCAATTATTTTAGTAAATAGAAACAGCTAAATACCTTTTCTCATCAACAGTTTTGTGACTTCTATCAGTGTCCAGTAGAGCACTGGTTAAAGCTTGTAGGAGGAGTTTTGTTTCTGCTCTAGGAGGATGCAGAACCCCTGACCTCTATCTGGACAGTGCTGATTGGCACTGTGCTGATCATGTGCACTCTCCCAAGAAAAAAAAAAAAACCTCTCTGGCAATACACACCAAACTGAGCATGTGCAAAGTGACTCCACACGATATGTCTTATCAGGAGATAAGAGGGAGACACCAGAAGAAGGGGAGGAACAGAGAAGTCAGGATCAATCAGCATTTTTACACAATGTAGAGGATTAACCCCTTAGGTTCCACAGTGAGTATAACAAGCATACTTTACTGCATATACAGGCTGATTCTACTTTTGTGGGTGTAGTAACACTTTAAATCCCGGCTGTAGACAAAACCATTTTATTTATAGCAGCAGACAGAGTGGGAAATATAATCTCTGTCAGGCTTGTATTTGCTGACTTTGCCCCCCCCCCCCCAGCTCCTTTTGAGAGCAATTACCACACAACCATCTATTGGTACCAAGACAAACATGAAAAACAATGCCTGAAAAATAACTGAAGTCATTTTTGAGGACTCATGGTTGTATACTGTCTAGTTAAGATACTTTATTCACATATTTTGTTTCATTGTTTTGCCTCAACGTGTTTCTAGTGAGATACTCTGGTGAAATGCTGCCAATGCCATACATTTATTGTTTATCTCCACTATTATGCCACTTTATGTAAAGACACATTTATGAGGGCCCATCCACACTGGTTCTATATGGCAATGTGTGCTTTTACAATACCTGGCAATACACCTGCCCTGTGTGCGGTGAATGGTGGTGTCAATCATTGTGAATGGCACCACAATGCATTGTACAGTAGAGCACAACACGGACTGAAGCGCTCAGCGATGTTGCCAAAAAAGGGTCATGTATATTTGCCCATACACACATACATGAATGCACCACAACAGAATGCTTAAGTGTAAATAGGCCCTATGACTTCTGCACTTTGTATGTCTTGCACCTTCCAGGTATTAGTAACAGCTCACTGAGGTTGATTTAGTAAATGTTCACTTTTAAAATGAATTTCTATTTATCTTGATGAAAGAGGTGAAACAAAGTGAAAATTCATTTTGCAAAGTATACCCATTTGTGTGCAAGGGAAATTAAAGCAGTATTAAACCCAAAAGCAAACATTTATTATATTGCAGCTTACCACTTCTAAGATGCAATGGCCAGGGCTGCTGTTAGAAAACACAGGGCCCCATACAGCCAACCTGAGAGGACCCCCCCCCTTCCCAAAAAGACACTGTTTACTATGTTTCAGTTATTAATGAACACAGCAAGTGATTGGTACTGATCATTCATTGAGTTCATTCCGGAAACAAAGGGGCTGGTAAATGTGACATATTTACCAGATCCTTCCCCCACTCTTCATCCTGAAGGATTATATTGTCTGCTTGCAGCTGTTCTTGGGAAGGAGTGGAGGGAGCCTGGAAGCACTGTGGGGGTCGAGGCACACAGAGGGGCCTGGGCAGCAGGGAGAAATGTACAGTGCACAGGGAGGGTGATGGGTGTGGCGGGGAGCAATTACTGGAACCAATCACGGAGCTATACAAGGAATCCATTCAAGTAATTGCCCCTCCACAATGTTGATCACCCTCCCTGCCCACATCCGATTCACCCAGCTGCCTAGGCCCCCCTACTGGCTTGGGCTCCATACAGAAAGACTAGTGGTACCCCATCATGACCCTGTCGATGGCTGCATTAGTTTCCTTTTTTTTGGCTTTCTTTCTTCTATTTTAATTTGGTGATTCAGTTTACTTCAGTTTACAAGCTCTCCAGCAGCATGTATCAGTTTACTGCAATGAGACAATTTATTTACCACTGACAAGGATGATTAAAATTATCAGTTTTTATTTATTCATGTAAAACCTTTATCCCAAAAGGAAACATCTGTTGCTTTAACCAGGGGTAGACTGACCATTTGGGCACTCGGCCAGTAGGGGGCCCCATGAAAGGCTCAATGGGAGCCGGTGCACTGTGAGTTGCCGATCCTTTAATATCTCACTCACAGGAATGCTATGAGTGAGATATTAAGACACAGGATCGGCAGTGCCCAACCTTGCACATGGGGGGGCGGATCTGGCATGGTCCTCCTCTTAGTCAGGAAGAGGCAGTGATCTTTGTCCACTGTTAGTACATGGGGCTGCATTCCACCGGCAGAAGCTCGTCATGGGGACGGACATGGAGCTGCTGGTGTTTGCTAGCTGGAGCCCTCTCTTGGTGTGCATGGTGCTGAAATTCCCCCAGATTATGGCCATCATGAGAGCCAGGACTTTGGAAAGGTTGGGCAGTGTGCTGTTGGAGGTGGCCGGGTAAGATAAGACAGTCCCTGCACTATGATGACCAATGAGAATGGTGGCCCACCTATAAGCTGAAGCCCATTCATTACTGGAGATGAGACTGGTAACCCTCTCCTGACCAGTCACTGCAGTGAGCACTGGCTAAGTTAAAAGGATACTTCCTTTCTGACAGTCTGTAAACCCCCTTTCCCTTTTAACGATTTGTACTTATTGTATTTACCCCCTTAGACCCCAGTGTCTCCCCTGCCCTCCAAAGCATCTAACTGAGCAGAGATTTGCTCACCTACATGCTTCCTTGGGAATGGAACCAGAAGAGAAGAAATCACTTCCAGTTTCATTCCTTGCACAGGAATTCAAGGAGCAGATGTTTCTCAGTCTCATTTCACCCACAATTTTGAAACCCTTCAATGTGGGAGAATTCAGGAACCACTGCAGCCATGAGCTTGTACTAAACCTCTCACCCTCTGGACATACAATATACATCCATAGAGCTGCACAGGTTAAGCTTAGTTTAGTTTTTTGTAGTTTTTTTTTACTTTTTTTTAGTTTTTCTTCCATCTGTTTTCACCTGGTGATCTGGCCAGTTATACACCTCCTGTAATAGAGTGCATCCACCCTGGATGAAGGCGCACAGGAGGCATAGCAGACAGCAGCACTGCCAGTCTGGGGGAGGGGAGTGTTAGATGTACTAGCAGATTTAAATACACTAACACATTGAAGCCAAAAACTCCAACTAATACTTTATAATGTTAGCTGGAGTTTGGCTTTAATCAATTACAGACAGTATTTAGGTTTTTTTTTCTTTTAGGATTGAAGCCTTATGCACACTGAGCACTAAAAACTTCACTTTGAGAAGCATTTGTTTCTGCTTCTAAACACTCCATGTTACTCTGTGTCCATGCACACGTAGGCATTTAGAGGTGTTTGGAAGCCCTCTGTCTTTCTCCACTCCCCTCTCACTCTTAACCCCTCTCTCTCTCACCCCACTTCTCTATCACACCCCCTCTCTCTCACACCCCTCTCTATCTCTCTCACCTCTCTTTCCCTCTCTCACACCCCAGCTCACTCTCACCCCCCCTCCCCTCTCTCCCACCCTCCTCCTTTCTCATCTCCCTCTCTCTCCCCCTCCTCTTTCCTTCCTCCCTATCTCCCCATCCTCCATCTCTCTCCTACTTTCCCATCACCCCCATCTCTCTTTCTCTCCGTCCTATTCCTATCTCCCCTCCCCCTTCTGTCTCTATCCCCCACCCCCTCTTCCCCTCTTAGATTCTAATAGGAGTTTATGTTATATTTCAGGTTCTCAGGAAGAAAATGCATTCTGTCAGTAGATTTTCCATGTTTTTTCTTTTTTTTTTGGCACATTTTTGAAATGTACCATTGTTGCACTTTCTTTAATGTAAGTTTATTTTTCGTTTTTTTAACTTATTAAACATTTACAGGCTTACCTCGGTTTACGAACACCTCGGGTAACGTAATTTTCGGTTTACGAATGAAAATCCATTGAAAATAATGCCTTGGTTTGCAAATTTTTTTCGCAATACGAAGCAAGTTTCCCCAGGATGCAGGTTTATAGCATTGGCCCTGTGCCTTTAAAGTGCACTTTATAAAGAGTTTTGAACAGATAAGACTTTTTTTAAACTTTTTTTTTACCTCTGGAATGGATTAATTGGTTTTCAATGCATTTAAGAATTTTTTTTTAATCATGTCCCTGTATAGTATTTATGCCTTTAAAGTGCACTTTATAAAGAGCTTTGAACAGATAAAATACTTTTTTTTTTACTTTTTTCTGACCTCCGGAATGGATTAATTGGTTTTCAATGCATTCTTATGGGAAACCAATTTTGGTTTACAAATTGTTCGCAATACGAATTGTCCCAGAGAATGCATGAAATTCGTAAACCAAGGTACGCCTGTATTTTGAACATAGTGTAGAGAAATTTTGTGAAGAACACATGTAATGTGGGCAGTGCTATATGTAGTTGGGCCTTTCTGTGGATGTGGCTTGAGCATGGGTGGGGACACAGGTAACTGATCATAACTGATCATAAAGTGTGAGCTGGAGTTTGGCTTCAATTTGGTATTCTGTTCAAATCTGCTAATACATATAACACTCAAGTGTTGTCATTCATGTGCTCATTCCTCCAGAGTGGTGTCTCACTAATACAGGAGGTGTATTACTGTCCAGATCACCAGGTGAAAACAGAGGGAAAGGCCTAAAAAAAGAAAACTGATGCAGCCATCACATCTAATGATTGGTAAACTGCAACATAACACATTTTTGGTTTTAATACTGCTTTGCAATAATTGAATTTTTGCTTGCACGCTATTGAATGATTGAAGAAAGCAAAACTTTATCTCATTCACTAAGGTAATTTTCATTAACTAATTAATTTTTTGTGCATTTCCCAACATTTGAACTTTTTTAAAGTAGGGCAATTTTTATTGGGACACTGGAAGATTTATTATAATAATAATAGGAACATACCCTAGAAGGTATTGCTTTTTAGTAAAATGATTTATGTATTTGTTTAGCTAGCTACAACTGTGAGTACAGTCTACAGGTGAAACTCGAAATTTGTTACAGGATTGGGACAGTATGTTTCACTATATAGGTGCAAGGCACCCTACATTTATTACAAGATACGGAGGACCCAGCAATTTACACAATGACATCAATACTAAGGTGGTTAATAGCCCGCATGCCGCGGTTAAGAAACCCCTTGGAGCAGGGCCCTGCTACCTCCATTATATTGAGGAAATCTACGGTGATTCTTTCATTACTGACTCTGTATCCATGCAATATGGACATATCTACTGCAATTTTTTATTTCACCACCTACTCTTGCCTTAAATCATAATTATTGCAATACCTCATCTGGTTAATATAGATGTATCCACATCCTTATATATGCATTTACTATTTTTCACCCTTTTTGCCTGATTAAGTTTATGGGAAATAACATCATTGTTGCTTGGTGTTTGATATCAGCCATTATTGCTAAGCATGTCATGCCTATATGGTATAATTTTTTTTATATACTCCCTACATGGTAGTGTAACCAATGTGCTGGTGCTGCAAATGTATTAGATAGTACTTTGTCACTATGTCTGCAGCACATTATTACAAAGACCGGTCTTGATACTGTTTTTATGTGATTTTAGGTCTGTTTTTGTATTATCTCATACTGAGGTGATGGTGAATCAGGGTATTTACGCTAATTGTCCACATGTGGATCAAATTCAAAATCCTAACATTGACGTACAAAGCCGTCCACCATACTGCCCTGAACTACATCACTGACCTAATATCCAAGTACCGCCCAGCACGCACACTCCGCTCCTCACAAGACCTCCTTCTCTCTAGTTCCCTGGTCTCCTCCTCCCATGCCCGCATCCAGGACTTCTCCAGGGTGTCACCCATCCTCTGGAACTCCCTGCCCCAACCCATCAGATTATCACCTACTCTCCTCTGCTTTAGGCGCACCCTGAAAACCCATCTCTTCAGGGAAGCCTACCCTACCCCCTGGTAACTTGACCGACCTCCTCCACTCTTCCTACCACTCCATCCCCCACAGCTATCTCCTCCTGTGCCACCATCCCCTCCCTCCTAGATTGTAAGCTCCAAAGAGCAGGGCCCTCAATCCCCTCATGTTTTGCATTGTATTGGTATTGTTCTGTCACATGTTCTGTCCCCCTTTGTAATGTACAGCGCTGAGCGAACTATTGGCGCTTTATAAATACTGTATAATAATAATAATGTGTATTGTAATAAAGCATAACTTTTGGAACTACTTTTTGTATCGCATTCTGTCCATAATGTAACCATTTTTTTGTGAATCTGTTTTCATGCCTCCCCTTTTTTATATACCTTAGATTGTATACCCTGTGAGGGTTAGGGACTGATGTGAATGTACAATATATATGTAAAGCACTGCGTAAATTGATGCCACTATATAAGTACCTGTAATAAATAATAGATAAATCACTGCATACCTTCCATGTAGTATTTTAGCTTTCTAATGACTAGATGAAAGGTAGTTCTTCAGCCAAGGTTTTCCTGCTTAGGATTACTTCTTTCTAAAGGATATACCATCAGAGTAGTAATATCAATCCCCTTCTCTATTTGCTACCCTTCCTATCAATGTGCAGTTTTTGGATTTTTCCTGTAAGTCAGCAAACCTTGTCATTGTCCGTCTTTCTGCTGTGGTAGTGTTGACAGACATTTTCAGTAACACAGGAGAGAAATAAAAAGCATTTCTCCCTCCTGTCTCTGCTTCTATTGTAATGTAAAGGAAGCTGTATGGGAAGAGACGGGTGGGCAGTGCCTCCATCCTGTCTCCAGTGCTATGATGGAAAAATGAACTTTCAGATACTTGAAATAATAGCTTAGGGAAAATCTTACACTTTGCCCATTCATTGCAAAATGACAGGTTCTCTTGAAAAAACAACTCCACACTCACTGATTTTGGCTTTTTCTGCATTCACCCACCCCTCCATTGCTCTGTTAGAGTTTACAGGGAAGAACTGATGCTTCTGGGTATAGGAAGCACGTGACCTCCACCTGTTCCTTCTTGTGTGCAGTGCCTGAGCCTTTACGGCCAATTGCCTGGCCAGAACACTGGAAGTGGGAGAAGATCATTTACTCTGTGCAAGTACACCATTTAGGATGGAGCATACAGAGAATTTGAATTCCCATCTGTAACAGAGGAACAGTTAGGTCCAGTTCACTCTACAAAAATGCACTCCAGATGCATTCCGGATACGTTTTTGCTTACAGTTCACACCACACTCTGTTCTGGTGCAGTTTTGATGCAGTTTGCTATGTTCCAGTATGGGTCTGTGCAGAAAAAATGCAGCATCTTCTACTTTTTTTTTCTGCACCTGCAACTGACTGCACTAGTGTGAACTAGAGCCATTGGAATACATTGAAAATCTGTGCATGCATTTTTGATGCAGAAAAAGTGCACAGAACTGCATCTAGTGTGAACTAGCCCTGAGGGCCAGTTCACTCTACAAAAATGCATTCCGGATATGTTTTTGCTTACAGTTCACACCACACGCAGTTCTGATGCAGTTTTCCATGTTCCAGTATGGTTCTGTGCAGAAAAAATGCAGCATGTTCTACTTTTTTTTCTGCACCTGGAACTGACTGCACTAGTGTGAACCAGGACCATTGGAATACATGGAAAACACTGTGCATGCATTTTTGATGCAGAAAAAAGTGCACTGAACTGCATCTAGTGTGAACTAGCCCTGAGGGCCAGTTCACTCTACAAAAATGCACTCCGGATGCAATCTGGATACGTTTTTGCTTACAGTTCACACCACACTCCTTTTTCTGGTGCAGTATTGATGCAGTTTGCCATGTTCCAGTATGGTTCTGTGCAGAAAAAATGCAGCTTGTTCTACTTTTTATTTCTGCACTGGAAACTGACTGGAACTGACTGCACTGGTGTGAACTAGAGCCATTTGAATACATGGAAAACATTATGCATGCATTTTTGATGCAGAAAAAAAATGCACTGGACTGCATCTGGTGTGAACTAGCCCTTAGAGCTGATTCACACATTTGCGGTGCTGATTGAAGCTCAGGTTTCATAGCTAATTGATACAGTAGTTGTTCAGTAATTCATGTCAGGTTTACATCACATTCAGGACAGGATTAGCTCAGGATTTTATCCTGTCCACACACATGTAGAAACGGTTCCCATAGAAGTCAATAGCCTGTAATCTGCACCATAACCTGAAGGCACTGCTTAGATAGCATGCATGACTCTTTTTCAAACCGCACTGAATCTGCACCACACATATGTGAACAGACACCATAAGAAGCAATGTTATTTCACATGTCATGCACATTGTATGCAGTTCAAACTGCATCCAATCTGTATATATGTGAACCTCCACTTAGTGCTGACTCACATACAGGGGCGGACTGACCATTTGGAAACTCGGGCACTGCCTGAGGGCCCGGGGTCAGTAGGGGGCCCCATGAGATGCCCCTGGTACCTTTCTCATAGGCTTTTTTGAGTTTGGGCAAGGACACAGGGGCCCCATGATCTGCTATTGCCCGGGGGCCCCATGAATTGTCAGTCCGCCACTGCTCACATATGTGCAGATTGGATGCGGTTTGAACCGCATCCAATTCGCATGCCATGTGAAATAACATTTTTCTCTATGGTGCCTGTTCACATATGTCCAGTGCACTGGCAGTGTGGTTTCAGGTTCAGGTACGGATTACAGGCTATTGAATTCTATGGGAAACGTTTCTAAACCGCATATGTGTGAACAGGATAAAATCCTGACCTGAACTTGATGTAAACCTGACATGAATTGCTCAACAACTACTGTATCAATTAGCTGTGAAACCTGAGCTTCACTCTGCACCACACATGTGTGAATCAGCTCTTAGGCTTGGTTCACATCTGTGCGGGTGGTGCAGCTGCGGGACCCGCAAAAGTACCTGCAGCCACACCACCCACACAGAGGAATGTGGGACCTGTGGGCGGGTGCCATTAATTCTAATGGCATGCTACCCACACTGGAAATCGCAACCGTACTGGGAACCTCGTTTGCGATTTCTGAAGAACTGCAAGGACTTCTTCCCTGCATGTCCTGGGCCATGGGAGTCCATTCAAATGAATGGGCTGTCGTGCCCACGTAAAACGCTGCCCGCACGGCTGCACAGATGGGAACCTGGCCTTAGTGTGGAGAATTTGTTTATTTTATTTATTTAATAGAACATGTCACTGTGCCTTAGGTGGGCAAAGTGACAGAGCCACTGGGCATAAAGAAAAAAGTTTAGACAGGTAAATGTTGGTAATATTTCCTAAGCTTACAGTAAACAACACTTTGCCCTACTTTGTAAAGAGATTGCAGACAAACTTAGAGCGGTAGTAAACGCATTTGGAAAAAATAAAGTTTCCTGCTTCAAGGGAATATCATAATGTGCTAGTATGCATCGCTATCACATCATGAGAGACTTACCTTAGAACAAAGCCCTCCAGCGGTACGCTGTCACCACTGAACGGGCTTCCATCTTCACCTGGTCTTCCTTCTAGGTTCGTGGGCTATGGCTGCTTGAATGGCAAAGCCACTGATGACAGTCTCAGCTACGGCAAACAGCTCTGCAAGAACGGCATTGGTATGTCGTTCCTTCAGAGCGCAGGCACCGGTCATGTCACCAGTTGCTGCTCCTAAATGGTACTCGTTTGGGAGATATTCATTTTACCTACAGGTAAGCTTTAACCTTCCTGGCGGTAATCCCAAGTGTAGCTCGGGGTTAATTTCAGTACCAGAAGCGGTAACCCAGAGCAACACTCAGGATTACACTGCAGCAATCTCTCAAGCCTTACCTTGTCCCACGATCCTGTGAGGTCCTCCCACTGTGTCCCCCGGCCATGTCTGCCGGCCGATGCTGGCATCCGTCTTCCAGATTCCATTCCCTGCAAGGGGTGGAACCGTTGGGAGATTTAAAAAAGTCAAAATTTTACATACATACAATACACTGTAATCCAGGGCTTGAAATTTCCACTCGCCTGCTCGCCAATGGCGAGTGGAACTTATGGTGGGGGTGAGTGTCTCCCCCAGGGCCGTCTTGCTGAGCAGGCTCGGAGCTCATGCCAGATCTGTCATTGGTACTGGGAGCCGTCAGACTGCTCAATAGCTGAGCGCAGTGAAAGCAAAGCAAGGATTGTATGCTGTGCTCTCTGCCTCCCCCTAGAGTGCAGTACCCGGATCTGTGAGTGAACAACGATGTACTGCAACTTTTTATGGAGTGGGTGTTGTGTGTGTGTACATGTGTGTGTGTACGTGTGTGTGTGTGTTTGTGTGTGTCTGTGTATGCATGTACAATTGTACATGTGTCTGTGTGTATGTACATGTGTGTATCTGTACAGTTGTCTGTGTGTGTATACATGTGTCTGAATGTGCGTGTGTGTACATGTTTCTGTGTGTGTATGTGTGTGTATGTACATGTCTGTGTGTGTGTACAGGTGTCTCTGTTTGTGTGTGTTTGTTGGTGGCGAGTAACTCTAAGGCCTGGCTAGTAGCTCAGGACTTGAAATTTGAAGCCCTGCTGTAATCTCTTAGGGATACATTACTGTATCAAACCATTTCATCTAAATTTTATCCCTAGTGCTTTGTCCTGTGCCCTGCCTGCACTTTTACTGTTCTTTCTGCCTGGAAACTGAGAAACGTCCATGGCGTCCAAAAAGTGTCCCTTTAGGTCAAAACCGTTTTTAGACCAGCTAGAATACAGTGATAGTGAATTAGAATCACTTGCAGAATTAAGCGATAGTGATTCCTCGGGAAATTCACTGACTGTGACTTTACTCAGCGATGTGTGTTTTGGTTTGATTACATTATTGAATTAAATGTATTATTATTATATAATTTTTTTATAATGATTTATTATATTATAATTTATGATTTCGTGTTTCAAACTTTATTATACCCGGGATGTTTACTAGACTCTTGTTTTGACAGATTTAAGTCAGTTATTCCTAAGAATTACAGGCCTACGAACTTGGTGCTCGATTTCAAATGTCAGTGTTTTTGGTTTGATTACATTATTGACTTACATTTATTATTATTATATTATTATTTTTTATAAGTATTTATTATATTATAATTTATTATTTCATGTTTCAAACCTTATCATGCCCAGGATGATTACTAGCAGGGGCGGACTGACCATTCAAGCACTCGGGCACTGCCCGAGGGCCCGGGGTCAGTAGGGGGCCCCATGAGATGCCCCTGGTACCTTTCATAGGCTTTTTTTGAGTGTGGGCGAGGACACAGTGGCCCCATGATCCCCTATTGCCCGGGGGCCCCATGAGTTGTCAGTCCACCCCTGATTACTAGACTCTTGTTTGGACAGATTTAAGTGAGTTATTCCTAAGAATTACAGGCCTACAATATAAAACAACCAATTTCCATGCAAAACAATGTACTGCTTTGACATTCAAAAATATTGATTAGTTAGACCGCTGGGGAGGTTAATAAAAGCTTGCCTGTAGATAAAAATGAACAAGGAGAGTTTACTACTACCGCTTTGAAAATATTCTAAATGTATAGGATGAAGAGCACAGCAACATGTAAATAATGTTTGTCTACACTGGCAGCCTGCCTTGATAAATGTCCATTGTTTGTAAGTGAACAGTGAATATTTTGTCTGTTAGTAGGCTTGTGTTTGTACGCAAGTTTACTATTTTTTCTTGTACAGAAAACCTCCGCCTCTTCGGTCTATTATTATTCTTACAGACAACTTGTTCCAATACGCCTTCATGTTTCCAGCATAACTAGGACCAAAGCTATAACAGTTTCTTCACATTTTACTTCAAACTTTAGTTTTTCTAAAGAAAAAAAAAATGACAAACATTTGGCACAGGATGTGTCCAGTTTATAGGCTGCTTCTAATTATTGCAATCTGGTAAATAGCAGCAAAAAAAACTAAATATTTTTTGTATGTAGCACCTCCTTCTCCTTGGGTGGTTGAAAAAGGCCCCCAAGTGGCTAGTGGGGCTAGTATTTCAACTCTCAGGGAAGACTTGTTGACTTGTCATGGACTAATAGAAAATTTGACACCTTAGTTTTAGCCCAATAAAGTCAGGAGAGAGGGTTAGGGCACAAGATTCCAGAAAACAGCAGCAAAAAGATATCAGGCCGTCTAGAAACAGTTAAAGCAGAACTTCTCTCCCCTCTTTGTTACCCTAACCCTGCCACTCTGCCATGCCACCATTTTAAATATCCAGCATGTGCACACATTTTTGCCAGGTACCCCAGAGCCTAGTGTGCATATGCCAGGGATTCTTGCACATGTGCACATAGGCTGCTAATTTCCAGTATCTGGAACATGGCAGAGCATCATGGTGTCTATGCACATGTACTAGAACCCTTGGTGGATGTGTAAATATTGGGTTCTGCCAGATCCCAGATACCTGTCACAGCGCAATGCCATGCCATGTCTCAGCATGTGCGCTTGAGCCCTCAACGACACCCTGGGAAAGTGTGACATGTCAATCCCAGGTGGCAGAAGAGGGTACCTACGTAATTCTTGCCTAAGCGAGAAAGTAGGAAGTGCTGCTTTAAAAAACGAAAACTACTCTATACTTTAACAATTTTATTAAAATATATCATAGTTCTGTAATAGAGAAGGGGAAGGAAGCACATGAGAACAGGTTCATATAATGGGTGTAGGTCGACTTTAATACTAGTTGTGGACCTTTAAGGTGAGGCCACCAATCTGAATTTGTGTACCAGGTAGCACATGTACCATCTAGGATGAGCAGGGAGAATGTCTCACAATGTCCACTGGCAGCAGCTTGTATCCATTTCTCCAAGACACTTTAAAGCACAGAAGCCTCCACCAAAGATTTCCTGCTCCACTCCTTCTGGATGTACCCTTCAGCAAGTAAGCATAAACTACTTAGGATCAGGCTCCAGCAGACAGCAGTCCTGGGAGGCAAAGACTTTCAGCACAACCCTCCCACTTCCCCATGCTAATACTAGAGAATGGTTATGAGTTGTTGAAGTTAATGTCTATAGATCTCAAACAGGAGCACAGTTCATTGTTTTCCATTGTAGCAACCCCTACTCCAAATCAAACTTTTGCTTTTTTTTCCTCTCTGACCTGGTTTCTACATAACTGAATCATTAAATGCTGGGCATGTAGTCTGTTATATTTTGTGCAAGGTATCTGTAGACAGAATACTGGAGATATTCTTGGAAAATACAAAATTTATATCAAACATTTTTCAGAACTGACATGGTTCTAGTCCTACCTCTAATCAAGAGAAGGGATGAGGTTTGGGGTCATCATTACCCTGTGTTCAAGGTGAATCATGCTGGTTTGAGATTCGCAGTCACTGCAAATTTTTGTGCACCATAACACACAGCAAGACTCATTATCAGAGGAGACTTCAATATTATTGTCAATTCACAATTGGATTCGTCCTTCCACAGAAGAGTACCTAAACCAACCTTCAATCAATTCTTGCACAACAACGACCTCTATGACATCTGGAGATGTCAACATAGCAACGAAAGAGACTACACCTATTATTCTCCTACACACCTTGCATACTCCAGAATTGACTTTTTCTTTACAGACAAATGGACACTACAACACATAAATTCATCCAAAATCAGTACAATAACCTGGTCAGACCATGCTCCATCAACATTTCATTAGATGTCAGTCAACGCTCAGCAATCCCGCCCATTTGGAGACTAAACTCTATAATATTAACTCAGAACACCATAACACACAGCAAGGTCCTTGAACTATGGGAGGTTTTGGGTAAGCCAACACTCAACTGTACGGCCTTTTTTAGGCTAAATATTTTTTTTTTTGTAGCAGTACCCATGAAGGAGCCGCTTGTATTTTTTACCACATCTCCACTGGCTTCAACTCTCAGCCAGACACAAAGTATTTTGCACAGCCAGGTGCACACACACACCTCCGCTCGTTGTCTCCAATGACCAGTCTAGGGGATGTTGTTTTGGAGTTTTGTTGTAGAACCGGGGATAGGGATTGATAATTTTAGTAGAATACTCCAAGATTAGAACTATTCACACCGAGGACACCTAACTGATCTCTTAGTTAAGCACGGTTGAAGTCCTGGCTAGAAGCAGATAGTAGACTTCTCTTTGACAATAGCAACAAGTAGTTTAGGAGTGAGCAAAGTCCCTTTAGCAGCAGTAGTAGTTGCAGGGCTGAGCTCTTTAGGTACAAGCCAGTTATGGCAGACTGTGGCAGTCCAAAAGTAACAGAAAATTGAGCAAAGTCCTATGCAGTAGCAACAGTTAGACTAGCTCTTCAGAACACTAGCCTTTGTTCCCCTTTCTCAGACCCACTCTATCAAGCACCAGAGGAGTAGTAAAGCACACAGAGTCCCCAAGATCTGTCAGTGTCTGTACTCACAAGGTCCAATGACAGAATGGTAGCCTCCTTCCAATCTTCCAAGTGATACCCTCCAATGATATCAGACAGATATTTGACAGAGAGCTCCTCTCAGTCAGCGTACCAAAGAACCAGGGTCAATTTTTCTAACTTCAGGCCCTCAGGTCACCCACCTGTGGCCACATGGCAGAAAGTACCAGGTGAGGCAAGCCTGCCTCCTGCCTGGCTTGGTGCAATCCTCTCCAGGAATGACGCTGAGCCCATGTGCTTAAAGAACATAAATACCACTCCCACCATACTGCTATCTTGTAGGTAGCTTGTCAGTCCCCCTATGGTAGTAAAAAAAAAGAAAAAAGTTAAAAAAGAAATAAAGTTTAACAAAGTAAATAAAAAAAACTTAACATTTTAAAAGGCCTAGTCCCCACTTACACGCACATGCAGACAGGTGCAGTCTACTTTCTCCACTGCAGATGGCAATCATCTGCAGCGGAAGTGCAGGTGGAGAAAGAAGTCGACAGGAACCTAGTTCCTCTATGGTTTCCTCGGTCATTGGAAGGCAGCTATTCGACTGAATGCTGGAACTCCATGTGACTCTGGCAACCATCTTGGGTCAGGCAAAGTCTATTTAAGATCCTGGCTCCTGGATTTGGTGATCATTTTGCAAGTGGCTAGAGTAGGGATAGGTCACCCATCTGTCAGGGATAGTGCTTAGCATCAGTGAAAGGTTCTAGAGGAGTAGGGAAAGTGTAGGGACATGCCATTCTTCCTGGAAGCCTTCCCATTTAGGTACAGACTGGCCAGGCCGCATTCTGCTTCCCGACACAAATGCAGTCAGCAAATGTGCTATTGGGTGCTAATGCATAGGAAAAGGACATTTCCAACACCAATATTAAGTATTTCCAAGCACGCTGGAGTGAGAGCAACAATTTCATACAGTAGTAACATAGTTAGTCAGGTTCAAAAAAGACACAAGCACATCTAGTTCAACCAGTAGATAAAAGAATAAATAGCATAAACAAAATCCATATACAGACTCTTATACCTATAGTTGGTCCAGAGCAAGGCAAAAATCCCTATAAAGCATGGTCCAATTTGGTCCAGTGGGGAGCAATAAATTCCTTCCTTTCCCCAGAACACATATTCCCTAGATCAAAATCTCTGTTACCTGTAAATGTTAGTATCCAGTTTTATTTTGTGCATTTAGGAATACACTCAGATTTTTTTTAAAACAATCTACTTACCCGACCAGAACTAATTTTTGAGGGAATATATTCCACATTTTCATAGCTCTTACTATGAAGAAGCCTTTCCATATGTGGAGGTTAAATCTATTTTCCTCAAATAAATAGATCCAAACAAGAATCTACCCTCTTTCAACAAATAATCCAGCTGTATGTGCAACAACAAAATTTTCCCCATATAATTTATACTAAATCATAAAGTCCAGTGTCTCCGTGATTTAAACCAAATAGTAAAAAGTCCAGTGTCTCGATAAAAAAAGAAGAAAATAAAAGAAGATGTATTTCTTGCAGTGTTGATTGTTGTGAAAAACCTCAAAAATAAAGAAACTCACAATAGTGCATTACCATAATATCACCAGGCGATGGGTAATATGTGCAGGGAGAGGAGTGCGGAGTGTATGGTGATGGGTAGAATGTGCAGAGAGAGGTGTGTGGAGTGTATGGCGATGGGTAGAATGTGCAGGGAGAGGAGTGTGGAGTGTATGGAGGTGGGTAGTATGTGCAGGGAGAGGAGTGCGGAGTAGTATGTGCAGGGAGAGGAGTGCGGAGTGTATGGCGATGGGCAGTATGTGCAGGGAGAGGAGTGTGGAGTGTATGTCAGTGAGTAATATGTGCAGGGAGAGGAGTGCGGAGTGTATGGCAGTGGGTAGTATGTGCAGGGAGAGGAGTGCAAAGTGTATGGCGATGGGTAGAATGTGCAGGGATAGGAGTGCGGAGTGTATGGCGATGGGTAGAATGTGCAGGGAGAGGAGTGCGAAGTGTATGGCGATGGGTAGAATGTGCAGGGAGAGGAGTGCAAAGTGTATGGCGATGGGTAGAATGTGCAGGGAGAGGAGTACGAAGTGTATGACGATGGGTAGAATGTGCAGGGAGAGGAGTGTGGAGTGTATGGCGATGGGTAGAATGTGCAGGGAGAGAGTGCGGAGTGTATGGCGATGGGTAGAATGTGCAGGAAGAGGAGTGCGGAGTGTATGGCGATGGGTAGAATGTACAGGGAGAGGAGTGTGGAGTGTATGTCGGTGAGTAATATGTGCAGGGAGAGGAGTGCGGAGTGTATGGTGATGGGTAGAATGTGCAGAGAGAGGTGTGTAGAGTGTATGGCGATGGGTAGAATGTGCAGGGAGAGGAGTGTGGAGTGTATGGAGGTGGGTAGTATGTGCAGGGAGAGGAGTGTGGAGTGTATGGCGATGGGTAGAATGTGCAGGGAGAGGAGTGCGGAGTGTATGGCGGTGAGTAATATGTGCAGGGAGAGGAGTGCGGAGTGTATGGGGGTGGGTAGTATGTACAGGGAGAGGAGTGCAGAGTGTATGGCGGTGTGTAGTATGTACACGGAGAGGAGTGTGGCGTGTATGGCAGTGGGTAGTATGTGCAGGAAGAGGAGTGCGGAGTGTATGGCAGTGAGTAATATGTGCAGGGAGAGGAGTGTGGAGTTTATGGCGGTGAGTAATATGTGCAGGGAGAGGAGTGCAAAGTGTATGGCGGTGAGTAATATGTAAAGGGAGAGGAGCGCGGAGTGTATGGCGGTGGGCAGTATTTGCAGGATTGTGTTAGTAGGGCAGTGGATGGTGTCAGTAGTTCTTTATTTTTATTATTTATTTTCATTTTTTTTTAAATTTTATGATTTTTTTTTAATGTAATGTTTTATTATTTTTATCATTTTTTCAAAATGCTTTTGGGTGGCCAGCGGATGGTTTCAATAGAACAATGGCATGGGTGTCAGAATTTTTTATTATTTAATTTTCTCTTTTTTTACAATTTTAATTCTGTATTTTTTTCACAATGATTTTTTGATGGCAGTGGATAGTAGGGACTGAACAGGGAGCACTAGTGTGTGTTGGGCTGTCATTAGATTGGGATGAATAAACAGAACCTGTACCCCCTTATATGGGAAGGAAGGAATTAAGGGAATGGATGGAGGAAGATAAGGAAGGAAGGAAAGGAAGGAGGGGAGGGAGGAAGGAAGGGAATAGAAAGAGGAAGGGAAGGAAGGAAGGGAGGGAGGAAAGAAGGAAGGAAGGAAGGAAGGAAGGAAGGAAGGAAGGAGGGAGGGGGGGAGGGAGGGAATGGATGGAGGAAGGAAGGGGAGGGAAGGAAATGAAAGGAGAGGAGGGAAGAAAGAATGAAGGGATGGGATGGAGGAAGGAAGAAAAGGGAAGGAAGGAAAGGAGAAAATGGTTGAAGGAAAAAATGAAAGGGAAGGAAGGGGGGGAGGGAGGAACGAATTAGAGGAAGGAAGGAAGGGAAGGAAGGAAGGAAGGAAGGAAGGAAGGGAAGGAAGGGAAGGAAGGGAAGGAAGGGAAGGAAGGAAGGAAGGAGGGAGGGAGTGTGGAGTGTGTCTTTAATATTGGTGCTGGTGACATCTTATGGCACTTATTTTTGCAAATTAAAAGAAATTGAATAGTTTCATGTTTTGTTGATTTACTATTTTCTACTGTATTAAAAAAGTTTTTTCTTTTTTTTTGCAAGTAGCTGGTCTTGCCTAGGGCGCAAAATAGTCTAGCACTGGCCCTGACTGCAGAATATGAATTATGCCAGAAAGGTGGCATGTCCCATTTTCACAAAAAATATTTTATGATGTTAAAAAAATGTTTAGAATCCAAAGTGCATTTATCAGATTTTGTCTACTAAAGTATAAATCTACTGTATGCCTGAATTTTGTTTATTATAATGAATCTTTAATGTAATGTTGTGTTTATAGCTATGATTTTTTAACCTTACAGTGTTACTAAACCCCGGACCCTGCATTCACTATATCTGGTCTCCCACAGTACACACAACATGGAAATGCAATTATTTTAGTAAAGATAAATAGCTAAATACCTTTTCTTATCAGCAGTTAGGCAGTCTTTTGACTTCTATCAGTGTCCAGCAGAGGATATGTTAAAGCTTGTAGGAGGAATTTTCTCTAGGAGGATGTAGAACCCCTGACCCCTTTCTGGGCAGTGCTGATTGGCCCTGGGCTGATCACATGCACTTTCCCAAGAAAAAAAAACAAAAACAAAAACCTCTCTAGCAATACACACCAAACTGAGCATGTGCAGTGTCTCTACATGATATGTCTGATCAGGAGATAAGAGGGGTGCACTGAAAGAAGGGGAGGATCAGAGAAGAGAGGATCAAACGCCCTTTAACAGAATGCAGAGCATTAACCCCTTAGGTTAAACAGTAAGTATAACAATCATTCTTTACTGCATATACAGATTTATTTTACTGTTGAGGGTTTAGTAACACTTTAACTTTGCTTCAGCTGATGGATATTTGGGTACAAAGGGCAACTTTACTAGTTCACTAAGTAAAAAATGTGTGGGCAGACAAGTTACATAAACCTACCCCCACTTTGTGAAGCCTTATTTTTGAAAACATCTGATGCTAAAGAACAAATTGGTTGGTAAGGTAGTACAGTCCTCTTTCTATTGGGGCAGCAAAGCTTTCACTGGGGTATATCAAATAAACATGCTCACTTGAACAGTGAGAGCAGCATTGTCCTGCTGCAATCTGCTGCTCTGTTGCCGGAAGTCATGTCCTGCACCACCATCCTCCCTTTCTACATCATTAGAAGCCATCTGTCTCTTCCAGGTTTTTACAGCCAGCCCCCAATTTGTTTGCCCTCTAATTGCTGTGTGCCCCTGCACCTTTAGTTTCCTGAAATGTTTGATGGGGATAACTCAGGAAGCTGCAGGAGCAAGGACACATAATTCTCGCCTAGTTGAGAATAAAGGTGTGGGAAGATCAGAATGGGATAAAAGTGAAAAATGCAAATAAAGAAAAAAAAGTTTTTTTTTTCTACATTGCTAAAGGGGGAGAAATATAATGAAGCAAAGGCATTTTTCAGGTTAAAGGTCCACTTTAGGAAAAAATATTCAATGAGGAGGATAAGAGAACAATAAAAGAGAAAGAGAATAACCAGAGGAGAGAGAAGAAAAGGATGGAAGTGGAAGAGAGTGATTACAAATGGAAGAACATGGTCATGGATGGAAGTGAAAGAAAATAACCAGAGAAAGAGAGAACAGAGTGAGGGAAGAGGATGGAAGAGGAGGGGAATGATCACATGGAGAATGCGCAACAATAAAGAAAGAGAATAGATGCATAGAAGGAATTAGAGGAAATGATTAGAGGGACAGTGGGGATGGATGGAAGTAGAGTAAAGGTATCAGAGAGGAAAGCGAACATGGAGGAAAGGTTAATGATCATAACGGTGAAGAAAGTGAGTATTAAAGGAAGAGAAGCAAAAACATCACAGAGAGCAGAAAACAGGTGTAGCACCCCCTGATTCCTGGAGGCATGGTAGCAACTCTAGAGACAAGGAGATGGGCAAAGCATTTCACCCAAGGGGCCGAGTCCATGGCTAAAATGGGAGACAGAGAAGGAACGATGGGCACTAGTCACCTTCTGTCTTTTAGAAATGTTATTGGACAGCACACAGAGGCGAGGGTTAGGGGTCCCAGATACCCAAGCAGATCACTTACAGACTTAGAGTGTCAGTACCTAAAAGCTGATCTGGAGTCAATGCAGGTAGCTGTGACTTCTTTTTCTGTTTCATAGGCCCTGTGAATTCTCCTAGGTCTATTAGGCCATTATTGGAAACCAGCCTTCATCCTGTCTTTTCCAGCAAGGTCCCCCTCCTGAAACTCAATTTTAGTATCCCTACTTTAATTGGCAGTACAGGTCTAGGGCCATTTTATGCCTAGTTCCATGTCCAGCACATGTTATGCGGATACAGGCTATCAGGCCTAATAGTATAATTCAGTCCAGCAGCATCTCCCCAGGCCTTAGCATGGGGAAGGGAGAAATCACAAGGCCTGTCAAAATATTTATATCCCCCCCACCCCAACATGCACCAGTGGCCTGAACCTCCTATTGGGTTGGCAGAAGGAAATATAAATATTCCAATGAAATCCCATACTAGTACCAGTGGTATCAGTGACACCTATTGGCAGCAGAGAGAAATCACAACCCCAGTATGATTAGGGAAGGAACAAGTGAAAAACTATACAAGTCAGTCTGGGTTTAAGACAGGGTGCTGCATAGGCATTTCTGGAGGTAGAGGAAAATGACCAAACAGGAGAACAAGCATGGATATGGTTTGGAATTGGAGTAGAATAGTCATAGTGAGAAGAATAGTGTGCTTCAATAGATGTGGAGGCGATGATAAAAGACATCCTTTATTACAGGAACTTACAGGAACCACTTGCCCTCCTGAAGATTTACCCGACTTCCTGACCAGGCCATTCTTTGTGTTATGGCGCTGCGTTACTTTAACTGACAATTGTGCGATCATGCAGCGCTGCACCCAAAGGAAATTCACATCCTTTTTTTCCCACAAATTGAGCTTTCTTTCTGTGGTATTTAATCTGTGCATTTTTTATTTCTGTGCTATAATAAAAACAACAGTTTTGACAAAAAAAACAATATTTTTTACTTTTTGCTATTAAACATGTCCAGTACAAAAATTTTAAAGAATCAAATTTTGTCATAAATTTAGGCCAAAATGTATTCTTCAAAATCCGTGTAAATGAATTGGTTTACCTTAAAGTTATAGTGTTTTAAAATGGCGGTATAGATATTGGAATTTGTTTTAATTATTTTTTTGTTAGTAGTGGTGGCAGTCAGCAACTTATAGCAGGACTGCAGGACTGCGGCGGGCATTCTGACACCTGGGGGGAACTGACTTGGTGTCATTGACATCCCCAGTGACACCAATACAGTGATCAGTGCTAAAAAAAAGCACTGACATTGTATTAATGGCACTGGGCAGGAAGGGGTTATCAAAGGGTTAACGGTGTGCTGTTTCACTATAAGCTGTGTCCGTGTGCTTCACTGAAATCATACTGCTTTGGATGGCTGTGCTGTGCAGAGCCATCCAAAGCAGTGTGCATCAGCTGCCATGGAGGAGAACTGTTTTGTTTACAAATAGTTCTCCTCATCGGAGATGCTTGGCAATCACCAGGTGCCGGCGAGTAATCACTGGCTGGGACCTGGTGATTGACAGCTGCAGCCCCTACCCAGATATGTGATTTTGTGCACCCGTACTGCCCTGTAGCAGTATATCCGCTGTAGGGTGGTCGGGAAGTGGTTAATAAGTCATAGAGCAAAGTGCCAAGTGCATTGTGACCCAAAGCAACCAATAAGAATGTATCTTTTACTGATCTATGGCCAGCACAGTGGCTAAGTGGGCAGCACTTCTGCCTTGCAGCAATGGAGTTGGTTCAAATCCCAACCATGGCACTATCTGCCTGGAGTTTGCATGCTCTCCCTGTGTCTGAGTGGGTTTCCTCCTGGTACTCCGGTTTCCTTACAAACTAAAAAGACATGCTGGTAGGTTAATTCGCACTTGTCTAAATTGGCCTTAGTACATGTATGTATGAATGTGAGTGAGGGACCTTGGATTGCAAGCTCCTTGAGATTTGGGGACTGAGGTGAATGTACAATATATATATATGTGTAAAGTGGTGCGTAAATTGACAGCGTTTTATAAGTACCTGTAATAAATAAATCAATCTGATTTGAATAAGGGGAAATCTGTTTGGTTGCTTTGCGTTACAGCACATTGCATATCATCTGCTTTATTGAATAGGCCTAAAAGGTCACTTTGGTATAGTGTGAACTTTATTCAGCTGTCTTGAAATTCTTAATGAAGCACACTGGAAAGTAGGTAGTGTAGACAGATGTTGGACAAGTCATATTACCTTACAGTTACACATGATGTCATCTGTCTGGGTGCATTGCCATACAGTATACAGTCCAAATCAAATTTGATAAATCCCTCCATACTTTTCCAGTGGTGAACAAAATTAAGAATAGGAAACTAACCCCTGACTGTTGGAACTCTAATCTTATCCATGTGTGTGGAGTTTCTTTATAAAATCCATTAACAATCTTTGTAGTAAAAATTGACTTGTTTTTCCAGTATTATAGAAAATCCCAGACACTACTCAAACTTGTGGAGATGAAAATGTTAAATCTCTCTCCAAGGGGTCTCCACATATCAGGAAATCTGAGGTAAATATATAATTCATGAAACACAGGAAATCAGGTTTTAATTAACAAGATGTCCAGACATCTTCCGTGAAAATAAAAAGTAGAACCCTTCTAACCTTTTAGATGTGTCTAACACAGTGACAGATGACCTTAATCACTCCAGATGTTTCTAAAATCAGTTTCCCAGAATCCAAATCTAGAATATTTTATTTTCACAGTATCTGGAGTATTGAATAAGATGTGATGCATTCTAATAGTCATAAAATACACACACAGTCAAAAAAAAGTAAGTGCACCCTTTTGGAACCGTTGACTGTGTCAATATACTGTATATGAATCGGCAAACATTAGACCTTCATACAAACAGTGCCTACAGATAAGGGTGATATATTTGAATAAATAACACATAAAATCATAAACATGCTGTATTCATTCTTATAATCTAAACTAACGTAAATGCGGATTTATCACATGGAAAAACTAGAAAAGTACACACCTACAATAACCACCATTTCCAATCCGTGACCATTAGAGTCAGATGTTCCAGATTAGGCACCAGTGATTAGAACCACTTTAGAGAGTATGCAGGTGGAACCTATCCTATTTAAACCTCAAATATCTAAGGTCTGGTGTTCTGTTGGCTAATGTGAAAATTTAAAAAGATGCCAAGTTTTAAATACCTTTCCAGACACATAAGAAGCATATCTGCAAAAGATGTAGCTTTTAAATGACTGATCATTTTTCCAGGATTGGCTGTCCCAGTAAATATAGCCAAATAACTAACCATTTTATGCTAAACGTAGTCTCCAAGAACAACAAAATTTAATTTTGGAACCTACATTTTACTCTTACAACAGTTGGTGTCAAAGTGAATCTACAATCAGAATAGGTTTTCCCCGATATAATCTGCGTTGGAGTTGTGTCACAGGAAAAAACCTTTGCTGTCCAAAAATAACATACAGCAAGACTACAGTTTTCCATTGAATATATATGAAAAGACCAGCTCTTCAGGAGCAATGTGCTCTGGGCAGATGAATCAAATAAAGACATGACCAATTAAAGAGTTGTTTGGTCATAGTTATAGTAGTCATGTTTTGGGCAAACCCAATACAGCATTTCAGGAGAAGAACCTCTTACCAACTGTAATATGAAGAAAGGTGGTGAAAATATTATGCTTTGGGGTTGCTTTTGCTGGTTCAAATCCTGAGCAGCATATAGTCATCAAGTCATATATAAACTCTGCATCATATCAAAGTTTGCTTAATGAGAATATGAGGTCATCTGTCTGAAAGTTGAAGTAAAAGCTGAAGTTGAATTTACTTTTTATGAGATACTGCACCAAACACATTAGTTATGTGTGCATCCCATAACCTGCAGGCAGATTGCTTGCCTGCAAAGCCTTCTTCATAGCTGATGGATACTTCCCAAAGTCACTGTTTCTGGTATTTCTGCAACTGTAAGTGTTAGATAGTTACTGAAAAATTGCTGTGCTCCCCTGCCTCATTCTTCCCTCCCCACTATTCATATCGCTTGTATAATCCTTACAATGCATTGTGTTCTGTGAATGAGCAGTGGAGATCTTGTCATCTAACTCTTCCTCTGCCATTCACAGAATGTGGTGCACTGTGGAAGAATAGTAATTCAAGCAATATGAACTGTTAACTATCACAGTGCCAGAAGACAGCCACTCAGGACAGTATCTGGCAGGTATGAAAAAGCCACCGCAGGGAAATATTGTATCAAAAGCAGCTACCTGCAGGTAATAGGATACACACCATTACATATAACTAATTTTATATAAAAAATAAATTTCAGCTTTTCAACATTGTGGAACAAAAGTGATTTTGCATGGAGGAATGGTCAGAAATTTCCCAAGGTAGAGATCCAAAACTGGTGGTCAGACACTTACAAGAAATCATTATCGCTATAAAAGGCAGTACCAACTTCTTAGGCCTTTTGTCAATGTACACCATTACATCTATTGATATTTTTGTTACAGGCTAAGTTTACTTTTAATATATATATATATATATATATATATATATATATATTTTCCAAAACTTTTTTTAAAAAAGTCCATTTATTTGTTTAACTATTTATTTCTGGAGCATGCAGAGCATTGCACCCACAATCAGCAGATCACAGGTGCAATGTCAGGCTCCTGCAGACTCTCAATATACAGTAGTTGTCTGGCCATATCTCCCGTATGGGCAGACAGTTACTGGAGAGCAGGAAGATCAATGAACTACAAGAGAGCTTACCAGTGCCCTCGCAGTTCATTGAGAACTACAAGCCATCTGCTGCATAGGCACACAGTAGTTGTAGTCCATTCACTCACAGCACTCATGGCCGAGCTCTTTTTAATTTTTGACAGTGGGTGTGGGGAGAAGATCCCTCGCCCTCTGTCATAGCGAGGATCGAAGGGGCGCAGACAGGTGCTTTTTTGTAACATGTTACACCCTTAATCAAAGTGTAACATGTAACATGTTACCAAAGGTGAACATATCCTTTAAATACAGAAAAGGATTGAATAGGCAACTTTTCCTTGGTTTCCATTCAAGTACAACCCCTATATTTGTAGGCACTGTTTACTTGACTGTTGGACTTGCAGAATATCAAGGCTAATACTTACCCCCAATCCATAAAACCACCACCACCCTTCAAACCAACCCCACCTAAATAACCACGCGACTCTCTTTTTTGGTGTAAAACCGGCCATAGCAGTCATTTATGTAACATAACTCAAGCATAACACTTATTACAGTACACTCAAATAATAACTGCCAGTAATGATCCAAACCGGGTCCAAGGTCTTCGAAGGCACCGTTACTCACATCACTAACTCGGCTGTATCTGACACCCAATGAAAAGGCCCCCAGCCGCTACTACACCACCTCGGAGACATAGTACAGTTTTGTAGTCCCAGATACAGCCAATGAACTCCCAGATTACCAACGTGACCTTATAATTGGGAAGGGACACCCATACCTACGATGGGCCCAACCCACAATCCACCAAATTATCACTCCAGCACCGCCTGCAAAGACCCAGCGACCCCTGCCAGCTGCCATGACAAAACAAACAGACAAACACCTGGGGACACAAAAAGCTGTTCTGAACAAGAAACAAACGTAAGGAACCCACACAAAACAAACAACAGGACAAACACAAAGAACAAACCATAACCAAAACAGCAAAACAAAATACGAAACAGCTCCAGGGAGGGAGGGCGGGAAAAACCACACCCGTGCTGGCACAAGCTCCGACTGACCTCTGACAAGACCCAACCCCCCTCCTAATCCTGGCAAGACCACCCCTCAATGTTGCGTACTGCCACCCAAAATACACGCTCCGCCTCGTCTGCACGCCCCAGTCATGCTGGCCCTCCCTTTTAGCTTTGCTCAGTCCAGGCCATGACTTGAAAATCTAATGTTTGCCTTTTGAAATATGTTGAAAATATGCTAAGGTGTAGACAACGCTGGTAGGGGACTAATGAAGAAGAGGTAAGCAACCACGTTGTGCAATACCATTGCACAGAGCAGATAGGTATAACTTCTTTTTTAATTTCAATTAAAAAACATAACTTTACAATCACTTTAAAGAAGTAAATTTTGCATTGGTTACAAAGATTTACCTATTAACATTCACTACCATGAACAGGCAAATCCAGTGATTTCCAGTGGTGACCAGCACTGCAATATCATACATTTTAGTTATTGTTTCCAATTCCTTTCTATTTCCCCATAGAAATAATTGTTCTCACAGATTCTGTCACTTTGCCAAATGTTGTTAATGAGAAATGTAAGGTGCTGCAAAAATTCATTAACCAAACATTATTTAACTGTCACTGAACTAACTTCAGTAAATTGAATCTGGTTTGGTTCAATTATCTGATGTATCTGTATACATCATTACTACTCTGTGCAGTTTCTTACTGAATTGAATAAAGCCGATCAATAATGTGAAGTGTGAATACTGTGTCCACAAGTCAGTAAATGCATGCATGCACAGGCAGAGATCGGAGTATAATCCAATAGAGTACGTAATGTTAGAGATCAATATCAGGAGTCATTTAAAGCTGTTTAATTGAATCCTTGAGTGTTCACTATGCAAAGAAGGAACTCTACAATATGGCACAAGTAACATATAATATATACGAGGGGCGTTCAAGTCAAACCGGGGCTTTTGAGTTTATATAATAAAAGAACAAATGTCAAACAAATGAGTGGAAACTGCATTTATCTTTCGACATACTCCCCTGCTACACTTATATATTTATCCCAGCAATTACCTAATGCCTGGCAAGCTTCAGCATAGAAAGATTTGTTAGCACTCCTGAACCATCCTAGCACAGCCTGCTTCACTTCGTCATCATTGTGTGCACCGTTTCCACAGAAAGATTTGTTGTTGTGCAATTTCACGACAGGTTATGCATCGATATCCATCATCAGGCATTCCACGCGCTGAATGTTCATATGAATGACTTCTCTGGGCTAGGAACCATCACACCCAGGATCATCACTGATGGACATATGGCCATCTTTTACACCATTCAAATGTCTTACTGCAGCTGAGTGTCTCACCACCATATTGTGCTTGAAGTGTTCTGTAGATATCCATGGGTTTTAAGACTTTGTTCACAAGAAACTTCACCACACACTATTCCCTGCATGCACTAGCACTGTTGTCTGCCATCTTGACTATCGGTCTCTAGAGTGGCCTGTGACATATGCGCTGCCTCTCAGTAATAAGATATACTTGCCACATACCACTGTATGTAGTACCACCACGTTAGCATCCCTTTTTAAAGCTGTAAAATGAAAAGTCCCGGTTTGACTTGAATGCCCCTTGTATAAGTCAATAACTGATTCCACTGATTAACCCAAGATTTTGTCAAACCCTTTTTGTAAAACACTGTATTGGATGACTATTGTGTCTAATGTTTACATTGAAAGAAACTGCCTGCTTCTATAATGTTTGCTTCACATACCTTAGATAAAACGTCTTCCACAGTGCAATTAGTAAATGCTATTGGTTTACTACGAAAGACCATGACATTTTACATCAAGGGCTGAAAGTACAGTTTAGCATTCACAATACTGCTTCTGATGTGGAAGAGTTTGAACTCTCCTTTGAATTCAAAAGTCCCCAGATGCCACACACATTGTTAGCTGAAGAGCCTAGGGATTCACATCTGGATTAGACGGAAGGAAAACAAGAAAGGAAAAAAGGTTTACTTGAACTTGTGGGAATAAGACAATTTGTACGAAAGTCCCACTTGCTTAAAGCAATGTTGAGAGGGTCTGCTGCTGAGGAAGCCAGTCAATACAAAAGAAAGACATAGAAGAAAAGATATATGCTCAGCACAGCGAATACATAATAGCTTCCTAATGAGACCCATGTGGAGAAAGCTAATGGAAAAAGAGGCAGTGTACTGAAGACTTAATAAGAACAAGATTTCATGGCGTTTACATTGACTCTGGGTTCTCTTTCATCCAGCCTGTACATCAGACCGCATTTCATTCTCATTTCAGTAGCAGTAACTGAAGTGCATACATTGCAGTTATTTAATTTTTTTTTTGTAGTGCATACAGTATTATATATATATATAGATGTTTTTCATTATGCTTTTCTTTAACAAACAAAAGTAGAAAAACAAGAAGATGAGAAAAACAGCAATGAATATTTCATGCTAGATTTACAACACAGAAAGGGAAATTGAAGGCAAAAAAAGAAAAGAAGGTAGGGTAAGGAAAAGTATAGGCTCCAAAGCAACTCTTTCACAAGAATTTCAAGGCTGCTAAGTAAATCCCATTTGCAGTCCTCAGGTTTATCCTACAGATGACATCACTACTGCTTGGAGACAATTTGAAGAGGCAAACAAAATGTTGTCACTTGTAAGGTAAGAAGAGGCGCAGGTGTGAAGAACACGTTGGGTCATACACAAAAAGTTATCAAGTTACCTGGCAGGCAGTGGTCAGTAATGGTATGCAGACCATCCAGGGGGCGTATTTACCACAAGGCAAACAAGGCATTTGCCGAGGGCGGCATCTTTCAGGGGGGCAGCGGCGCACCCCTAAAAAAGGGAAGGAAGAAGAGACACACACAGCATGGGGACCAGGTGAGAGGCTGCAGGCTGCTTGATGGTGTATGCAGAGCCTAACTCTTGCTCCTGGGGATGTCCGGAGCTGTGAAGGTGTCTTCTTTCTCTCTCGCCAAGGTGGGGTGGGGGGGGGAGGTTGCCAGTGTATGGGGGGTGGTGGTAGTGAAAGTCTCTATCGGGTGGGGGCTGGGGTGTTGTTGGTCAATGTCAGGCACTCTTCGTGAGGGAGGAGGGTGTTGGTCGGTGTCAGGGTCTCTCTGCGGGGGTCGATTTTTGTGTTGCCTAGGGCAGCACAAAACCTAAATACACCACTGAGACGATCTAGGTACCAAGTAACAAGTCAACCCACATATGAAGAACAAGCCAAAGGTTTAGCAACAAAATCTGTAGTTTAAGTACCAAGCAAGGGAGCAAATAGAAGCTATTGCCCACTACTGAGACAGGTCAATCATAACAGATATCCAGACTCTAATATTGGCAAGGATCTGTGGAAAGTACCAGCCATATACAGAAAGTAACTCAGCATTTTGCATCTTCTGTGTACATTGAGTCAATAAAGCATACACATGCACTCATTCACACAAGCACTTATGCCCATCTGTACATGCACACAAGCAGTCTTTAGCTCCTTGCGTATGAACAAGATCAAACTCACAGATTGAGCAGAGAAGTAGATAAGTGGTCATTTGTTTCTGGCAAGTTAACAGAAGCAAAAATTGGGATATGGAGCACAAAAGTAACATTATTACACTGAGGTAATATTTTAGGGCATTGGCATTTTAATTGCCAATGCAGTTCACAAATGATGTTGCTTTTTGTTCAATGTACGGTCTCAAGGACTGAGATTTCTAGCTGTCTTGAAGTATAAAAGCATGAATGCATTTTTTTGTTTTCACCTAGCAATCAAACACTGAATGTAACTGTTAGAAACCCACATGGAAGAAAAATATATTTGAAATATATTTAAAAAATATTCTTCCCAAATATATTGATATATATTTGAAATGCTACAATGTTGGCTATATTCAATATATTTCAAAATATATTTCAATAAACATATATATATATATATATATATATATATATATATATATATATATATATATATACTGCATGTTGAAATGTGTTTTTATTACAAAATATATGAAAAATATTTTTCAAAATACATTTCAAATATACTGTATGTCTTTAAAAATACAAATCTACATTTTTGGAATGCATTTACAAATAGATGTAAAAATATATAAAAAGCTCATTTCAACAAGCAATATATATATATATATATATATATATATATATATTGCATGTTGAAATTCATTTTTATATATTAAAGAATACATGAAATATAATAAATAATATAATATTAAAAATCTTCAGATTTTTTTTAAGATATAAAAAAGTAATTTTAACATACTGTATATGTTTACATATATTAGTAAATGCATTCCAAAAATGTAGATTTGTATTTTTAAAGACATGCAGTATATTTGAAATGTATTTTTAAAAATATTTTTCATATATTTTGTAATAAAAACGCATTTCAACATGCATTGCTTATATATATTGAAATATATTTTGAAATATATTGAATATGGCCAAAATTGAAGCATATTTTTAAAATATATTTCAAATATATTTTCTTCCATATGGGAAACCAGCCCACAACACACAGAAGCATCAGTTTAGCCACTGGTGAAGGATCAAGTGTTAGAGAGACCAGGCTTGGAGCAGTGTCACTGGTCCTGAGAAATAAATAAACGTATTTACTGAAATAGCCATGCATTCAGATAGTTAAAGTAAGCAAGTGTACTTCTAATAAGCAGATGAGGAGGCTGTCAGGATCTCCACCACGATCAATCATAGAATGTCCGGGTTCTCTGCAATATGGACAGATCCTCATGGGATAGTACAAGTGCAGTATTGCCTGTTCTCCCTTCCCTACTGTTTTGCAGGTTGCTATTGCTTTCCTCTTCAGTGTTGTTCCCCAGCAATAGATAATTGATTCGTGTAATTTGGCGATTTTGCAAAATGCGCCTTTTATGAGCCCTTAAAAGGAGGATCACTCACTGCAAGCTGACCATTCACCTCAAGAGGATTGGACTGCGCTCCCTCCCACCCTCCTCTATTCTTGTTATTTGTTATTACATCACAATGTTGTTTAGTGGGAGTTGGTCATCCAGCCTAGTCTGGATGGACAGTGGCATTTGATTTACTGTATTTGCTCATTTTGAGGACATGAAACATAAAGTTTTCTGAGTTTTGAAATTAGTTATTGAATTTGTTAAACTTTGGGTTACCCCTTAAATAAACACCGTGGTCAAAATTTGACCATTTAAACTTCATGATGTTGTCAGTCTCTTATTTTATAATATATTATTGCTACTTTGTGCTACCCCATGCTTTGCATTCATTAACCACTTGCCCTCCAGATGATTTACCCCCCTTCCTGACCAGGCCATTTTTTGCAATACTGCGCTGCGTTACTTTAACTGACAGTTACGCGCTTGTGCAACCCTGCACCGAAATGAAATGTATGTCCTTTTTTTCCCACAAATAATGGTATTTGATCACCTCTGCATTTTTTTATTATTTGCACTATAAAAAAAAAAGACCACCAATTTTGAACAATATTTTTGACTTTTTGCTATTAAACATGTCCAGTAAAAAAATGGAAAAAATAAAATTTCGTAATAAAGTTAGGCCAAAATGTATTCTGCTACATGTCTTTGCTAATACAAATACCAATAGGTATAAATTAATTGGTTTGCGTGAAAGTTATAGCTTCTATAAATGGTGGTATATATATTGGAATTTTTTTCAAATTGTTTTTATACTAGTAATGGTGGCAATCAACGACTTATAGTGGGACTGCGGTGGGCATTCAGACACTGGTTAACTGTCACTGACATCCCCAGTGACACCAATACAGTGATCAGTGCTAATAAAAAGTACTGAAAATGTACTAATGACAATGGGCAGGAAGGGGTTAACATCTGAGGCAATCAAAGGGTTAACTGTGTGCTGTTTTACTGTGTGCTGTATGTGTGCTTTACACTATAAGCACACAGCTTTGCATGGCACTACTATGCAGAGCCATACAAAGCAGGGTGCTGGAGCTGACAGGGGAGAGATCTGTATTGTTTACATACAGGTCTCTCCCCTGTCCGTGATACTTGGTGATTGCCGGGTGCTGGCGGGGAATCATCTTCTAGGACCTGGTGATTGACAGCTGAGGCCGCCAATGGTGGCGCAGGTAGGGCACACGCCCCCTACCCAGAAATGCAAAATCACGTGTATATATATATATATATATATATATATATATATGTGTGTTTGTGTGTGTGATTTTGCTCACCCCTGCTGGCCTGTAGCAGTATTTCTGCTATAGGGCAGTGGGAAAGTGGTTAAGAAAAATGCAAGGCGTTCTGTGTCCTGTGCTGAGAGAGTGACGCCTTATGACTACTGTGCAGCAGGACAACCACCCGGCATGGGACCTGGAAGACAGCAGTGATCACTATATTAGCAGCGACTACTACAGTGATTTTCTGTTTCCACAGCAGTACCACAGGTAAAGCATATGCATACATACATTGGTCCAAGCTGGAGCATTGTAACTATGTAATAAAATCCATACCTAGAATTCGGCTTTAGCCACTTGCCGCCCAGCGACGTACCTGTACTGTACCTGTACATTGGTGGGTTTGAGTGGTTATACCAGGGCCATGGCTGGAGCTGCAGCCATGACACAGTTATCTTTTATTTCAGCCAGCAATGCTGAATAAAGTAAAAGTGAACCAAGCAGCGAATTAGCTGAGGGATTGCTTTTACATGCAGCAGAAGGGGTCCCTCCTCCTCCCACCACCTTCCATCCTACCAAGGAGCCCGGGACAGAAACCGGCACTTCTGTTGGCTAACCACAGAGATGATTGGGGATGTTCCGGTCTAAGAAACTGGAAGCGACTAGTATTTTGTCACTTCCAGTTTTGATCTAATGTAAACAGACCGTTATCAGCCTGTGAAAGCATCAAATCAAATCAATATGGGTTTTATCTGATGCTTTGAAGAGCAGAGGAGAGATCTGAAGTCTAATAGACTCTAGATCTATCTATAAAGAGGACTTGTCACTGCTCCAGCTATCAGAAGGGAAGTTGTTCATCCCTTGTGATAGCCATAAACATGATAAAAAAAAGACAGTGTAAAAGAAAATATAACATGAAAAAATAAATAATGGCCCCTCAGTGCTTGTGCGGAATAACAAATGCATATGTAGATTGTGCATGTATATATAAACATGTTAGGTATCTAATTACTTAGCGTAACATCATATTTTATATTTTACCCAACAATTGGGTATTATATTGTATTTTTGTTCTTTGAAATTCATTAAAGTATTTTTTTTTTTAATTGTGTTTGAAAAAACACTCTGAAAAATACCATGTGACATAAAAATTGCAACACCTACCATTTTATTTTCTAGGGCCTATACTTAAAAAAATATATAATGATTGGGGGTAATTTTCTAGCACAAAATGCAGATTTTTACATGCAAGATAGGAATGTCAGAAGTGGCAGGGTCTCAGTTGGTTAAGGACACTAATGCTTTGAATTTATACAGTGATTGGCTGTAACACCCAGAATAAATTCACCCTTCCCCTTTAGGTATTATCGCTAGCATCTAGTTTTGATTTTTCTTCTTGTCCAAGATAGGAATGAAACACTAGACCTATTTCACAGGTATGTAAAGCAAAATTTGATACTCTTGACTGAATCGGTAGCAAAAGGTACCCTAGATCGGTAAGCCCAAGTTAAACAATATGAATAGAAGACTCAAGACCATACATTTACGCGTTTACACATAGAAATCAATAATCATATTACATACAATAAACCCTCCATTGTAGATTTCATGTTCCTAAGAGAAACCTATCTTCTTTTAGTGTCAAAATGTGCATTATTATCACCACCACCTTTGGCACACTTACTTCCAGTGCGTGAAGATGTGTTCAAATGAACATCAGAACTAAATGAGATGTTAAGCTTTAAAGGCTAAGTTCACCTTACATAACCTAGTCTACGTAAGCAAAGGACTTGAGTAGTTTAAAATAAAATGCGCCTTTCGTAAAAATATTGTTTAATCAAATGTCATACATGTAGGCCTTTCCTGACACTTATGAAGTCTGGAAAAAATACTCACAATTTTTACGTTCCTATGTCCTGGCTTATTTCCAGGACATAAGATACAACAAATTAGCCACTGAGCCTCCTTCTTTGAGGGCAACTAAGCAATTTTTATGATGATGGCTGTTGTTAGGATGACTGATGTGCAGTGTCAAAGTTTTCTGTTTTCTATGACCCTAGTCATTTGTTCACAGCTAATGGTTGAGTATCTGCTGGATAGGTACCAAAAAGATTGTCAAGGCTTGGACTTGGGATATTGTGACGATCCCATGATCGCTGCCACCAATATGTGACAAATGCGGCATCAGACCCCAGCCCTTCTCACCAAACTCGTGACCGAAGAACTAGCCAATCTAAAACCGCGATGTCACGTGCGTAACAATGCTACACCCAGCTGCACCCTGCACAACGATTTTCTAGCTAATTGGACCACAATCTATGTACCGGCAGCCTGAGCGATTGTTACTCGTTCAGGTTAATTACACAATTAACCCTTCACGCTGCCACCACCTCCTTTTTGTACAGAGAAAGAGGAAACTCAACGATATCAGCTATAACACTATAATGGTTGAGATAATCGTTTGTATAACACGGTCACCGCAGACCGGTTATACAGAGGGTTAAACAAACACAGTAGCGCTCTTTTAGAGGCAGGAATTCATAAATTGCAATAAAGAGCTATAGAAACAGTTCAACACTTTCAGAAGAAAAGAATTATTACTAAAAGGTCAAACGGGTGCAATAAAAATATTTACAGAAAAAAGATGTAACCAATATATACTGTATATAAATATACAGAGAACAACAGCACAGCAAAGAGGTAACAGAAAGGAGGTTAAAGGGTTAAAGTACTTGCCAAAGTCCTGGGTTAGCAGATCAAGTTTCAGAGCGAAAGGGCTGTCTCCCAAGCTGGTTCTGATGTTAAACGGGAGAATTCTTCAACTTTCCTTTCTTAGGCCTGACATCCCATTTTGTAGTTCCCCGGCAGGGGGTGTCTCTGAAGTCAAGGACCAATACCCCGTTTAGGGAGGGATCATCTGGGCGTGGACCTAAACTAGAGCCAAAATCTCTTCTAGTTCATATTTTGGCCCATAACTTTCCCTATGCACAAGTGACATTCCACCCACGGGTAGATTATTATGCAGATGCTTCTGAGGAGCGGGTAGATATGAAATATGAAATACATATTTAGAGGGTTCCATAGATGTAATTTTCTGCTTTCCTACGTATTCCAGTCAGGGAGTGTGACCTACCAAACTGTTTGTCTCCTCATAGCCAATCTGAAGATATGCCTGGTTTTTATGTAAGTCTCTCATATTCCAAGATATGAGACATAGGGGAAAAATGGATTATAAAAGTGTTATCTGGTTTCCTGCTTCTCTGGAATGCCTTGACCTCCTGGGAAGTCTTGCATTATCTCTTACAAGGTGCTATATGGCACAGCTCTCTCAGACAACCAGGCACCTCACTCAGAGAGGTGTTTTATAGCTCTGGGCTCCCTGCTGTGCTCCGTCCTGCCTGTGACACTGCCAACACACACAACCAGATGTCACTGTGGCTGAACAGAGAGGAAGGGGGGAGAACGAGGGACAACATGGAGATTCTTAACAAAATGGAGGGTTGGAGCAAAATGGTTGAACTGCGTCCATCTCTGTGTGTACGCTTGCTACAGATATGTCTATATTTATATTAGCTATAGTATAAGCGACATATGCTCTAGCTGTTCGACATAGTCAATATTTGGTGAAATCTGCTTGCCAGGACTTTGTGTGGACCTAAGCACCTTCTGACATATTTCTACCTTTAGTTTAAGGAATGAGACCTTACGATGGAACTTCCCCCTGCTGCCTGGGATTCATTGGATATGCACAGTAGGCAACTCACATGAGCAGGCACACAGATATAAAACTGGGGAGGGCATGGCCCCCCTGTAGCCATATTCTGGATCTCCTGCTTTCTCCCCCCTGTTGTGGAGGGGTCTCTGAGTTTGATTCACAGGACTGGACTGGATAGATGAACAAGTTGACACTGAGCATATATTTGTCATAAATTTTTACACTAAATTCCTGCATTCCTATTTGGCTTCATGTCTTTATCCCACATTTAGATGTATGCTTTGGAACATGTGGATTCATTCTTATACATCCATGGGTCAAGCTTTAATAGTATAATCATTAGTAAATGCAAGAATGTGTCACAGGTAAATATTTACATTTTCCAAATCTAACAAGGGTATACACAGTAATTTTCATTTGATAGTCACCCATAATTGCTATTTCATCCCTGTCCACGTGGGATCTCCTGCATGGCAGGGGTTGGGCAAAGACCTGGCAACCTACCCTGTAAAATAATTGCTAAGAGAATTCATGGAAAAAGTCGCTTACCAGTGACGGTCCATGCAATCGCCAAGGGTCGGATACGAGTGAATGGATAGATAGATAGATAGATAGATAGATAGATAGATAGATAGATAGATAGACAGAGAGATAGATAGGTAGATAGATAGATAGATAGATAGATAGATAGATAGATAGATAGATAGAATTGCTATATTTATTGCCAGGCATCCTTGAATTTGATGATTTATTATTGTATTCTGGGATAACCACATTATTCTACCTGTCTTGAGCTGTCGGGATATCAGTATTGTAGCCACGTGTGTCTCTAATTGGGACCATCATATCATACTGTGATGGGTTAAATATGGAGCATTTGGTGGGGACTAATGTAAATTTTGTGTTCATTCATCTATGCTTATTTTTGATACAACTTCAGATTTTATAATCATTGATGTGTCTTAAAGATCCTTGGAGCTCATCCATTTATTATTACTCTAATGTTTCCCTCTGGGACTCTAATGGGCTTGGACACTTGACCTGTCTGACGCATAGTTCAGTGCATATGTGAGTGATTACTAATATTGTATGTTTCATATTGCAGTGGCTTATTATATGTGACACTTCATTAACATGGAATTTGTTCTATGATATGATATTTGTGGCTATTGCTTCCACAGTCGACAGAGTATGAAAGAGAACACCTGAGAAATGCTTTGAATGCAAACCTCAGCCCCATCTTTGGACCAGCTTGAGATTATTGAACAATTTTATTTCTACATTCTGATATACAAATTCTGATGAGTGAGGCATTTAGTGTGTTTATCTGGAAACTATAATTGTCATAATGTTTTAATGAATAGGTAGCAACATATATAGAACTGTATGTCAAGATTTTTCTCTCACTTATTTACATTTAAATGGTTTAGATATGTAAAACAAGTAAATTGTTGTAAGATATCTCATTAGCACCTAAGTCCCAGTTACCTATAAAGGTAATTTCTATGGTAATAATAAGGATGTAATAGTACAGGCATCCAATTTGCTGGTCCTAATTATATATGCTGGAATCCTCACCAGGAAAAAAGGCAAATACTCAATACATTGTTACTTCTCACACTAACTATTGGAGACAGCTCAACTGCAGCAAGCAGAAATAATCAATGCTCTGAACTTAGGGGAAACCTAGCAAGTACAGAATATATAAACAAAATCCAGGATGGTTACAGCACAACACTAAATTTAGCTAAGGAAACTCCAGCTAAAGGCAGGGTCCCCTACATTCTTCCTTTGCTCACAATGACTTCTTCAAAGGCAAGTTAGAAAAATACTCTCATTTCTGAAAGTTGGACAGGGAAAGGGTTATCTGATGGAAATGCAAAACAGTAATTACAAACTGCATATGGAATTTCTAATAAAATCCAATAGTACAAACGATTGTGGTTACATGCCAACAAAGGATAGATGTCACTAGACTCAGGCAGTGACAGGTACTCCTTGATGCTTAAGAGCAGCATTTCAACACATTCCTACTACTATCTAACTATTAATGAATGAGACACATCAAGTGCAATACAGGTGCAATATTTCTTGATTTGTTAATATGTTTAATATGTTTGCAGATGCATCAGCTGCAAGAGAGCAGAAGCAGCAAGGCAACACTTAAAGTGGAAGTTTAGTCAAAATCTGTCTAACGCTAAACCTACTCTCAGCTACATTCTAACTTTGTAAAGAAAAGATTACTATACTAACCTATTCTAAAGCCTCTCTGGTCCGGTCTCACACTGAGCTGTCAGCAGTGGCTTCTGTGCAGCTGACAACGGAAACCCCATAGTGTGTGTATGGGTGACATCATCTCCAGGCATTTTTCCAGCCGTTGTCGGCTTTCGCTCTCTACACAGAAGCTGCCACTGGGGATTGGGCTGGATCGGCTTCCAGGGGTGGACTGGGCCACTCTGATGCCTCATAAAAATGCCACACTAGAGTGGCTGCTTTGACAGTGATGGGAGAAGACTTAGAGAGGAAAGACTGTGCTGCTCAACCCCCTTCCCTCCCCCCCCTTGGGTCACTGTTGCTTTCCACCGACTCTGTTCTCCTTCTCCCTCCTCATTGGCCACAGTGAGAACCAGCCGTGCCCCACTGGAGGCTATCCTCCCCTAGCCACCACTGACCTAGCTGCCCAGCTCTCCTCTGAAGGCCATGGCTGCGCCCCCCCCGCCAGCCATTTTGGGAACCCAGAGTGTGTGCAGAAGGTGCTGTCCAGCCCGACCCGCCTGGTAAGCAGAGAGTACCTGGAGTAGAGCTTCAGCCTGGGATGGGGGTCAGGAGGAGGCAGGAAAGAGGGAGAGCAGGAAGGGGACTGAGTCGCTGCACCATGGGTCTCTGGGTTGTACTTGCCCCTTGACCAAAAGTTGCCAGTCAATCCCTGGTGGCTATGAAATAGGTAAGTATAGTGATCTTTTCCTTACAGGGTTAGATAGATTAGGCTTATAATTTTGCTGAGAGTAGGTTTAGTATTATATAGGTTTTGACTAACCTTCCACTTTAAATTCTGAAACCCCATTCCCACAAGAATTACACTCCAGTGCATACTACTTTAAGGCAATGGGAATTTTAAAATACAGTGTATGTTAAAAGTCCACCCTTGAAATTACTTAGTACTTAGTCACCACATATTTTCAAAAAAGTATACCAACAGAAACACAAGGTCTTTTTACGTAGCACTCATAAATATTGTTGAAATGATGTGGTAGGTGTAGTTAGCAGCTTGCCCATGAATATTAGACCTGGGAAAGAATACATACAAACTAATGTCCAACTATGGATCAAATCTTCAACTACTATGTCAACACCCTAAAGGAGCACACACATCCCAGTTCATGCAAAATTCACCTGATCCCAATCTATGATGACCAAGAAGTCTCACTGTAAACTGTTGCAAACTGCTTGAACAGGTCCAATCTAATGGCCATTCAGGATCAAAATCCATCAGTTTTATCTCTCAGGAACACATGCTGTTATTACTGGCATTCAGGAAAAAGAAAACAACTGTTTTGTGATCCAGTAACATATCCAGCAACATTTTAACAAAACTGTCACAGGCAACAAAAGGCTAGCAGTCTTCTTTCTTTACAGCAGCAAACAATCTCAGAGGAAATCATTCTCCAACAAGTGAAAGTCCTTAGTAGTCTATAAAACATATATTGGTGGTATATTGTGTTGGTAAAGAACACAGCCATTTTTATCAGGCCTTTCAATGGCAACTATGGCCTAATAGCAGAAAAACTGTTAGTGGCGTAGCCTTCTAATAGCAGTCAAGCGAGTGGCAGTAACTCTATTTAAAGCCTCATAGACATGATGAGAATATAGAACGAATGATCGTCCATTTTTTTTTGCATGCTAGTCTCATATCTAAAATGAAGAGGTTACTAAAGTTACAAAACTTCTCGTACAACCGAATACAACTTCGGAAGTGATGTAATGTATTGTATTGTATTTACGGACGAATACTATCCTGTTTAAAGAAAAATCATACATTGTGGTATAGTAAGAAAAAAATGTTCTTGTCCCTTTGGATAATTTCACATGAACTGTCATGATAGGATCTCGAAAGCTGTGTACTAATGGTCAGATTATCGGATGAACACTCCAAAAACTGTATTTTTCATCTGATTTTCTCATGGTATGTACTAGGCTTCAGAGAAAGCTGTCAATGTCTGTAGCATCCCTTTAATGTTTTGCCTTTTAAAAGCAGTCAGTTTAGATTTTGATGGCCCTATATTTAATGTTAGTCACTACTCTAAAGGGTTGATTACTTGGGTATGTCCATCCAGTAAAAGCTTCTACCAAACTCCCCTGGACACTTTTTAGCATAGCAAACTCTGTTGAAGATGATCCATACAGGTAGTCACCTTCCTGTTCTAGTTCTAAACTTAGGAGAAACCTAGTGAACACAGAAATTAAAAAAAAAAGCCCAACGCCTTGTAAAATTGGTTATTGGAATAAATCATCCTAACAATTCAAATTCAGCAGCCACCTACTTTAAATTTTATAGGATTGTAGAAAGAGTGGATTAAAACAGACAAGCAAAAGATTGAGGCCACCAAATGCAATTGAGAAATATTTTCTGTAACTCTCAAAACCTTAAAATGTATCTAAGAAAAAAACTTTTTTAAGTTTAGGCTAGAGTGGACAAGGGTTAGAACTTTGTCAGGTTTTTGATAAGATTCACTCCTCCATTTGCCCTGCTTACCATTGCCATCAAGGCTCATAGAGCAGGGCTATCCAAACTTTTGGAGTTGTCACCAGAGCAAGAGATGACGGGGAATCATTCAATTAGGCAATGTTTTGGTGGCAACTGTCTAAGTGCGGAATTCGCTTTGCTTTGGGGAGATTCAGTACATATAAATACAGTAAATCCCTGCATTCTCATAATGGGATTATATTATGGGATATATTATTTAATCTGTAGGAAAGGTATGGAGTCTACAATCCACAATTCTCATAATGGGATTATATTATGGGATATATTATTTAATCTGTAGGAAAGGTATGGAGTCCACAATCTATGGACACTGGTTTAGGATTAGGTAACATGGACAGAAGACAAATGGCTATATGAGGAATGTAACTAGGAAATGGTTTATTGCATTATCCATGATTTTTCTAGCAAATATTATTAGTTGATGTTGCCAGGTTTCTTCCTCTAACTGAACTTATAGGGATTGAGGTTTCAAAGTTCTGTTGGGTTTGGTGGTGACTAGTACAAGCTTCTAATGCCATAACACACTTTTCAAGTGCTCTTAATTTTTATTTCTCCTCTGACCCTGGAGGAAAAAGCTGTGAGCCAAAATCAAAAGGCTGGTGGGATATTGACCAGTGGGTGTTATTGTCATCCAAACACTCTTCTGGATCACATTCAAATTTAGCAAAGCCATGTCAAGACCAATGAGGAGGCCAGTAATGCAGTACACTATAATAAAGATTCACCTTTCAGTTCACTGTAACCAAATCTTTGAAATAATTATTTATTCCTAACTGGTGCCTAGGTTACTATTGGTTTCTGACAATAAGTCTGGACAAAAACTCAGCTGAGCTGGGGGCGTGTCCAAGATGGCGACCGGAGCGGCCGCATAATCCGGAGCTCCGGTGCCAAACTTCTAAATCCGCTGCCATCCGTGCGGCAGCGGATCACGGAGTGACGGCGGAGGACCCGGGTAGTATCCCCGATCCCGGGGAGTCGGAACCCGGGTGATATTTCCGCCCCTCGTGGCGGCTGACGTCCGCGGCCTGGTGCGGCCGCGTGGGCCGGGGCTCCGGCGCCACCCATCAGCTCTCCCATCTGCACCTGCTGCCATCCGGGCTGTGGGAGATCGCCTGGGGACATCCGCGGCGCCCTCTGCATTGCTGGGACTGGGGGAGAGACGCCGCTGAGCCTTGCTGCTTCCCGCGGTGGCGGCGGCATCTGCGGCCTACATCATCTGTCTGGAGCCTCCATCTGGTCACAATGAGTGGGGGATGCGGGTGCCCTCTTATCATTAGCTCCCCCCACAGTGACTTGGGGAGTGGGCCTCACGTTGCTGACCCCGGAGCCTGCCATCTCCCGTAACCACGGCCCCTGTTGGGCTCAGAGGCCTACTGGGGCCTTAATATTGCCCCGTGGAGTGTCTCCCTGGAGGGCCCTGTGCTTGGTGTTGGAGGTCCTCTGTTTCCCACTTGTCCCTCTTGTGTCCTAGGTTGGGATCTGGTGCCATCATCCTGCTCCGGTGTGCTATATCTGCATGTTACTGTGATCTATTTTGGGCGTTATAGGTCCCCTGGGGTTATAATCTCCATTCATTATCCTATTTTCAGTTGATCACCCCCAGGAGACTCCCTGTATGCCGTCCACAAAGAAAAAAAAGGGACAAGCCCAGAAGTCCCTCACGACATACCTACTTAAGGCACACGAGCTTTGTAACATGTCTCTAGTCAATACAGAGCGAGCATCCCTGTCCGATCCCACACAGGATACCACCGCTCCCTTATCGGCCTTGGTCAGTGAAAATACACAGCAACTTACAAAAGGAGACTTGGAGTCCTGCTTGGAATCTATGTACGCCAAACTAGCCGCCAAATTTCAATCAGAATTGCATAAAAGCACTAATGTTCTCTCTCAGGAAATAGCCACATTGGGCTCCAGGACAGACCGCTTAGAAACCAAACACGATGAACTTAGCCTGGCCTATGGTGAACTTTCCAGAGAGCATGATCATTTACAAACGGCCTTTTTTCAACTACAGGCGCAGGTGGAGGACCTTGATAATCGCAATCGCAGGAATAATCTGCGAATCAGGGGAATCCCGGAGTCTATGTCTGACCTCTCCTTAATCGTGACCAAATTATTTCAATCACTCCTCCAGGAGTAATATAAACGACTGGGAGCCAAGATTATCTTATTACAGGAAACACATTTTGCAGCTGCAAAACACCCGACATATTTTCATAGATCTTATAGGCAGGGGTATTATACCCTGCATTCCTCCAAGAGTAGGGGCGTAGCCATCTTTCTACATAACTCATTCCCCTTTGAGGTTCAACATGTGTATCGTGATCCGGACAGTAGGTTTATCATTCTTAAAGGCACCCTTTCAGGTCGAGAACTTACTATTGCTAATGTATATGCACCGAATTCAGCACAAGCTACATTTTTTTCAAAATTTTTTGGTACTCTGGATAGGTTTTTGTCTCCTCATCTCTTGGTGGGTGGGGATTTTAATCTGGTGGCAAATCCTCTTTTGGACCGTAGTTCCCCCTCGCATTCTTCCCAGGCTTTCCCAAAATCCCTTTCTAAGAAATTAGATACCCTCCAGTTGGTGGATGCCTGGAGAGCGCACAACACCGGAGCCAGGGATTACACATTTTATTCCCACCCACATGACTCTTATGCTAGATTAGACTATATATATTGTACCCCAATTTTACTAGCTAATTCTAGGGTAGCTTGCATTCATTTGAGCCCCTGGTCGGATCACAGTATTGTGGCCTTATCTATCACATTTGTGGGATTGGCACCTACTCCCTTCTCTTGGAGACTTAATGACTCTATGCTAACCGATATTGACTCTCGCCAGGAAGTGGTTACATCTATTCAGGAATATTTTCAATCTAATTTAACCCCTGATATTTCCCCAGCCACACTCTGGGTAGCCCACAAGGCGGTGCTACGAGGCCGACTTATCTCCATGGCCTCATCCAGAAATAGAAAATGTTGGCAGCAAATACTACTTCTAACCCGAGAATTAGAAGCACACTATAGAAGCCATGTCGCTAATCCATCTCTACTTAATAAACAGCTACTGTCCCAAAAGCGCTTGGAACTGAATGCCCTGCTTTCCCAAAAAACTGAAAAGGCCCTTCGCTGGTCGAAGGCCTCATTCCTATTACATAGTAACTCGGCATCTACCATGTTCACAAGGAAGTTGAACCACTCTCTGCGCCCCCCACACGTGTATAAATTACGCACAAATTCGGGTGCTATCTCATCTCTACCTCAGGAAGTCTTGGGTATTTTCGAACATTTTTATTCTAAACTACTAGCTCCTCCGCAGTCGGATTCTGTCCCTCTGTCGGACTCTTGGCTGGACTCTATACCCCTCCCTGCCCTTACACCCTCTCAGATTGTCACTCTTAATGCCCCCTGTACTTTAGAGGAAATAACATGTGCGATAGGCGCGCTCAAGCGCTCTACTGCGCCGGGTCCTGACGGATTTACCGCTAGCTATTATAAACATTTTGCCTCTACATTGGCTCCATACTTGATAACTTTATTTAATGATGTTTTGCAGGGGGGTAAGTTCCCTGAGGAGATGTTATTGGCTAACATGTCTCTAATACCCAAGCCACAGAAGGACCACTGTTTGCCACAAAACTATAGACCAATCTCAGTCATGAATAATGATCTAAAGATATTTAGCCGTATTTTGGCTGACCAGTTGGCCCCTATCATCTCCTCTTTGGTTTCTCCAGACCAGTCGGGTTTTATTCCCGACAGATTTATTACTGATAACATTCGTCTCACTCTAAATGTCATTCAAGACGCCAATTTACATTCCAAAGAGGTTCTGTTGATGAGTTTGGATATAAACAAGGCCTTTGATAGTGTTCTTTGGCCCTACTTGTTCTCCTTGCTACAGAAAATGGGCTTCAGTGAGGGGTTTTTGGCAGGCATACATGCCCTGTATGACTCTCCTAAAACGAGAATTAGGCTTCCTGACTGTAACTCTGACTTCTTTACATTGGGTAGAGGTACCCGCCAGGGCTGTCCTCTTTCACCCCTTTTATTTGCGCTGGTGTTGGAACCTTTGGCATTGGCGATTAAATCACATTCGGATATTTCTGGCTATTCATTATTAGTTTCACATTTTAAGCTGAGCATGTATGCTGATGATGTTATGCTTTTTATTACTAACCCGTTGACTTCTTTACCTAACTTGTGTGCTGTATTGAACGATTTTGCCAAAGTGTCAGGTCTCACCGTTAATTTTACCAAATCTGTGGTCATGCCTGTTAATGTTCCTGACTCCCTAAGTGCATCTCTCCGTAGTTCTTTCCCATTTCGCTGGGTCAAGGACAGGATATCCTATCTGGGGATTAACCTCACTCCCAGATACTCGGATATATTTGCGGCTAATTATCCACCATGTGTATCGCGTCTCTCTACTCTACTGAAGATCTGGCACGGTTATCATATCTCCTTTCTGGGTAGAGTCACGGCGGTTAAAATGAATATTTTGCCCAAATTGCTTTATCTTTTTAGAGCACTTCCAGTTCCGGTCTCAAAAACGTTTTTGGATAATTTTCAGCGGACTATTAATAATTTTATTTGGGGAAATAAGCATCCACGTTTTGCCTCATCCATTTTGTATCGCTCACAACGGTCGGGAGGTCTCGGTCTTCCTAACTTTTGGCTATATTATCTCTCGGCTCGTTTTGCGCAATTGTCACAATGGGCTACTATTAACTCTCAAATCCCGTGGATCAAGTTTGAGTCTCAGTCGATACGTCCTTTTTATTTACCGGGAATTTTATGGTCTAACATCTCCCCCCGATCGACTGTTTTTCATAACTCCATAGTGACTCACTCACTGACGCTTTGGTCCAAACACAAATCTAAATTGGGTTTAGTCTCTCCTATTCCCCCAGGTGTGTCATTTTTTGGGGATCCTACTTTTGTTGTAGCCTTTTCTTCCCCTCATATGTTTCGTTGGTGGTATGATCGATCTTTTATCAGATTATCTGATTTCTAAAGAGGAGGATCTTATATTACCTTTGATATGCTGCGTGTGTTATTTGATGTTCCTCTTCGTGAGTACCTTCGTTATAGACAGATTAGGCACTTTTTTAAGGCGCACTTTGGCCTTACCCCATCCTCTCCGATTTCCTTTTTTGAACGTATCAGCCGTGACTCTCCCAGGGGTAGGGGTCTTATCTCAAATCTTTATCACCAATTTTTGATCTGTCTTTTTCATGCTCCCCCTTTGTACAGACGAAAATGGGAGGAGGATTGTGGCGTCACTTTTTCGGATGAGGATTGGGATTCCATGGTGGATAATATATGCAAGAGCTCTAGATCTCTTTCGGTTCGTGAGACGGCCCTTAAAGTTCTAACCAGATGGTATTATACCCCGTCAAGACTACATGTACTGTTTCCACAAACGTCCCCTCTATGTTTTCGGGGCTGTGACTGCACGGGTACTTTGGTTCATATATTTTGGGATTGCCCGACCATATCTTTGATCTGGCGTAGGATTTCTGAGGTTGCTGCCTTATTGTCGGGTGCCCCGATACGATTGTCCATGCAGACCTGTTTATTGGGGGCCCATATCCCAGGGGTCTCTGATGCCAATCTGAGATTGATACACACATTATGTATTGCCACTTTATGGTCTATTGCCCTACATTGGAGGTCCAATGTTGTACCCTTGGACTCCGTTTTACACAGAATTGACACTGTAATGCTTATGGAACGCATTCATTATACCCTACTGGATAAGATGCACTTATACGATAAAAAATGGGAGTCATGGAGAGATTGCAGACACTTATTACATGCTTAATAACATCCCCAGTAAAAGTTGGCTGGCATGTACTATTGACAGGTGTATCACCTAACCTACTTTGTCGTTTACGTACTTCATGCACTTGTAACTTCCTCTTTTTTTCTTATCTTCTTTGTTATGTTAATATACTTTTATGTATTGTACTTTTCAAAAGTGCCTTGTTTTTGCTGACAATATCACTTTTAAAGTGTGCTGTTGTTCTACTGTCTACTCATGTACAATAAAATCATTTGTAAACAAAAAAAAAAACTCAGCTGAGCTTGGCAATGTATGTAAAAAGAAAATTAAACAAATAAGAGGTGTTACTAAGTGTGAGATAGTACAAATAAGTAATGTCAAGCAGGAGACAGTAATATACATAGACATGTACAATGTGGGTGTTTTCACTGGGTTAATATTTATAACAGAATGTTGGGAAATTACATTATTGCATGGGAAATGTTCAGAGGGAAATGAAATGTAATTCAAGAGCTCATGGATTTAGGAAATTTCACCAAAACCCTACATTTTTTCTAAGGTAAAGGGCTAAGTATTTAAACATCTGCTTCATAAATACCTTTGCCTTGAGCACCATTTTCCTTACCATTCAGCTACAGTAGACAGGTGGACAAATTGTGCCACATTTAGCAGGAAAATAATTTTAGAATTGCAGAAAAACAAACACAGTAGGAGAGCGTACAATTTGAGGCCTAAATAATAAGCTTTATATTTTTTTAATATTCTTTTGTATAAGTAAAAATTAGCTCTGGTAACAACACGTAAATGATGGCAACTTCAAACAATGTCAACATGCATCTTCATAAAGATATATCAGATGAGACATTGCTGCTACTCCTGACAACTTCCAAATAAAACTAGTTCCCTGGCTATGTAGGTAAGGTTCACACCATTAAAAAAAGAAAAAAAGAAAAGAAAAATCACCATTAAAGCCAGTGAATTTGCATTTTTTAAAAGGCGACAACCCAAGTATTTCTTCTACATAAGGAGATACAGTGTTGGGTACCACTATAATAACACAAAAATATGACAATTTATATGGACATTTCCTAAACATGTTTATTAAGGTCTTTTTTTAAACAGTGGAAATTTCCTTTGTATACCTTCAGTTTTTAGTCTTCCCACATGAAGATTCATGTCTCTCGGAAAAGCAACTGACCAGACTGGGATTGCTGGAACTGTTATTTACATACCACAACAATTTTCAGTATGGTCATATTTTTATTTGTGGTTAACCAAAATGGCAGATTGTATGGTATATATCTGTTTTGTACAATATATTCCTTAATTTTGCCAAACACACATAATTTTAAAAACATTTTGGGGGATTAGCTACTTATAGATAATACTGCAAGCATGCCTTTTCAAATATTTTTGCTTCTTTGGATATGCAGAATGCTTTACTGGTCAATAAATACAAACAAAAAGCTAGTTAAAGCTCTAAGTATCAGAAAAGAATTTGATACATACACTTTATCTCTCCATCCCCTCTACCCCTCACCTCTAAAAGCAAAGTTGCCCTATACTACATAATAAATTATATCACCATGTATAGATTCTAACGAAATGTGAAAGAATGGTTACTTTGATATTATCATTTGTAAATCTCGGTAAATCCCTTTGTGTATTCAACTTTGAAATAATGTTTGTGATCCTTTGAAACCAGAAATAAAACCCCCAGTCTACTTCCACTCACTGTCCTAGGCATCCACTGGTGCCTATACTTAACTTTACTGCTGCTGACTGCTCATATTCCCTAACCCCCTTTCTCCTTCAGCAATTGTCAACAATCCCTAGTATAGTCAGTATCTGCAGGTAATGGCACACTATTCATGCCCACAAGACAAAACTGTGGCCTAGCGATTAGCAACTCAGGTTTAACTCACTGCATTGTAGAGTGGAAGATGATGTGTTAAGTCTAGAAATACAAACATTTTTGCCAATGAAATGAGAAATTGGCAAAGCAAATGGTTAGGTAACAGCCATTTATAAACGGCCTCCCCGCCCCCTGCTTGTGTGCGCTCCCTGGAAGTGCGCAGCACCGAGATCCGGTGCCCGCTGTGTCCTCCGGACACAGTGGAACACCGATCGTCAGATGAGACCTCTGTATGAGGTCCTGATCATGTGATCACTCATTGGCCAATCAGTGATCACATGCAGAGTAGACTAGTCACTTCTGACATCATTGCTTACTACTAGAGATGAGCGAATTATTCAAAAATTCGATTCGGCTGATTCGCCGAATTTGAGGAAGAAATTCGATTCGATGCGAATTTATTCGCTGCAAATTTAACTTATAAAAAGGGTTTCTAGGCTTCAGAGAGCCTTTATATTAGTGCAGAACACTGTACCTTTAATTTAAATGCCCTTGGAGATGAGGAAGGAGAAGGAGAAGGATGAGAAGAAGGAGAAGGAGAAGGATGAGAAGAAGGAGAAGGATGAGAAGAAGGAGAAGGATGAGAAGAAGGAGAAGGAGAAGGAGAAGGATGAGAAGAAGGAGAAGGATGAGAAGCAGGAGAAGGAGAAGGATGAGAAGAAGGAGAAGGAGAAAGATGAGAAGAAGGAGAAGGAGAAGGATGAGAAGAAGGAGAAGGATGAGAAGAAGGAGAAGGAGAAGGATGAGAAGAAGGAGAAGGATAAGAAGAAGGAGAAGGATGAGAAGAAGGATGAGAAGAAGGAGAAGGATGAGAAGAAGGATGAGAAGAAGGAGAAGGATGAGAAGAAGAAGGATGAGAAGAAGAAGAAGGATGAGAAGAAGGAGAAGGATGAGAAGAAGAAGAAGGATGAGAAGAAGAAGAAGGATGAGAAGAAGAAGAAGAAGGATGAGAAGAAGGAGAAGGATGAGAAGAAGAAGAAGGATGAGAAGAAGAAGAAGGATGAGAAGAAGGAGAAGGATGAGAAGAAGAAGAAGTATGAGAAGAAGAAGAAGGATGAGAAGAAGGAGAATTCCAAGCTGGGAAAAAAGTGTATCTGCAGAGCTCCGCTATTTCTTAGCGGAGCTCTGCAGATACACTTAGCGGAGCTCTGCAGATACACTTTTTGCCGGCTTGGAATTCTTCTTATTTTCATCCTACTTCTTCTTCTTCTTCTTCTTCTTCTTCATCCTCATCCTCAGAAGAAGAAGAAGAGGATGAGGATGAGGATGAAGAAGAAGAAGAAGTAGGATGAAAATAAGAAGAATTCCAAGCCGGCAAAAAGTGTATCTGCAGAGCTCCTCTATTTCTGACAGATACACTTTTTCCCGGCTTGGAATTCTTCTTATTTTCATCCTACTTCTTCTTCTTCTTCATCCTCATCCTCATCCTCTTCTTCTTCTTCTGAGGATGAGGATGAGGATGAAGAAGAAGAAGTAGGATGAAAATAAGAAGAATTCCAAGCCGGCAAAAAGTGTATCTGCAGAGCTCCGCTAAGTGTATCTGCAGAGCTCCGCTATTTCTGACAGTTCTCTGACATTCACATTTACAGCGGTTGAAACATTGTATCTATTTGTTTCCATAAATGGAAACAAATAGATACAATGTTTCAACCGCTGTAAAATGTGAATGTCAGAGAACTGTCAGAAATAGCGGAGCTCTGCAGATACACTTAGCGGAGCTCTGCAGATACACTTTTTGCTGGCTTGGAATTCTTCTTATTTTCATCCTACTTCTTCTTCTTCTTCTTCATCCTCATCCTCAGAAGAAGAAGAAGAAGAAGAGGATGAGGATGAGGATGAAGAAGAAGAAGAAGAAGAAGTAGGATGAAAATAAGAAGAATTCCAAGCCGGCAAAAAGTGTATCTGCAGAGCTCCTCTATTTCTGACAGATACACTTTTTCCCGGCTTGGAATTCTTCTTATTTTCATCCTACTTCTTCTTCTTCTTCTTCTTCATCCTCATCCTCATCCTCTTCTTCTGAGGATGAGGATGAAGAAGAAGAAGAAGAAGAAGAAGTAGGATGAAAATAAGAAGAATTCCAAGCCGGCAAAAAGTGTATCTGCAGAGCTCCGCTAAGTGTATCTGCAGAGCTCCGCTATTTCTGACAGTTCTCTGACATTCACATTTACAGCGGTTGAAACATTGTATCTATTTGTTTCCATAAATGGAAACAAATAGATACAATGTTTCAACCGCTGTAAAATGTGAATGTCAGAGAACTGTCAGAAATAGCGGAGCTCTGCAGATACACTTAGCGGAGCTCTGCAGATACACTTTTTGCTGGCTTGGAATTCTTCTTATTTTCATCCTACTTCTTCTTCTTCTTCTTCATCCTCATCCTCATCCTCAGAAGAAGAAGAAGAAGAGGATGAGGATGAGGATGAAGAAGAAGAAGAAGTAGGATGAAAATAAGAAGAATTCCAAGCCGGCAAAAAGTGTATCTGCAGAGCTCCTCTATTTCTGACAGATACACTTTTTCCCGGCTTGGAATTCTTCTTATTTTCATCCTACTTCTTCTTCTTCTTCTTCTTCATCCTCATCCTCATCCTCTTCTTCTGAGGATGAGGATGAAGAAGAAGAAGAAGAAGTAGGATGAAAATAAGAAGAATTCCAAGCCGGCAAAAAGTGTATCTGCAGAGCTCCGCTAAGTGTATCTGCAGAGCTCCGCTATTTCTGACAGTTCTCTGACATTCACATTTACAGCGGTTGAAACATTGTATCTATTTGTTTCCATAAATGGAAACAAATAGATACAATGTTTCAACCGCTGTAAATGTGAATGTCAGAGAACTGTCAGAAATAGAGGAGCTCTGCAGATACACTTTTTGCCGGCTTGGAATTCTTCTTATTTTCATCCTACTTCTTCTTCTTCTTCTTCTTCTTCATCCTCATCCTCATCCTCAGAAGAAGAAGAAGAATGAAAAGAAGAAGAATGAAAAGAAGAATGAAAAGAAGAAGAAGAATGAAAAGATTCTTCTTCTTCTTCTTTTCATTCTTCTTTTCATTCTTCTTCTTCTTTTCATTCTTCTTCTTCTTCTTTTCATTCTTCTTTTCATTCTTCTCATTATTCTTTTCATTCTTCTCATTCTTCTTCTCATTCTTCTTTTCATTCTTCTTCTCATTCTTCTTTTCATTCTTCTTCTTCTTTTCATTCTTCTTTTCATTCTTCTCATTCTTCTTTTCATTCTTCTTCTCATTCTTCTTTTCATTCTTCTTCTTTTCATTCTTCTTTTCATTCTTCTTCTTCTTCTTTTCATTCTTCTTCTTCTTCTTTTCATTCTTCTTTTCATTCTTTTCATTCTTCTTTTCATTCTTCTTTTCATTCTTCTTCTCATTCTTCTTTTCAATGAGAAGAATGAAAAGAAGAATGAAAAGAAGAAGAAGAAGAATGAAAAGAAGAATGAGAAGAAGAATGAAAAGAAGAATGAAAAGAAGAATGAGAAGAATGAAAAGAAGAAGGAAAAGAAGAATGAAAAGAAGAAGAAGAAGAATGAAAAGAAGAAGAAGAATGAAAAGAAGAATGAAAAGAAGAAGAAGAATGAAAAGAAGAAGAAGAAGAATGAAAAGAAGAATGAAAAGAAGAAGAAGAATGAAAAGAAGAAGAAGAAGAATGAAAAGAAAAAGAAGAAGAATGAAAAGAAGAAGAAGAATGAAAAGAAGAATGAAAAGAAGAAGAAGAAGAATGAAAAGAAGAATGAAAAGAAGAAGAAGAATGAAAAGAAGAAGAAGAAGAATGAAAAGAAGAATGAAAAGAAGAAGAAGAATGAAAAGAAGAAGAAGGAGAATGAAAAGAAGAATGAAAAGAAGAATGAGAAGAATGAAAAGATTCTTCTTCTTCTTTTCATTCTTCTTTTCATTCTTCTTCTTCTTTTCATTCTTCTTCTTCTTCTTTTCATTCTTCTTTTCATTCTTCTCATTCTTCTTTTCATTCTTCTCATTCTTCTTCTCATTCTTCTTTTCATTCTTCTTCTCATTCTTCTTTTCATTCTTCTTCTTCTTTTCATTCTTCTTTTCATTCTTCTCATTCTTCTTTTCATTCTTCTTTTCATTCTTCTTCTCATTCTTCTTTTCATTCTTCTTCTTCTTTTCATTCTTCTTTTCATTCTTCTTCTCATTCTTCTTTTCATGAAGAAGAAAAGAAGAATGAGAAGAATGAAAAGAAGAAGAATGAAAAGAAGAATGAGAAGAAGAATGAAAAGAAGAATGAAAAGAAGAATGAGAAGAATGAAAAGAAGAATGAGAAGAATGAAAAGAATAATGAAAAGAAGAAGAAGAAGAATGAAAAGAAGAAGAAGAATGAAAAGAAGAATGAAAAGAAGAAGAAGAAGAATGAAAAGAAGAAGAATGAAAAGAAGAATGAAAAGAAGAAGAAGAATGAAAAGAAGAAGAAGAATGAAAAGAAGAAGAAGAAGAATGAAAAGAAGAATGAGAAGAATGAAAAGATTCTTCTTCTTCTTCTTTTCATTCTTCTTTTCATTCTTCTTCTTTTCATTCTTCTTCTTCTTTTCATTCTTCTCATTCTTCTTTTCATTCTTCTCATTCTTCTTTTCATTCTTCTTCTCATTCTTCTTTTCATTCTTCTTCTTCTTTTCATTCTTCTTTTCATTCTTCTCATTCTTCTTTTCATTCTTCTTCTCATTCTTCTTTTCATTCTTCTTCTTCTTTTCATTCTTCTTCTCATTCTTCTTTTCATGAAGAAGAAAAGAAGAATGAGAAGAATGAAAAGAAGAATGAAAAGAAGAAGAATGAAAAGAAGAATGAGAAGAAGAATGAAAAGAAGATTGAAAAGAAGAATGAAAAGAAGAAGAAGAAGAATGAAAAGAAGAAGAAGAATGAAAAGAAGAATGAAAAGAAGAAGAAGAAGAATGAAAAGAAGAAGAAGAAGAATGAAAAGAAGAAGAAGAATGAAAAGAAGAATGAGAAGAATGAAAAGAAGAAGAAGAAGAATGAAAAGAAGAATGAAAAGAAGAAGAAGAATGAAAAGAAGAAGAAGAAGAATGAAAAGAAGAATGAAAAGAAGAAGAAGAATGAAAAGAAGAAGAAGAAGAATGAAAAGAAGAATGAAAAGAAGAAGAATGAAAAGAAGAAGAAGAAGAATGAAAAGAAGAATGAAAAGAAGAATGAGAAGAATGAAAAGATTCTTCTTCTTCTTTTCATTCTTCTTTTCATTCTTCTTCTTCTTTTCATTCTTCTTCTTCTTCTTTTCATTCTTCTTTTCATTCTTCTCATTCTTCTTTTCATTCTTCTCATTCTTCTTCTCATTCTTCTTTTCATTCTTCTTCTCATTCTTCTTTTCATTCTTCTTCTTCTTTTCATTCTTCTTTTCATTCTTCTCATTCTTCTTTTCATTCTTCTTTTCATTCTTCTTCTCATTCTTCTTTTCATTCTTCTTCTTCTTTTCATTCTTCTTTTCATTCTTCTTCTCATTCTTCTTTTCATGAAGAAGAAAAGAAGAATGAGAAGAATGAAAAGAAGAAGAATGAAAAGAAGAATGAGAAGAAGAATGAAAAGAAGAATGAAAAGAAGAATGAGAAGAATGAAAAGAAGAATGAAAAGAAGAAGAAGAAGAATGAAAAGAAGAAGAAGAATGAAAAGAAGAATGAAAAGAAGAAGAAGAAGAATGAAAAGAAGAAGAATGAAAAGAAGAATGAAAAGAAGAAGAAGAATGAAAAGAAGAAGAAGAATGAAAAGAAGAAGGAGAAGAATGAAAAGAAGAATGAAAAGAAGAATGAGAAGAATGAAAAGATTCTTCTTCTTCTTCTTTTCATTCTTCTTTTCATTCTTCTTCTTCTTTTCATTCTTCTCATTCTTCTTTTCATTCTTCTCATTCTTCTTTTCATTCTTCTTCTCATTCTTCTTTTCATTCTTCTTCTTCTTTTCATTCTTCTTTTCATTCTTCTCATTCTTCTTTTCATTCTTCTTTTCATTCTTCTTCTCATTCTTCTTTTCATTCTTCTTCTTCTTTTCATTCTTCTTCTCATTCTTCTTTTCATGAAGAAGAAAAGAAGAATGAGAAGAATGAAAAGAAGAATGAAAAGAAGAAGAATGAAAAGAAGAATGAGAAGAAGAATGAAAAGAAGAATGAGAAGAATGAAAAGAAGAATGAAAAGAAGAAGAAGAAGAATGAAAAGAAGAAGAAGAATGAAAAGAAGAATGAAAAGAAGAAGAATGAAAAGAAGAAGAAGAATGAAAAGAAGAATGAGAAGAATGAAAAGAAGAAGAAGAAGAAGAATAATGAAAAGAAGAATGAAAAGAAGAAGAAGAATGAAAAGAAGAAGAAGAAGAATGAAAAGAAGAATGAAAAGAAGAAGAAGAATGAAAAGAAGAAGAAGAAGAATGAAAAGAAGAATGAAAAGATTCTTCTTCTTCTTCTTCTTTTCATTCTTCTTTTCATTCTTCTTCTTCTTTTCATTCTTCTTCTTCTTCTTTTCATTCTTCTTTTCATTCTTCTCATTCTTCTTTTCATTCTTCTCATTCTTCTTCTCATTCTTCTTTTCATTCTTCTTCTCATTCTTCTTTTCATTCTTCTTCTTCTTCTTTTCATTCTTCTTTTCATTCTTCTCATTCTTCTTTTCATTCTTCTCATTCTTCTTCTCATTCTTCTTTTCATTCTTCTTCTCATTCTTCTTTTCATTCTTCTTCTTCTTTTCATTCTTCTTTTCATTCTTCTCATTCTTCTTTTCATTCTTCTTCTCATTCTTCTTTTCATGAAGAAGAAAAGAAGAATGAGAAGAATGAAAAGAAGAATGAAAAGAAGAAGAAGAATGAAAAGAAGAATGAGAAGAAGAATGAAAAGAAGAATGAGAAGAATGAAAAGAAGAATGAAAAGAAGAAGTATTCCAGTACAGCAAAAAGTGTATCTGCAGAGAGCTCCGCTATTTCTGACAGTTCTCTGACATTTCCTTCACATGTACAGCGGTTGAAACATTGTATCTGTTTCCGAATAAAAACATCTGTATCCTAAATGGAAACAAATAGATACAATGTTTCAACCGCTGTACATGTGAAGGAACTGTCAGAGAACTGTCAGAAATAGCGGAGCTCTCTGCAGGGACACTTTTGCCGGCTGATCGGGAAAAATCCGATTCGCGCACCCGAAGTATGCTAATATTCGGATTCGCCGCGAATCAAATTTTTCCTGAAATTCGAAACGAATTCCACTTCGCCTGGTTCGATTCGCTCATCTCTACTTACTACGTGTGAAATCTGTGAATGATCACAGAGGTCACATGGTACAAGGCTATTCACAACAGCCTTGTACCATGTGACAAGCTGTGACCAATCATAGCTCACTCAGTAGTTCTCAATAGCTGCAAGAATGCAGCCATAGAGGAGAAATGATTGCTTTTACAGCCTTTATGGGTGTAAAAACAATCAGTGTAAAAAAATCTTCATCACCCCCCACAAGTAGTACAGTGTCCCCATGGTGACACTGTACTGCTAGTGTGACAGTATGTAAAAAAATAAAAATAAATAAAAAACAATATTAAAAAAATGTAAAAAATTTAATAAAAGTTTAAAAATTATAATTTTTAGTTATAAACTAATTTGGGTTATTTTTTTTTTTTTACTAAAATATAACGGAATAAATTTTGGCCAAGATTTATGATGAAATACTATTTATTTGCAAAATTTTATAAGAAAAACACTTTTTTTCAAAATGTTTGAACTTTTTAATTTACATAGCAAAAAAAAATAAAAATCCCAGTGGTGAATAAATACTACCAAAATAAAGCTTTATCTGTCTCAAAAAAATGCTAAAAAGTTCATATGTACAGTGTTGCATGACCCCACAATTGTCATTCAAAGTGAGATAGCACTGAAAGCTGAAAATTGGCTGGACAGGAAGGGGGTAAAAGTGTCCGGACTGGAAGTGGTTAAATCCTAATGATAATAGAAATCACCCAAATGGCCCTGATCAAAAATTTACATACCCTGGAATGTTTGGCCTTGGTACAGACTCACAAGGTGATACACACTGGTTAAAATGGCAATTAAAGGTTCATTTCCTACATCTGTGGCTTTTTAAATTGCAATTAGAGTCTCTGTATAAATAGTTCATGAGTTTGTTAACTTTCATGTGGATACACTGAGCAGGCTAGATACTGAGGTATGGGGAGCAGAAAAGAACTGTCAAAAGACCTGCGTAACAAGACTTTATAAAGATAGGATATAAAAAGATAGCCAAAGCCTTGAATATGCCAGTCACTACTGTTCAATCACTTAAGTGGAAAATTCTGGGATCTCTTGATACCAAGCCAAGGTCAGGTAGACCAAGAAAGATTGCAGCCACAACTACCAGAAGAATTGATTAACATACAAAGATATGGCTTCATATGAGCACTATAATTAAATAAAAGACAGTTAGTTTGTGGCATGATCAGTCATATTTTCAATATCAGTGCCAAAAAGTCACCATTTCTGCCATGGTATGCAAACTTGTGAGCACAACTATACATTTAGAGACTGGATGAAGCCTAGAGCAGTATGAAGGTGTGTTAGGGATCTTTTTGTTCTGAGAGTTTTACTTTAATGGAAGTAATTACACATATATGCAAATGGATGCGGTTGTTCTTTGCAGTAAGAACAGTACAGAAAAATAAAGTGGAGATGTATTACGATCATTTTAGCTTTGATTGTAGCAAGACTTACTCTATTCCCAGGCATCTGGCTTTCATCACATACAAGAGCTGCTCCAGAATCTCTGAGCATTCTTAATTCTTATCCCCAACACCATTCAGATAGAGTGCATTTACCCAGCAAGTGTTTATGTTTAATATACAGCCACTTCTGCTCTCAGCCTCCATGTTCTGCTGCTTTGCCGAATAATGTTTCATTGTTCACAATTTCTGAAAAAGCACGGTTTCACTTTAGACTGAGTGCTGAAACACAGACATTGATGTATGTCTTTATTTATGTGTTCCATTAAAGCAAAACTCTAGTTTTGTTTCTGAATTTCATATTTTAACCACTTGCCTACTGGGCGCTTTTACCCCCTTCCTGCCCAGGCGTGCCGCAGCAAACGCGCGAGGGGGCGCAGTTCTGGGAGGATATCATATGACACCATCCCAGAACTGGATGACTGCTCTGTAGCCATCATTTGGTTAAAGGAAACCTGTAAAGAGGAGAAAATGTTTATGGTATTGCTGATTTTCTAAAAAATGACAATTGCCTGACCACCACTGTTTTTAATACATTCTCATCTCCTTTTTAAGTTACTGAACAATCACGCAGCAAGTCAAGTGCAAAGCAAATCAAAACCCCTGATTTGCATGCTTGTTCTAGTTCCATAACATTATTGGATAAGAAGGTTAGCTATGATCTCCTAAAACTGTAAACAAAAACCACAACAAAACATAAATAAATGCAATTTACTTTGCCTGCAGTAATGGCAATAATGGCAACATTGATTGATTAAATCCTTGGCGCCGGCACCTCCCGGCCCCTTAAGGGTTTCAGGCGGCGGGGTTTAAGGTCATGTGACCGCTGTGACACGCTGTCACGGCGGTCACATGATTGGGAAAGGTCCCAATCGAAAGAGGAGATCGGGACCTTTCTGTGAGTACCAGACATGTGTGCTGGGAGCACGTGTGCTGATAACAAGTAAAGCAGTCAAATAGATCCCCTGCAACCAGGAACAATATGCCACCCCAGCAACAAAAGACGCCCTAGCAGCCAGCATCAACACCCCTCCCTCAAAAGTAGATAAATCCCAGTAACCCCCCAGCAACCCAACACCCCCACCAAAAACTATATATCCTCCATCAGCAACAACATACCCCCCATCCCAAGTGACAATGGATTCCCCAGAAACCAGCATCAATAGACCCTCAAGCACACCCCAGAACCCCTTGGCTAAACTATTTTGGGCCCTAGGCAAGAACAGCTACTTGCCTCTCATACACATTGGGCCCCGATCATCCTACTCACATAGGGTTAACCCTGCAACCAGCGCACACCCCTGCCTATTGTTTGACTCCAGCTGTGTAGAAGAAGGTGGAGCCAGCTCTGGACATGCCCCATTCTGTTCCTAGCCGACTCCTTGTTACAGCTGGAGGATCGTGTATGCCAGTGAGTACACTGGAGATGTACGGACCGATCCTCTAATCAGAGACTACATACTTTCAGTGCAGGAGGTGTGGGAACTGCATTATGCCATGTTACCAATGAGAAAAAGCCCTAATTAAAACTGACTACGTTAGGCAGAGATTAATATTCTTGTTTGCCTGCTCCATCCACCTTCACCCTTGGCATGCTTCTGAGTCCCATACTAAAGTTGTGGTGAAAAGCCACTGGGGCCAGTGTTATATCACAAAGTATTAAAGTTTCTGGACAATTCAAAAGGCTTAGAAAGCAAAAAAAATCTAGATGCAGGATGCAGTGCAGAAATTTAACTTTCCATTTTTTTACAGTCAAATATTTATTATTATTTTACAAATAACAGCTGAAAGGAAACATTTTATTTAAACCTAGACTCCTTGCTAGCATTATTTGTACAATTCCAGCATATGAGCTTGCTGATCTGGGATCAAATATAAGCAGTACATAGAGCCCCAATCCTGTTCTCAGTTGTACATTACTTTAAGCACTAAATAATGGTGCCAAGACTTCACGTTGAACCACCAAATCTCAATGAGCCTCTAAAACGTCTACTGGTGTCTATTTGTTGTTCAAACTAAAGCAGTTTCAGCTGTCTGCTTAATTATCTGTGGAGGAATCTTAGGCTGAAGAACTCTTCTTTTGCCAGAGTATAGTAGAATTATTCCTTTTGGAAATAAGATTTTCCAAAAATCCTGATGCTCTTGCTTCTATTGTTAGCTCAATGCATTTCTAAGGTAAGAGAAGAAAACTTGAGGTCTAATTGTTTCCATCTTCTGATTGTCCTTTGATTTGCTTACTGTAAGTTTCATCACTAGCAAGATATCTGCACAAGTTGTTACACTTCTAAAAGGCATGTAGAAAATTCAAGGTTCCTTGTTACAGCATTTAAAGCTGAAAGTCAGGAAGGGAGTGTACTACAAAAATGAAATACAAAGATTAATTATTCTGTACAGGCAGTTTTGTTATCCAGCCAATACAAAAGGGATAACAGGTGCATGGTGTGGCAGTCCATGTATGTTTGATGCATTCCAAATGGGCAGGGGTGAAGGTAGTCCAGTAGGCACTAAGGGCAAGCTGCGTAGGAGCGAAGCATAACTCTGCAGAAGGGAAACAAAAAACACAGCTCCTCTAAGTGTGTACTGTGAAGGTATTTAATAGAAAGATAAGTAGTAACTCACATCTTAGAATTTAAAAACAGGCTCATGGGTAAGAGGGTGAGACGTCTGTAGCCAGATGATGTTGTTGTGTGACTGATCCAGAGAGGAGATCGATTGAGTCCGCCAGCAGGTGGTGCTGTGCATGTGCAACATGGATGGTAAGCCTGGTGGAATCTCCAAGGTGTCTGCCAGCAGATGGTGATTTGCATATGCAGCATAGATGGTGAAGCCTGGCAGAGTCTTCAAGATGTCCGGGATCAGCACATGTGGCGTCTGACATCATCAAAATGCAGCGCGTTTCTGAGCATGTGCAGGATGAGATGAGTCCAGGTGCGCTCTTTCATCCGGCAGGGCTTTGGTTATCTAGTCACCCCAGCCAAATAGTTGACTTCCTATAAAGCTAATATATGATTGGTCAAGAAAACTAGTAACAAAAACAGCATTCTGATAGGGCAATAGAGGAACCGTAGCACATTAATTTATCATTTTGCTCAATATGTTACTTGTCGGCACATTTGCACTGCAGAAGAAGTGGGTTTCCACCTATTGATGGCCAAGACACTCCTGTTTTGTAATCTAGTATATGTGTGTAAAATCAAGTAAGCCAGGGGAGCCTTTGACTGATAGGGGTTGATTTACTAAAGACAAATAGACTGTTCACTTTGCAAGGAAAATTTTCTCAGAGCTTAGTGATTCAATCATATGCAAGCAAAAAAAGTGATTGAGTATTCTTTACAAAGTGATATTTCACCACATTTACTTTGCTCTAGGGAACATTCCCTTGCAAATTGCAACTTCCCTTACAAAGTGAACAACCTAATTGTCCATAGTCTCACAAGATTTAGAGTGAATTTGGTAATGTCACTACTGCACTTCTCCTTGCTGGATAGGACGCTGTACCTGAGGATCTGCAATGCAAGGATCTCCTTGCTTTTTTTTATTTTGTGGATCTATGTTTTCTATACCTCTAATACTGCTTCTCTCAGATGATTGCTATTTATCAGGGAGTAGCTCTGACAAAGATGACCACTCTACACAGAAACTCAGTGTAGAACAAGGCATGGTAAGCCAGTAATGGAGAAAGGATCAGCTGCAGGGTGACCACGGGTAATGCTGGTAAATATCCCTATGCCATTTGCTTGCCCTGTATGGGTGCAGCATTCTCTGTTCAGGTTCTTTTTAATTTTAGTGCATAGTTGCTTTTGATAAATGGATAGTTTATCATGGTAGTGCATTTTATTATTCACAACTGCAGACAAGTTTACATACGAATATGTTTACCCCTGCTTAAGGCAGAGGGACTCCCAATCGACAAAGAACAACTCCTCCTGTAGGTGCTAGCCCAGCTCCTGTGCTGCATAGATGAGAACACAGGACGTCCGATCAGCTGCACTCCAAACAATCCACTTTATTGAACCAAGATAAAACCAATACAGACAATGGAAATACAGAGGAGGACTGGCAGGTAAATGTGTTTCACGCTAAAGACAGCGCTTATTCATTAGTTTTATCTTGGTTCAATAAAGTGGATTGTTTGGAGTACAGCCGATCAGACGTCATTTGTTCTCAAGTTTACATACAGGCTAGAATGAGAAAATCTACTGAATAGGCTAGTGTTTAAAGTATAGTGTAAAGTTTAAAGTATAGTATAGTGTGTTTGTAAAACAAATGTAGGAACTACTATTTTTGCTCTATTTTCAAAAAGAATGTCAATGGAAATGTTTATATTTTTTTACCTATGTGTACTAACCAAGATCTTAGCATCAAGAAGTGGGACATTTCCCATTCTGCTCATTCCCTTCCCACAAATGTATTTTTCTCTTATCCTGAGAAACTTAGGCCTCTCAGGTTGCCCATCTCTCCCCCTTTGTAGTTCTTACAAGGTCATGTCACTCTCTCGCCAATCTTTTTTTCTCCATTTAGTCTTTTATATTACATTATAAAGCACCCAGCAGACGGAGTGTCTGACAATTAACAGATTGCTCATTACCACTACATTAAGGTTTTATGAGTCTAATGCAAGTGAACATTAGAGTCTAATTACTACAGACTACCAAAGCTTTCATGCCAGCATACTGCTTCGCAGCATTAGTAGATGGACCTTTGACAAAATATACACATATGCACATGTACAGTTTTCCTGTTGCTGCAATATGATGGTCAAAGTGTAAATGTAGCTGCTGATACAAGAAATATTTAAAATGTTTGATATAACTGGCTGTTTAACTGGGCAATTAGTAATGTCTGTTATCTTCTATACTGAAGACATCGTTCTCAGAGGAGGACTTTACAGGGCATAAATAGTATTCTTAAAATTGCCAGAGGAACAGTTCCCTAGTAATCATGAATGTCTCATTATTACAGTAGCCTATATGCCTGTTAGATAGAGGTGTATTCAGAATGTAAAGAACACATACAATTGTATATTAAGCTTTTAATATGACTGTATAAAGTACTAGGTAGATATCAAAGCTGAATACTCTTACGCTGCATCCTTCATGATATTCAAGAAAGTAATGACAACAAAAGTTAGTTCTGAAGTTCTTCAGTTGTTTGGTCTTTTACCTGCACATTTATGTTTGTAAATGCAGTACTGTTGAGATAATTACAATGCAGTTTTCCTGGCTAAGCAGTATTGCAGATATGTAGGAATGGAAACACAGTACATCTGTGAGGGTTCCTTAACTTGTCAACCTTATTTGTCATGAATAGTGACGGGACATCCAAGTTGTAGTGACCTATAAACATTCTGCTTTCAGCAAAGGGAAATGATCAGGAAGTCATCAATGAAAGACCTTCACTTATACATTGAGAAGACATTGACTCAGAATTATCATTACGAACAGATGTGATGAATGTTACATAACCAGATGTAGGTTTTTTTTTCTGATGGAGGTGAAGCTTCCACAGAGCCACCAAGACCAGCTAACTCAATACTGAAGCAAGTACTACAAATGAGGTTGCCCTGGTTGACAGTAAAGCAATTATGCTAGCTTGAAGTAGACCATTAAACTGTATTGGGTTTTGAAGGCATCTGTCGCATGGGCATTCCTATCAGGTCCACCTCTCAGGCAAACCTGATCAGAAGGTACTGTACATGAAGCCCTATGGACGGATGGGTGTGAACAGACTTGTGTTGTTCTAAACCAGGTCCAATAAAAAAAGGAAAAGGATGTGCCCTTTTCCATTTTGGTGAAATGGATTAGAGGTAACTTGACGTAAATGGACATTGGAATCCGTTTACACCTGGCTACCCATAGAGCTCAGTGGGCTCTGCTTGTGTCTGTTTCTGCTCACAGATCTCCTGCTGATCGGAGCTGACTTGTGCTGTAAGGAAGAGCCCTAAGGCATTTTTCATCTATGGACATCTCATAGACAAAAAATGTAGAACAAAAAGCTATGGCAATGGAAAAACAAAATATTAGCATCTGGAGTCAAATTATTACAAAAGATATTAATTTAGAATTAGAATGAAGTGATCACTAACTAACAGGGCTCCTTGGACTAACCCTGATGTCTAAAAACATGAGAGGAAATGGTGCAATGTGCTGTATCAGTCTGCAGGCAGGTGCCTAAATGGTATTTGTATTTTCCAAAAAGGGTCATGGTTGGTGACTCAGGGGTTACTAGTGTACTGTGGTGTGAGAGAAGGGATATATGCAGGAGGAGAGTGGGTAAACCCTGTAGCGGGACCCTGATATGGGACAAAGGATTGAATCACTATTATTTATTTATTGGAACCAAGCAGAATGAAAGGTTTGTGCTCCACAGTCATGGCACTTAGAAAAAGAAGAAAATGTCATGCACTGTGTTATGTTCTTAAGGAAACATCTGAAGAACTGTATGTACAAGTACAGAACGTTACTTAGTAAAAGATGTTAACCACTTGCTACCCACCCACTGTAATTATACTGTAGGCGGGCAGCATGAGCAGGCTGAATCACGTACATGTACATCTCGCCTGCTTCGGTTCACTGTATAAGCAATAATAGTGTTAAAAAAACAATCCCTTAGCACCCCCCAGAGTAGTACAGTGTCACTATGGCATGACAAGATGTAAAAAGAAAAAAAAAATAAAGAAAAGAAAAAAGGATAAGAAATGTTTTAAAAATGTAACAAAAAAATCCCTGATCACCGCTACACCAGTCATATGATGACGCAGTACTGCACTGGTGACAGTATGTAAAAAACATTGGGAAAAAAAATTGTATTTAATTTCTTCATTTTTCAAAAAATTAGGACAAAAAAATTAAAACTTGCAATGCCTCTTAATAAATACCTCCAACTATCTACTTTCCAAAAAGGGTTCATTTTAGGGCATTTACACCGTCCTGGCATTTTAGGGCCTTCAGTACATCAGGATTGATCAATTTTCAATTATATACAGTATGCCATAGTTTGTAGATGCTATAACTTTCATACAAACCAATGAATATATTAATTTTTATCAAAGACATGTAGCAGAATACATTTAGGCCTAATTTTATGAAGAAATCTGATTTTTCTTTATTGGATATGTTATAGAAATTAGAAAATATCTTGGCTGATTTTTTTTTTTTTAAATGTTCTTTTTTGTTTATATAATAAAAAAACAGTGGTGATCAAATTAAAACAATTTAATTTGCATACAGTGGTGCATGATTGTGCAATTGCCAGTTATTGTAGCACAGTGCTGAATAGTATGACGTACCCTGGTCATGAAGGGGGTAAAACCTTCCGTAGGTCAAGTGGTTAAGCTAGTTAAGCAACAACATCTGGTCTTATTTTTGAGAAGATTGAGAATATTTTTTACAGTGAATACCATTTGGGAAGGAAGTATAAATCTTTAAGTTAACCTCTGGGTGATGAAGAGTGTAAAGAAGGAGCATCCATCTCGGGAGAGAGAGATCAGTGGTGGATGATGATGGAGGTTCTGTAGGTACGGTTGTTTGGCTCATGACACACTCTACTGAGTGATTGGGTGCCTACTTTAAGGCCCACTGTGGAACAGAACCAGTTCTAATGACCTGGCCTAGAAAAACTGTGTCTCAAAGTATGTGCAGTGGCTTTGCTCTTTACCTTGGTGCTGAATTGGTAAAGAAGAGTGTAGTGAAGAGCTGGTGGAGGGAAATTGGTCCTTAGTGCTGTTCCCTTCAAAATGCTTCTGTAGTCAGTGCCGGGACAGGTGTCACGGACAGCTGAAAGAAAGGCCCCCAGCCATGACGGTATGCAGAACCCACATGAGTGACAGTAATATTATCAAAAGCATGCAGCTCCCTCATACTAACAAATCATTGCAACTTTCTGGATGTAAATTATATGAAAAGATTTCAATAAATTCCTGCTGCACATGTTACTCAGGAAATGGGACTGTTGCATGAACTGTTTAGATACACATAATATAACTGGATACTAAGATTTATAGATAAAGTTGATCCAGGGAATATCCGATTACCTTTCGGGGGATCAGGAAGGAATTTTTTCCCCAGCAGGAGCAGATTGGATCATGCTTTGCTGGGGTTTTTTTTGCCTTCCTCTGGATCAACTCCTGGGTAAATGCATCTCTCCTACCCCCACTCCTAACTCAAAATCGCATTCACTCCTGTTATATTCAGAACAAATGGTGTATTTATATTTGTGTGTATGTTGACCAGTCCTCACCTCTACCTGCACCCAGTTTACGACTGTAGTCTGTTTCCTGAGAAACTTCCCCCACTATTCATGTGATCCTTATCAGCTTCTAATTGGGGTGGAGTTGAATGCTCATTTGAGCATCTCCCTATAAATTTTGATCAGCTCATGGGGGGAGATCTCTGATGGGGGGCACAGTCTCTGATGGGGGTGCTGCTTCAGATTGAGTGCGGCTTTGAAAGAGTGCGATGCAGTTAAACACAGCAGTTGAACTAAAGCAGGAGAACTTAAGCAGCAGGAAGACACAACAACAAGAAACTCTACTGCACGCTGGACAGACTGCAAGCAAACACCCTGGAAAACCTCTCTGACATACCTGAGTCCCACTCCGTATACCTTTATATAATACGCCCCCTCTTCTCCTCTTCATTTTACTATCCTCTGTTCCCAAATCTCATTTCTTTACCCCTCTGCTCCACCCTAAAACTTGTACATCTCCCCCTCATTGCTATCATCTCCCTACTACTGCTCTCATCACCCCCCCAAAATCCCTCTTCTACTCCTCCTTCTCATTTTCCTCTCCTCCATTCCCAAAATCCATTCACTTTATCCCTCTGCTTCTCCTAAACATTTGTATGTTGTGGCCTCACTGCTTTCTTCGCCCCTCTATGGCACCCACCACCTCCTCCTATTACTCCACTCTCACACTGACCCGAACACCTCCACTAGGAGTTTCTCACGCTCCTGCACATCCCGCTCCCATGCCACCTTTCTCCCCCTTCTCCTCCTCCTAGCCGCGGGGGACATCTCCCCAAATCCTGGCCCTCCACCACCTCCCTCACCCGCACAACACCCTCCTGCCTCCACATCCTACCGCAACCCCCGCAACCTAGTATCTGTCCCCCTGCTCCCTAAAATCTCCCCCCCGTTTTCATGTGCACTCCTGAACGCCCGATCGGTGTGCAACAAGCTTACCGCCATCCACGACCTCTTTGTTTCCCGCTCCCTCAACCTCCTAGCGATCACGGAAACCTGGATCCAGCCCACTGACTCTACCTCCCCTGCTTCACTCTCCTATGGAGGTCTCACCTGGACCCACTCACCCAGACCTAACGGTCATAAAGGTGGTGGGGTTGGTCTGCTCCTGTCACCGCAGAGCACCTTCCGAGTCCTCCCAAACCCCCCCTCCCTATCCTTCTCCTCCTTCGAGGCCCACTGCGTCAGACTATTCTCCCCAACCCCCCTGAAGATTGCTGTGATATACCGGCCTCCTGGATCCATACCCCGCTTCCTGGATGACTTTTCCTCCTGGCTACCCTTCTTCAACATCCCTGTCAACCTCGACAACCCGGACACAGCCTCCTCCACTTAACCTCCTCCTTTGCACTTGCACAGTGCATACAATCCACCACCCACTCCGACGGTAATATTCTTGATCTTGTCTTCTCCAACCACTGCGCTCCCCACAACCTCACTAACACTTTCCTCTCTCTGACCACAACCTGATTACCTTCTCTATCTCCTCGTCCTCCAACGCCTACCCCTCCAAATGTCACACTACTACCAGCCGTAACTTCCGCAACCTTAACCCTGCCCCCCTCCACTCTGCAGCTGATCAACTCCATGACAGCATCCTCCCCCTGTCCTGCCCCGACTTGGCTATGACTGCCTACAACAACGTGCTGTCAACAGCCCTTGACTCACTAGCGCCTTTAATCACACGCAACATCAGACCCCGACCGCTCCAGCCCTGGCAGACTGATCACACCAAAACCCTCAAACGACACAGTCGTGCCCTGGAGCGACTATGGCGCAAAACAAAATCCCAACAAGCCTTCACCCGCTACAAATCTGCCTTCCGCACCTACACCTCCTCCCTCCACGCAGCCAAACAAGCCTACTTCCTGACCCTCATCAAGACCCTCTCCTCCAACCCTCACCGACTCTTCTCCACCTTCAACTCTCTACTCTCTCCACCAACCTCACCTCCACCCAGCACCTCACTCACCGCCCTTGAGATTGCCAATCACTTCAAAAACAAGATTGACACAATTCGCAAGGACATTGCCCCAACTCACACGCCCTCTCAACCCGTCCCCTCTCACACAGCTACCCCATCATCCCCCCTCCCCCTCGACATTACCCGCAGGAACTTCGTCACTGCTCAAACTCCCTCCAACCCCGTTCCCCCTCACTCAGCTACCCCCTCATCACCCCTCTCCCACGGCCCCACCACTGCTCTGACCTCCACTTCCACCCCACCCTACATTCCTCATACTGAAGCTCCCCCAACACTCCACACCTTTGACCTTACTACCATCGAGGAAGTCTCCAAGATCCTCTCTGATGCCCGCCTCACCACCTGCCCCCTCGACCCTATCCCCTCACAATTCCTACGACCTCTCTCCCCCTCCATCCTACGCTCCCTCACCCACATCTTTAATCTCTCCCTCTCCTCCGGCACTTTCCCCTCCCCACTGAAGCATGCACACATCACCCCCATACTTAAAAAGCCCTCCCTGGACCCCAATGACCCGAACAACCTCAGACCCATCTCCCTGCTCCCATTTACATCTAAACTCCTCGAGCGCCTTGTCTACACCCGCCTATGCTCTCACCTCAACGACAACAACCTCCGCGATCCCCTACAGTCTGGCTTCCGTCCCCTACACTCCACCGAAACCACCTTACTCAAACTCTCCAACGACCTTCTAGCCGCCAAAGCTAATGGCCACTATTCAGTGCTCCTACTCCTTGACCTCTCTGCAGCCTTCGACACAGTTGACCACCCCCTCCTTCTCAAAATACTAGACTCCCTTGGCCTCAGAGATTCTGCTCTCTCCTGGCTCTCATCCTACCTGTCACAAAGCTCTTTCAGCGTTACCTATAATGCTACCACCTCCCCCTCACTCCCCCTCTCTGTTGGGGTCCCTCAAGGCTCTGTCCTTGGGCCCCTTCTCTTCTCCATCTACACCTCCTCCCTTGGCCAACTAATACACCCTCACGGCTTCAACTACCACCTCTATGCCGACGACACACAAATCTATCTCTCAACCCCCCACCTCACCCCCTCGGTCTCTGCCCGAATCACCTACTGAGCGACATATCAGATTGGATGTCGCTCCACTTCCTTAAACTGAATCTCTCCAAAACCGAGTTTCTTGTCTTCCCCCCAGCCCGAACCCCACCCCCCACTGACTTCTCCATCACATCCAACCATGCCAATATCAAACCCGCCCTGCAGGCCAGAGTACTTGGTGTCATTCTGGACTCCAACCTATCCTTCCAGCCCCAACTCCAATCTTTAACAAACTCGTGCAGACTCCACCTCCGCAACATCGCCAAAATCCGCACGTTCCTAACTCCAGAAACCACTAAACAGCTCATCCACTCCCTCATCATATCACGACTCGACTACTGCAACTCCCTCCTCACTGGCCTGCCTCGCCGCTGGCTATCCCCGCTTCAGTCAATCCTGAATACGGCTGCCAGACTCATTCACCTTTCCAACCGCTCCATCTCCGCCACCCCCCTCTGCCAATCCCTCCACTGGCTTCCGATTGCGCAACGGATCAAATTTAAAACCCTAACACTGACGTACAAAGCTGTCCACCATACTGCCCCGAACTACATCACCGACCTAATATCCAAGTTCCACCCAGCACGCACACTCCGCTCCTCACAAGACCTCCTTCTCTCTAGTTCCCTGGTCTCCTCCTCCCATGCCCACCTCCAGGACTTCTCCAGGGTGTCACCCATCCTCTGGAACTCCCTTCCCCAACCCATCAGATTATCACCTACTCTCCTCTCCTTTAGGCACACCCTGAAAACCCATCTCTTCAGGGAAGCCTACCCCCTGCTAACTTGACCGACCTCCTCCACTCTTCCTACCACTCCATCCCCCACAGCTATCTCCTCCTGTACCACTATCCTGTCCCTTCTAGATTGTAAGCTCAAAAGAGCAGGGCCCTCAATCCCCTCATGTTTTGCATTGTATTGGTATTGTTCTGTCACATGTTCTGTCCCCCTTTGTAATGTACAGCGCTGAGTGAACTATTGGCGCTTTATAAATACTGTATAATAATAATAATAACTTTTTTTTTTTTTTTTTTAATGGTTGAACTGGATGGACCTTTGTCTTTTTTTCAGCAAGACTATGTAACTATGTAACCTACTGTTTGTGGAGGAATAGCATATCACTATATTACGAAGCTTGATCATGTTATTTAGCATACAATAGGTTGGTGATTAAGTTAACTGAGATTTTAAATGCTTTGTTCTCTATAACCCAGCTAAATTCTGTACAGAAACTTAGAATGTAAATGTCTTTAACAGATATTCAAAAGGATAAAGGTTTTCTTTCTTATGATGACAGTTCATCTTGATATTAAAATATATTTGTTTACCCACTCAGCCATGATATAATTGTCATAAGATTTCATATTTCTTTTCCAGTCACATCTTACTCTACCAACTCAAATTCCATACCCTCAGTCTTAAGCAGCCCATAGATGAGTCAGCTTTTTTGTTCAAACAAACAAAGCCTCCATTAGAATAAGTTAACCTCCCCCCCAGGTGAATGAGTCATTTAATCAAAATGAGTGATGCCCAATGATGTTGACCCTCCACCAGGACAACCCATGATGCTCAATAATCTTCATCCACCACTACTCCTGTTGAATGAATGACAGATTCCCAATGGCTTCTGTATGAAATCAAAATACACATAGATGGAATTGCTAATTACATTTTTATAGAACAACTTTTGGTTTCTACTTCTCCTATATGGTTTCTGTTTTAGATAAATTCACAGACACGTTTATTAAAAACAATTTCTGACCAGCATGTCCACTTGGCCTTACACTGTTTCTATGGAAAAAAAAAAAATTTCACTTCGATTTTTACAGAACATTGCAACTACCCTCCTAACCCTCTTGTGTTAAATTGTGTTATAACCCTACCATCTCCCGTTATATTGCAAAGTGCTTCACAAACTGTTTGTAATATATAAATCCTGTTTATTAATAATAATAATAATAATAATAATAATATTAATACCCACAGACAACATTTCAAATACAATGATTTTGTGCTCTCTGCCTTTGTTATCTCAAAGAGACCATTCGACCCTCCCTGTTCTAATCTCAGACTAATGTTCTGATATTTTTTTTTATGTGATTCACAATCACTGTGCTGCAATGTTAGGCAAACATAGAAGTATGTATAAGTAATGAGCATATGTATGGTATATAGTGTTAAGATTATGAGGTTTACCTATACATAGAAAGGCTACTTTTATGTTTCCTTCTTAGTCACTGGAGCAGTGACCAGTGTTTTTTTTGCACTGGAGAGATACCAGTCACTGCTAGTGCAAATAGAATATAATTTATATTCTTGTTCTTACCACAACGCAACCTGAAGGTGCAGTGCAATGAGTTGAGATTCAATGCAGCATGCCTGCACAATATCGCATCTCACTGGATGACACCATATGTCAAAACTGCCCCAAACGACATCACCGACCTAATATCCAAATACCACCCAAAACGCATTCTCCGCTCCTCACAAGACCTCCTTCTCTCTAGATCCCTGGTCTCCTCCTCCCATGCCCGCCTCCAAGACTTCTCCAGGGCATCACCCATCCTCTGGAACTCCCTACCCCAATCCATCAGACTATCACCTACTCTCCTCTCCTTTAGGAGCACCCTGAAAACCCACCTCTTCAGGGAAGCCTACCCCATCCCCTGCTAATTGCCGACCTCCTCCACTCTTCCTACCACTCCATCCCCCACAGCTTTTCCTCCTGTACCACTATCCCCTCCCTTGTTTGTAAGCTCCAAGGAGCAGGGCACTTGAACCTCTTGTGTATCGCATTGTATTGTTATTGTACTGTCGCATGCACTGTCTCCCATTGTAATGTACAGCGCTGAGCGAACTGTTGGCGCTTTATAAATACTGTATAATAATAATAATAAAGTCACTGCACATCAAGCTGTGACATGAATGAAGTGTCACTTTGTGCTCTTCACATTTTTTTTTTACAGTTTTCAAAATAGGGAGTTGTGCAATAAACTGCATATCACACCGCCCCTGCAGCACATCACTGCAGCCCAAAATGAACTGCTGTCTGTCTGCCCCCGACTTAGTGTGCAGGCAAATATAAGCAAGCCCTTAGCCATTGGGTTCAATTTTTGACCTATATAAACAACATTGGATGGATAGTCTTTCAGTTTAGCTAAGAGGGTTAGGGTTGTAAAACAGATATACTTTGGTTTAGGGTAACATCATCTATTAGAAATTAAAGATTTAACATGTGTGTTGGGGATAGGGGTGTTACAATACAAATTCCTAAGCATAATTAGTACATGACAGTTCAAAAGCAAATAATTCATAGGGGAAATGTGCAGAAACATTTTATCAATGTAAGGTTTATGCTGTAGAAAGTTCTTCCCAATCCACTGCAAGCTCTCATTGAGCAGAAATAAATTTAGGAATCTTTGCTGCCATATGATGTGTGAGTCATCCTCCTCTACAACCTGGGTTGTACACTGATCAGTGTGGGTCTCACAAAAGAGGTTTCAAAAAGATGATTGAAGAAGTCATTATATACTTTGTGGCTTCTCAAATTTGCTTAGTGAAAATTATACCTTATGGCACCGCTCCAAGCTATGGATGGAAGGAAAAGAATCACCCCACCGGCAAGTGAAAAGTGGGGAGCATGAGTCCGAGCGATTCCAGTGTCAGCTAATACAAGTGAAGGGATGGGCACTGCTCAACCGACCCCAGGAGTCCAATGTTGAGGTCACAGAGGACCTCTGTGACCAAGTCCCGGTGGATGGGGTGAAACACATCAGAGGGTGTGGCCAGTACGGCGGCTGAAGGCATTCCTCAACATTGGGCTCCTGGGTTCGGTTGAGCAGTGTCCATCCCTTCACTTGTATTGGATTCTCAAATTTGCTGTTTCACAATATACACATCAAACTCAGAGAATGCAGGCAATACTGTGGACCCCATACTGATAATAGTAAAGGTTGTATGTATTCATATATTTTTTGTTGATCTGGTATATTGTTTACAGGCAGTTTTTAAATGCAAGCGTCCTCTTCCACTTTTCGTCTAACGGATAGTTCACAAAATAAAAACAACATAATGCTAATACAGAGAGTCATTAAGTATACCTGCTGGTAAGTCCAAATGTTGGTTCTCAGTGCCTATGCTTCTTAATTATTTATGAAATAACATTTCATTTTGTTTTCATCAATTTTAATCTACAAAACAATGGAGACAGCTCAGTCAAGACTGATACATCTCAAAGACACTAAAACAACACTGCGAACACTATGTCTAAATGGAAAATTTCACTTTGCAAAAAAAATTCTGACAAACCTTGCAAATGATTCTATTAACCACTTGCCCTCTGGAAGATTTACCCTCCTTAATGACCAGACCATTTTTTTGCTATTCGGCACTGCGCTATTTCAACTGATAATTGGGCAGGCATGCAAGGCTGTACCCAAACAAAATTTATGTTCTTTTTACACACAAACAAAGCTTACTTTTGGTGGTATTTGATCACCACTGGGATTTTATTTTTTGTGATATAAACAAAAAAATACCAACATTTTTGCAAAAAAATGACATTTTCTACTTTCTATTAAATAAAATCCCAATAAGTGTATATTAATTGGTTTGTGTGAAAGTTATAACATCTACAAACTATGGTACATATATTGGATTTTACGCGGCGTTTACTTTCTGATCATCTATCACATTTCTTGAGGTGCTAAAATGCTAGGCCAGTACAGACACCCCCATATTAGTCCTTTTTGGAAAGAAGACACCCTAAGCTATTTTCTGAGAGGCATGTTGAATCCATGGAAGATTTATTTGTTTTCTCCAAGATTTTGGAAAATTACCAAAAACAAAATTTTTTTTTACACAAAGTTGTCACTTAAAATGATATATTGCTCACACATGCCATAGGTATATGTGGAATTACACCCCAAAATATATTCTGCTACTTCTCCTAAATATGGGGATACCACATGTGAGAGACTTTTTGGCAGCCTAGCCGCATACAGGTGCCTGAAATCCAATGACCCCTCATTTCACTTCCTTACTACCTATTACAGTTTCAAAGGCTCTGAAATTCCAGGATAGCACCCCCCCTCAAATGACCCTTTTTTGGAAAGTAGACACCCTAAGCTATTTTTTTAAAAGCACACACCCTAGAGAATACAATGGTGGGTGTTGCAATTGTTTATATCAGTGTGAAGGAAGAAATCTCTGCCAGAAAAAAAAGAAAAAAAAAGCTGAAGTGTAGGGGCGATCAACCCACTGACCACCCCAGGCCCCCAATGCTTGGGCATATATGTTCTCTTTTTAACTGCGGATGAAAAACCTCATCCAACAGCACTGCATGCACTGATGTATATTCTGAGAGCAAGACTCTGTTGCTGTCAGAATAAACAGATCGGTGCTGCAGCTGAATGGCATTCCTGCAAACAAAACAGCAATGGTTAACAATAAAACAAAAGTAACAATAGAACATTAACTCAATAAAAAGACAACTATTTTTATTGAAATCTCTGCCAGAAAGAAAAAATATATGTGCCGAAGCATATCGGTGCTGCAGCTGAGTGGTGTTCCTGCAAAGCAAACGGCAACGGTTAATAATAAAACAAAGTAACAATAGAACATTAACTCAATAAAACAACTTTTTTGAGTTTTCAACTTTGAATGTTTTTTTTTTACTTTTTTGAAACTTTTAGGAACAGCCTCTTATTTTCGGGTCCCTCAAAATGTGATTGACATTTTCCTGACTATCTAACATCTTTTGAGACCCTGTGTGAATATGGTGAATATGTGCCCTAGACTGTGCCGTGCTGTACCCTATACTAATACTCCACTAGTGTATGGTAGCGACGGAATCAGTCCTTGAGGCAGAGACCAGATTGGCCAGGACAGGAGGGACAAAAAAAGCAAGCATTGCGTCTTCTTCCATGTCTGCTACAGACACAACATCTTCTTTGGGTTGACCTTTGGGTTGTGGTACCAGAGAGGGCATCCGGAAAATGCCTCTCATGCAGCCGGCGCACTGAATCTGGATTTGTGAATTGGGCCACAGCACCTTCTGGATACAAAAGGGCTGTGATGATCTCTTCCTGAAATTTTAGGAAGGATCCACTTTGTCCAGTTGCTTTGTAAGCTACAAAAGCGTTATATATATAGCCAATTTAAATAAATAAATAGACACCTTTTTGTATCAGTGTCAAGCTTTCCGGGAAATTAGGTACAAATTTATCATTTGGTCATTGAAGTCCATCCCTCCCATGTTAAGGATGTGGACACAGAGGGTTTTCTCAACAACGGCAGATGCTGTGAAAATTTGGATGGATGTGTCTGCATGAATTGAAGACAGGACGAACACATTCCATTTGTCCTTCCACTTCTCTGCAAGCAATTTATAATTTCTTAAGCAGGCTTTCTCCCCCTTTCTAAGTCGGCTGTTTACAAACCGTTGGGGGAAGCCTCAGTGATTAGGTTGCATAGTGCCACATGAGCCAATTCCAAGGTTGTACAAATGTCTAAATAGTGGCATGCTTGTGTAGAAATTGTCCACATGTAAATGGTACCCCTGGAACAAAGACAACACCAAGTCCCATACTATATTGCCACTGCTCCCCATATAGTCTGGGCAGTCGGAAGGAGGGGGGCTCTACTTCACTGTCTCTTCCCTCCTAAACCCTACAATTGTGTGTATAGCCAGAGCCCTCTCACAGAGCTTATACAATTTGACCCCATATGTGGCATCATGCTTGCTGGAGAGGTACTGTTTGAATGCAAGGTGGCCAGTAAAGTGAATGAGGGACTCATCCACACAGATGTTTTGCTGGGGCGTATACACATATGCAAATTTCTCAGTGAGGTGGTTTATGAGGGGCAGAATTTTGTAGAGCCGTTCATGTTCAGGGTCACCCCGAGGAAAACAGACTATGTTATCTTTTAAATGCATGAAGCGCATTATTGTCTCATATCTACATCTGGCCATGGCAGCAGGGAACATGGGTATATGCTGAATTTAGCCAGTGGACCAATATGACCACAACTCATTCATTTTTGTGATGCCCATGTTGAAGGTTAGGCCCAAAAAAGTTTTAAATTCAGAAACCATAATAGGTTTCCATACAAATGGTCTGCCAAGAGCTGAATTTGGGTTGGCGGCGATTTATTGTGGTGAGTACAAATTGCTTTGGCCCACAATCATATTATACAAATCTTCTGTGATAAACAGTTCCATAAAATCAAGAGGAGTAGTTCAATTTGTTGTTTCCACCTGAATTCTGGGTTGGGAAGTGAACGGAGGAAGTACTGGTGCTGCTTTCTGCAGATTCGTATTCTGAGGCGGATTCTGTCAGAAAGGCTTCCTGTCATGATCCACCCGGCGGTATCACTAGCAACCCACAGAACGGGATTCCCCAGGGCGTGGGGTCTAAGCCCCAATCTGCTTATTCACCAGGGCACCTGATGGTGGGGATGGACTTAGAGCAGACTGAGACCAGGTCGCGACCCCTGAGTGCACCCAATTGTGGTAGAGGGAACCGCCGGAGGTATGTATCGGAAGAGAGCCTGATGTGAAGAGGCTGGCAGACCTGGGCAGTGGTGACCGGATCCGTGCAGAATGGATGGATGATAGAGTACGTGTAGAGTAGTCAGGTCGGTAACAGCAGAGGCAGAACGGTACAGAGCAGCGGACAGAGAGTAGTTGGGTCACAAGCCAGGTTTCAGCAACAGGAGGTCAGGTAATAAGGAGTAAGCAAAAGAATAGTCAGACGAGCCAGGGATCAGAGCAGGAGACGGTCAGCAGAGGTCAGGATCAAGCAGGGTCGGCAACAAGTTATCTCACGCAGGAGCATTGCACGAGCATTGCACGAGCTTGTTTAAATAGCCCGCCCGGCGCCGAAAGGGTCCTAGTGCCTGCCCAGCCATCATTGGTGACAGGCGTGCCTGGGTCCTAGTGCCCGCCTGCCTGTATGTCTTGTCGGGATCCTACGCCTGTGCAGATTCGTGCACCGTGGTGATCTCTGGGATTCCTGACACTTCCACTTTGTTCTCATCTGACATGCTTAGAATCCTATAGGCCTCTTCACTAGTGTACCTTTTTTGGGACATTTTAGGCTCTACATTTATAGGCATCTAGTGCGACTCATGGGAAAAAGAGCACCTGGCTGTCAGGGATTGATTGAACCGCTACCAATAAAATTCACCTGCTAGTGTTAGATTCGGGCCTGATTCTGCTAACATTATGGTTTTGTGTGCAATGTATCACAGGTGACTGTGATCAGAAATTACACTGACACTACACTTTTTGGGGGAGCGTTGGGGGTAAACGCAAGTGCTGGCAGCGAACAGTGCTGATCCTGCTAACACTGCATTTTTGGGGACACTAATACTAAGGGGGCACTGGTATAGTTTTGTTCGTGATCAATATATTGATCCGTACAAACACTATACTAGTAATGATGGTGATCAGCGATCTATAGCGTGAGTTTGATAGCTGACTCTGCCTGGGAGGGGTGCTAACTGACTCTGACACTGTCTGAGGTCGCTAGTGGCACTAATACAGTGATCAGTGAAAAATACTGTACATTGACACTGTACTAGTATGGCAGGGTAACAGGGGGCAATCAAAGGATTAATGTGGCAAGCAAGGGGTTAAAATGTGTCTATCTAAGGTGTGTGGGTGCAGTGTGCTGCTTTTACTCACATGTGATGTCTCTTCTCTCTCTGGAACAAAATGGTTCAAGGGAGAGAAGAACCAGCTAAATCTTGTAAACCATAAATAAACAATGCAGCTCTAGTAGCCATAAGGGAATACAAATGCATATAAATGACAGTGTCGGACGTGATAATTGTATATAGAAGACAGTGTCAAACGTGATAATTGCAGTAACTAAAGTCAACAAGTTGACGGTGCAGAACAAAGCAGAAAATCCGTGACTCCTGTAATGGTGGAAGTGAGTATAGATTACACTACAACCAGATAGATGAAATGCTTGCGCATGGAGTATATAAGACCTACTCCTGGTACTCTGGATGTGGATGTGGTCATCTATATTGCTGCCACCAGGTGTCATACATCAGGGATCCATAGAGAGCCACCGGAAATTCCAATCACAGCCACCGGGGGGGGGGGTTGTCATCCCAGACATCAGACTTCAAATAAGCAGGAGTCAGGCAAACCTTCAAGAAGTAGGGGCTCCCATACAAAAAAGAGCCCCAGACAAAGCCTCTGATAGTGTAGTATCTTTTAATAATGGGGATGCACATAGATAAGAGTAACACATAGAAATTTTCCAAAATGTCTTTAGCAGGCAATTCGGTGCAGTAAACCAGTAAGGGGACACCTCCCTGACGCGTTTCGTGTACAGGACACGTTATCAAAGGGCTATTAAATCAAATCTTGTGCCTGTATGTACAAATACATCTCCTAAAGCGAATGACAGTGGAGGGGCGTGTGCATATGAGCTTGAAACTAAGAAATAAACAGCCACATACGGGTACGTCACTGGTGCTGCTGCTAGCATCCATCCGCAGTACATTGCAGGTGGGCAGCCTGAACGTGGTTAATGACTTAAAAATATCTTTAAGGATTTATTTTATGAACACATAATTGTTTTGGTATCTGCTTAGAGTTTTTTATCCAGTGCTTTTTCCAGCATTTTTTGAGTTTAAAAAAATGTTATTGTGCATGGGCCCTAACTAAGTATGGCCAAAGGTCTTTTAGTCATACTTCTCCAGTACATCACACTTAGTTCTGCATGCCTGTGTCCCAGGCTAAAGTCCACTGTCAGCTGACATCACAGAGCCAGACAATAACTGTCAGGATCCACCCAGATGCCTGACTGGCAGCTGGCTCAGCCTCTCACGCACCACTGAGAGCCAGAGCCAGCCAATTCCGCTCCCCTCCACAGCCCAGCGCTTCAGTGAGAGCTGGAGGGGTGGAGCACAGAGCAAGTGACTGAAAATATCCCACTCTGTGGTAAGAGCACACCCGAGAACTCAACTCTCTTTGATCACTCAGTTCTCAGTGTAGAGCCAATGGGGGACAGCTCCAACTTGGACAAATCCTAGGATCCACTTCTCTCTTAAATTTTATCCAAAGCCAAACTTTTTTTAAATTTTGTTTGAAAACACGTTAATAAAGATTAGTAGCCCTGTTAGGTGTTTATTGCTCTCTGTGTCCCAGCTGTGGAGATTCACCCTCTACGAATGACAGAGAGACAGAAAGTGAAGGAAAATTCAGTTATCACCAGAGTGTTGGGTAAATCTTCCAATGGGGGCATTTGTTTTTTTCAACCACTTTCCAAGAGGGAAAATATTTTAATTTTGTAAGATTGCCTCTCATTTCCTGTTGCATCTTTCAGAAAATAAAGTGGACCCAAAGGGACCCAGACACTTTCAAAATTATAGGGATTTTAACTAACCACTAGCCCTCCAGACGATTTACCCCCCTTCCTGACCAGGTCATTTTTTGCTGTTTGGCGCAACGCTATTTCAACTGGTAATTGTGTGGTCATGCAACCCTGTACCCAAACAAAAGTTATGTCCCTTTTCACACAAATACAGCTTTCTTTTGGTGGTATTTGATCACCTCCGGGTTTTTTATTTTTTTGTGCTATAAACAAAAAAAAGACTGAACATTTTGGAAAAAAAAACAATATTACTAAAGTTATATAAAATATTGAATAAACTCAAATTTCATCATAAATTTAGGTCAAAATGTATTTTGCTACATGTCTTTGGTAAAAAATCCCAATAAGTGTATATTAATTGGTTTATGTGACAGTTATAGTGTCTACACACTATGGTATTGATACTGCAATTTATGCCATTTTTAGCTATACAGCGCTGCGCTAGTTTAACTGACAATTGCGTGGTCATACAATATGGTACATAAATTAAATTGATGTCATTGTTTCCCATAAATAGAGCTTTCTTTTGGTGGTATTTGATCACCTGTTTTTTTTTATTTTTTGCACTATAAAAAAAAAAAAAGACCAAAAATGTTGGAAAAAAAAGATATTTTCTAATTTCTGTTCTAAAAAATATCCAATAAACTCAAATTTCAAATGGCCTGGCAAGGTATAAATTTGGGTTGGGAGCTATAAATTGTTGTGCGTTTAAATTATTTTGATCCACAATCAATCCATACAGATCTTTCGTGAAAAACAGCTCCAAAAAAACAAAGGGAGTAGTTAAGTTTGCTGTTTCCACTTGAATTCTGGGTTGAGCAGTGAACGGGGAAGTACTGGTGCTGCAGAATTTGTGGGTTGCCAATCAGAATTTTCAAGCACATCCGGAAGGACACTATGGGCTTGAATGTGTTTGAATTCTTGGTGGCTGCGGGGCACTACTTGTGCTAGTCACCGCACCAGCTTGTACTGCACTTATGGGACTTGCTATGTCACCAAGTGATACTGCAGTGCTGGTATGTAAAAGACCAGGATGTACTAGGCCGAGGGTGCTCGGCAGTTCACCGAAAGGTAGAGTGGCACTAGTACCGGCACTGCAGCATATGAGACAATTCATGCATTCCTAGAATTTCAGCTTCATAGGGTCAGGTACACCGGATGTCAATCAGGGACCTCTACTCCATCGTCTCAGTTATCTGTCACGGTGCCACTGCTCTCTACAGGTTTGTATTCTGAGCCTGATTCTGTGAGGCTTCCCCTTCACTGTCATCTAACATACTCAGAATCCTGTAGGCCTCTTCACTAGTGTACCTTTCATTAAACATTTTGGCCACTAAATTTGTAGGTACCTAATGCAACTCCACAAAAAATGGCCATCGTCCCAACCTATAACCTGCCTTAGCAATAAGGTGCACATGGAAGGGCAATGCACATCACAAACTGTGGACCTAACTATAACATTTAAAGAGCCTCCATAGTAGAAACGCATATATCAATGGATAGGTTAAGGGTATTTGCAAGTGTGTGCAAACAAAACCCTCTATTTTTTATGAAAACTGTTAGACAGGGCCAAATTGGTTGTTTTGCAGGCTGGCTGGTAAGTGTTGCTGGGAAATCCTTTGTTTACCTAGTGTGACTCACGGGAAAAAGAGCACCCGGCTGTCAGGGACTGCTTGAACCACTAAAAAAAAAATACCTGCTAGTGCTAGCAGAGATCAGGCCTGATCTTGCTAACCCTCCAGACACTGCACTTGCTAGGGGAGAAAGGTGGGGCTAAGCGTAGGGGCTAAACAAAGATGCTGGCAGGTGTGGGGGTTGATCCTACTAATGCTGCATTTTTGAGGACACTATACTATTGTGACTGTTGGTATGCTTCTGATCTGATCAAAGATATTGATCCGTTCAGACACTATACTAGCAATGGAGGTTTATTGTGTATGTGAGTGTGTTCCTGGCAATCAGTTTTGTGTGCAATGTATCAAGTGACAGTGATCTAATGATACTGCACTTGCTAGGGGAGAAGGGGGGGGGGCTAAGCGTAGGTGCTAAACGCAGGTGCTGGCAGATGTCTGGGCTGATACTAACGCTGCATCTTTGGGGACACTTCACTATTGTGAACGCTGGTATAATTCTGATCTAATCAAAGATATTGATCCATTCTGACACTATACTAGCAATGGAGGTTTATTGTGTATGGGAGCGTGTTCCTGGAAATCAAAGGGATTAAATGTGATTGAATGATGTAGTGGTGGGCAATCTGACGCTATCTGGGAGGGATGCTAACTGACGCCAATGCTATCTGAAGTCACCCGTGACACTAATACAGTGATCAGTAAAAAAAATCTGTACACTGTAATAATGACACTGGTGACAGGGCAGTAAAAGGTTTAATGAGGGGGAGGGGCGATCAGCGGGTTAAACGTGACCAAGAAGTGCTTTTACTGTGTAAGTGTTCTGCTTTGACGTGGATCTGCTTTCTTCTCTCTCTGGAACAGAATGTGCTCCAGGAAAAGAAGATTGAATCTTTTTCTGTGCCTGTGTAATGTAAACACAGGCACAGGCTGAGGTTTGATTCAGTATAGCCGATCAGCAGGGCCAGTCTGACATCATTGGCCTGAATCTGATGATTGGTAGGTGCTGTATAGAATCACAGAACCACTGGTCCTGCGCATGCATGCCCCCTGCCTGTGAGCATAGTGGGAGCACGGATCACATATATGCCCGTGATTTTGCACAGGGAGTCCACCCTGTAGCAGTAAAACTGCTATAGGGGAGAGGGATTATTGTGACAAGCATTTGCCCATCCCTGACAAATTCTGGCCATATATTTTGAACTTAGTGATTATTTATGATTGACAGCTCCATCTGGGGGCAATACTTCAATCAGAAAAAATACCACATTATAATCAGTAGCTATAGCTGAAAATCATAGGGTATCAATGTATAAAGGAAAAATATCCCCAGAATTTGTCAAGAATGGGTGAAGGCATGTCACATTTGTCCAACAAATTTATAATAAGTAGACCCCTTGAAGTCAAGACAATTACAGTTGTGGCCAAAATTATTCAACCCCCACTGAAATTGAGTGTTTTGGCCAGTTTGACATTGCTTTTGATCATTCAGTCATCTTGCTTACATTTACATTAAAGAGGCACTTGTAGGTCAGACAAATATAACATAACAGTTATAATGAAATAACCACAAATGTCTTTTCTGTGCTCACAGCATTATCAGTTTTATTCAACCCCCAAGTGACATTCAATCTTAGTACTTAGTACAGCATCCTTTTACAGTTATAACAGCTTTTAAACGTGAAGCATAGCTTGACACAAGTGTCTTGCAGCGATCTACGGGTATCTTCGCCCATTCTTCATGGGCAAAGGCCTCCAGTTCAGTCACATTCTTAGGCTTGCGCACTGCAACTGCTTTCTTTAAGTCCCACCAGAGGTTCTCAATCGGATTTAAGTCTGGTGACTGCGATGGCCACTCCAAAATGTTCCAGCCTTTCCTCTGCAACCATGCTCTAGTGGACTTGGAGGTATGCTTGGGATCATTGTCCTGTTGAAAGGTCCAACGTCTCCCAAGCCTCAGGTGTGTGACGGACTGCATCACGTTTCCATCCAATATCTCCTGGTACTGAAGAGAATTCATGGTACCTTGCACACGCTGAAGCTTCCCTGTACCTGCAGAAGCAAAACAGCCCCAAAGCATGATTGACCCTCCACCATGCTTCACAGTAGGCAAGGTGTTCTTTTCATCATAGGCCTTGTTCTTCCTCCTCCAAACATAGCGTTGATCCATGGGCCCAAACAGTTCTAATTTTGTTTCATCAGTCCACAGAACACTATCCCACAACTTTTGTGGTTTGTCCACATGGCTTTTGGCATACTGCAGTCGACTCTTCTTATTCTTTGGAGACAGCAAGGGGGTACGCCTGGGAGTTCTGGCACGGAGGCCTTCATTACGCAGTGTGCGTCTTATTGTCTGGGCTGAAACTTCTGTACCCACATCTGACAAATCTTTTCTCAGTTCCTCAGCAGTCACACGGGGACTTCTCTCCACTCTACGCTTCAGGTAGCGCACAGCAGTCGAAGTCAGCATCTTCTTTCTGCCACGACCAGGTAGCGTTTCAACAGTGCCCTTTGCCTTGAATTTGCGAATGATGCTTCCTAAGGTGTCTCTTGGTATGTTTAACATCTTTGCAATCTTCTTATAGCCATTGCCCTTCCTGTGAAGAGAAATCACCTCTTCTCTTGTCTTCCTGGACCATTCTCTTGCCTTCACCATGTTTGTAACCACACCAGTAAATGTCTAGAAGGAGCTGAGTATCACAGTCATTTTAAAGCTGCCTAATTGGTGCTTATTATGCTTGATTGCTGCTCGGTGACATCCACAGGTGTTTTCAATACCTGATGGAAAGCACCTGTATGAACCTCTGTTCTTCAGAGTGGTAGTCTTTAAGGGGTTGAATAATTGTGGCAATGAAGAAACCACATAAGAACCATTTACTACTGTATTACATAAACAATTGATGTCATTTTAGTTGCATTTGGGTAGTTACAACGTCCTTGTAGGATTTGATTCTGAATACAATTCCAAATGTACACTATAGTCCCTAAACCCCTTTACAGCATTGGGGGTTGAATAATTTTGGCCACAACTGTATCTGCATGCACCATCATAACAGCTTCAAATGCACTATATGTAGAGGATTGTAGCACAAGCTACAATGGCTAGAGCTGTAAGAGGATGAGTATGTTGACATGGACGTCAGGTTTGTAAAATATATTTTTGAAAGAAAACCTGCATATATTAGTTCTGCAGCTGCCATACTTGGTCATTGACTAGGAATACACTAAGGCAAAGACAGGCAAATAGAATTTTCAGAAGGAGTGCTTACAAATGGCAGTCCCCAAATTTCTCCCAGTACAGATTTCCTTTAACAAAATCTAATGAGGAAGCCATAGTAACAAATTTAACTTTAATTTTGTATCTGCAAAGTAAAAAAAAATCGTATCTTACTCTAATTGGTACATATTTCAATAGGAACAAAAGGCATTAGCAGTCACATAAAATCCCTTCTTTATCCAGATGTGTTTGCATCAGCATCTGGATTACTTCAATGGAGGAAATATAAAAAAAGCAAAGCAACAGAACTTTGTGCCAAGCCTGGCAGACATATTCTTTACATTACGTGTTCCTTGAAATAAAAGGAGTTTCTATCCCCCTGAAGGACTCACAAGATCAAAGGAAATGTTAGTTTTTTCCCTCTGAAGTGTGTTTCCGAACAACAGTCTAACTTTTTACCCTTACCATACATGTGCTTTGGAGGAATAGCACACAAGATCATTAAACTATGCTCCTCTGTATTTGTCAGTCATTTAGACTCATTAAAATTCAAGGAGAAATCTCTAGGCTTCCTCAGGAAACTAGACATGTTTTTACTTAGTCACACTTCATCAAGAAATTGGAAATTCTGCAATATTTGCTCCAGAGAACTTTTTTATGCAGGGAAAGAACAGAACTTACAATTGTGTTGAAACCAGTAACTAATGATACATTTTAATATATTAATCATGAGTATAATGCCAGAGTAAAATGATGGCAAAGCATGATTTTTTTTTCAGCTGCACACCATTGCGAAAAACACCCACATTGAGGCGTATACTCAAAGGTAGTACATGGGACATTGAAAATGGCAAAGTTACCCAAAGCAACCAATCCGTTTTTAGTCAAAATAATGGAAGATGATTGTTGATTGCTTGGGCATCTTTTTACATTTCAATACCAAATTGCATATACTTCTATTATTATTTTACTTATCTTGTCATCCTATACACTTTTTAATCCTTATTCAGTTTAAACAGAATGAAGACCATATTATATCTTATAATTAACTGCAGACCAGTGCAAATATCTCAATTTAAGCTAGTTATGTATTCAACAAAAAAATAAGGAAAACTATATTTGTATAAAATACTTGATTTATTCGTTATATGACTGTCCTGTAATCCTTTGCATAACAGCACTTAAATTAGGGGAGGAATGAGCAAACTGATGATCTTATTATTGTGCTGTTTTTTGGAGCAGGTTTGTGACCAAGCTGTGTTGCTTAATGGCAGCAGAGAAAAGAGTAGTCATGAGCCTTGCAGTATTGCCTGAAAAGGGGGTCTGGATTGGAGGACTGGCTAAGCACTATTACAAACCCTGACAGGCAGGACAGCTTATGTGCAGTATACAGTATGAATTTTTGATATTTATTTGGCTATTTGCCTGGAGTTCAGCATTAAAATATAAGTTCACTTCCAGACAAAGCGTACTCATTCAAAAGGGGACAGGAGGCAGCCCCAGACAATCTTATACGGTGAACTGCACAAAGAAAGCCCGCATCCAGAATTTTTTACATTGGGATAAAGGTAAGTATTCATGTTGGAAGATGATGGGGTATTTTTGGTGTGAGACCAAAAAGATAATTGCAATGGGTGTCCATCATGAAGTACAAAGAGAGTCAAAGAACCAGAATAGAGGAAGAGACTCATTTCTACTGCTTATCCTTTTGGCTGTCTGTGGAGGGATCAAATCACAGTTAGGTTAGCACATGTCTGGTTTTAAGCCAAATCATTTCTTTAAATTTTAAACTTGGCACAACCCTCAATTACCTAGTTAATAATGGGACTGGAGGACATCAGTTAAGAGGAATAACTACAAACACTAAACATATTCTCCCTGGAGAAGAGACGCTTGAGAGGAGATATGACAGCGCTATATAAATACCTCAGTGTTGATTCTAGCTTAGGAAATAAACTATTCAGTTTCAGGGAAAATAAGAAGACACAGGGTCACTCAATGAACTTGGAGAAGTGGTTTAGCCTTAACCGCTTGCCTACCGGGCACTTTTACCCCCTTCGTGCCCAGGCCAATTTTCAGCTTTCAGCACTGTCGCACTTTGAATGACAATTGCTCAGTCATGCAACATTGTACCCATATGAAATTTTTATAATTATTTTTCACACAAATAGATCTTTCTTTTGGTGGTATTTAATCACCACTGGGTGTTTTATTTTTTGTGCTATAAACAAAAAAAGAGCAAACATTTTGGGGAAAAAAAGTTTTTCTTTGTTTCTATTATAAAATTTTGGAAACAGGTAATTTTTCTCCTTCATTGATGTGCGTTGATGAGGCTGCACTGATAGGCAGCACTGATGGGCACTGATAGGTGGCACTGATGGGCACTGATAGGCGGCACTGATGAGGTGGCACGGATAGGCAGCACTGATGAGCTGGCACTGATGAGGTAGCATTGATGAGCACTGATAGGCAGCACTGATAGGCGGCACTGATGGGTGGCACTGGCTGACGGCACTGACTGGTGGCACTGCTGAGCACTGATGGGTGGTACTGCTGGGCACTGGTGGGTGGCACTGCTGGACACAGCTGGGTGGCACTACTAGGCACTGATGGGCACAGGTGTGTAGCACTGCTGGGCACAGGTGGGTGGCACTGCTGGGCACAGGTGGGTGGCACTGGTGGGTGGCACTGCTGGGTACTGATCATCAGGGCACTGATGATCAGTGCCCTGATGATCGGTGCTGATCCGTCTTCTGACAATTGCCGGTTATTGGCAGTACTTTCTTCATACTGTGACAGTGCAGTCGATAACTGGCAACTGCATTTACCGGTGATCTGCTGTGTCATTGGACACAGCTGATCACGTGGTAAAAGGCTGCTGTGATTGACCTTTTACCACATCATGTGATCAGCTGTGTCCGTAGAACACAGTGATGACGGAGATCACCGGGTGCGCGCCCCCGGGGGCATAATGATGCTCTCCCAGAACTGGCTGGCCGCGCTGAAGCTATCTGCGGTTGGCAATTGGTTAAACTGCGTACATGTTTTTTCACTGTCAGGATGGTACGCAGGGCTTTGTTTCAGCGGGAAAGTGTGGGAATGCAGTTCCACAATCTCCAGCACTGCATGTAAGTAATGGCGAAGGGTGATGGAGTCTGCTGGAGGGTCAATTGATGTTGAATGCTGGGGGATCTATTGTAACTGGAGGGGATCTATTTTATGGTGGTCTATTGCTGCTGGGGAGGTCTACTGCTGCCGGAAGGGATCCAATTTTAATGGAGAGGTCTATTGTTGCTTGCTGGTTGGAGATCTGTTGTTGCTGCTTGGGGTCTATTGTTTATGAGGTGGTATTTTGCTGTGGGGGTCCATTGTTGCTGGGGGGGGGGGTATTGTTGCTGGCTGCAGTGGATCTTGTTTACTGCTCTTCTTGTTACGATTAATAAATTCCATACAAAATTATACTTGGCTCTGTATTCTCTAAAAGGATGGTGCTTGGAGGAGGGTAGGGGGGCAAAAACAAGGGGTGACTCAGAAGAGGGGTGGATGGATTTCTGCACCTATTCTCTGAGAAAAAAAGCCCTCGTGGTAAGGATGTGGAACTCACTTTCTCAATCGGTGGTGTCAGCAGGAAGTATTGATAGTTTCAAAAAACTCTTAGATATGCATCTTGGTGAACACAATATATAGGGATATGGGATGTGATCTTTGACATGATTGCACACACACAAAGGTTGAACTGGTTGGACAGGTGTCTTTATTCAACCTTACCAACTATGTAAGTATGTAAGCTAAACCCCCCCCCTTATAGCCATTGAATTCCATACAGAATTCTTGTAGTATGTGGAAAATGCAAGTGACTCTTCACCACTTACGGAACAATTTGTCCCAGCATGGTCACTTTATTTTAAGTTTTTCTTGTTCTTCTCTTTTCTCGAGAGCTGCTAGCTACAATTTGTATAGAAGTGATCTAATGCACTTAAAGTGTTACTAAACTCAGGACCCTGCATTCACTATATCTGCAAAGAGCTGTTGGTTTACCTGGAGTATTTTTTTCTTGGAGAAGAGCTTAATTGTCTAAAAAAGCACATTTGCTATTCATTTAGACAGCAATTTGATCTAGTGAGTGTGCATTTAAATTAAGGTGGAGGTTAAAAATCACTAATGCCAACATATGAAGTTAAATCACAGAGGAGAAGATTGTTCTTGAATTATTGTGATAACATTTGGACTGTTCACTCCTATTGATTCACTTAATTGTCATGGGTGTTGTGGTTTATTTTTATCTATGTTTTTATCCAGATATATTTTCTATAAGTGCTGCAAACTATTATAATTGTTTCATTATATCTGGTCTCCCACAGTACACACATCATGGAAATGCAATTATTTTAGTAAATATAAACTGCTAAATAGCATTTCTCATCAGCAGTTAGAGCAGTCTTGTAACTTCAGCACAGCACTGGTTAAAGCTTGTAGGAGGAGTTTTATTTCTGCTCTAGGAGGATGAAGAACCCCTGACCTCTGTCTGGGCAGTGCTGATTGGCCCAGTGCTGATCACATGCACTCTCACAAGAAAGAAAAAACTTCTCTAGCAATACACACTAAACTGAGCATGTGTGTGTGACCATGGGTTCAGTCTGTGTTATCATTTGGACATTTGAACAAGAGGAGGGGCAGATAAAACAGGATCAAACAGCCTTTTTACACAATGCAGAGGATTAACCCCTTAGCTTCCACAGTGAGTACAACATTCATGCTTTACTGCAAATACAGACTGGTTTTACTGTTGTGAGTTTCGTAACACTTTAAATAACAGACTAACTTCCATCTAGTATTGTGCAACATTCAAAAGGTCAGAAGTTGTATGACTGTTTCCTAAAGTCCATCTCCAGCCAAAACTGTTTTCTTTCTATTGGCTGAAGTTAGGCTTTAATTTTGGATGTCCCTTTGAAGGAGTCCTGAGCTTGCCCTGGCTCAATGTTAAAGTGTAAGATAGTGATTATATCTTCCTATGCTAAAATCATGCATTTTCCCCATCACATACATGGAATGTTTTCTAGAATGTCATTTAATGTTTGACTCTCCACATACCCTTACATGTATTTGATTTACAAACAGAGAAATAACTGAAAACTATGCATCTAAATATGGGAAATTATACTCCAAAATGAGCATTGTGGGAAGGCATGCAAAACTATACCTACATTTTTTTAGAACCAGAAAAGTAACAAAGTTTGTATTTTAAAATATACTATATTGCCAAACGTATTGGGACACCCCTCCAAATCATTGGATTCAGGTGTTCCAATCACCTCCATGGCCACAGGTGTATAAAATCAAGCACCTAGGCATGCAGACTGCTTCTACAAACATTTGTGAAAGAATGGGTCGCTCCCAGGAGCTCAGTGAATTCAAGCGTGGTACAGTGATAGGTTGCCACCTGTGTAATAAGTCCATCCGTGAAATTTTCTTGCTACTAAATATTCCACGGTCAACTATTAGTGGTATTATAACAAAGTGGAAGCAACTGGGAACAACAGCAACTCAAAATGTGGTAGGCCACTTAAGATGACAGAGTGGGTTAGCGCATGCTGAAGCGCACAGTGCGCAGAAGTCGCCAACTGTCTGCAGAGTCAATAGCTAAAAACTTCCAAACTTCATATGGCCTTCAGATTAGCACAACAGTGCATAGAGAGCTTCATGATATGGGATTCCATGGCCGAGCAGCTGCATCCAAGTGCAATGCAAAGCGTCAAATGCAGTGGTGTAAAGCATGTCGCCACTGGACTCTAGAGCAGTGGAGATATGTTCTCTGGATTGACCAATCACACTTATCTGTCTGGCAATCCGATGGATGTGTCTAGGTTTGGCGGTTGCCAGGAGAACGGTACTTGCCTGACTGCATTGTGCCAAGTGTAAAGTTTGGTGGAGGGTGTGACGAACGCAAGATCGCTGCCACCAATATGTGACGATCCCACGATCGATGTCACCAATATGTGACAAACGCGGCGTCAGACCCCAGCCCTTCTCACCAAACTCGTTACCGAAGGACTAGCCAATCTAAAACCGCGATGTCACATGCGTAACAATGTCACACCCAGCTGCACCCTGCCCAACGATTTTCCAGCTAATTGGACCACAATCTATGTACCGGCAGCCTGAGAGATTGTTACTGGGTCAGGTTAAATACGCAATTAACCCTTCACACTGCCACCACCTCCTTTTTGTACAGAGAAAGAGTATACTCGGCAATATCAGCTATAACACTATAATGGTTGAGATAATCGTCTGTATAACACGGTCACCGCAGGACGGTTATACAGAGGGTTAAACAAACACAGTAGCGCTCTTTTTAGAGGCAGGAATTTGTAAATTGCAATAAAGAGCTATAGAAACAGTTCAACACTTTCAGAAGGAAAGATTTATTACTAAAAGGTCAAACGGGGCAATAAAAATATTTACAGAAAATGATGTAACAAATATATATATATAAATACAGAGATCAATAGCACAGCAAAGAGATAATAGAAAGGAGGTTAAAGGGTTAAAGTACTTGCCAAAGTCCTGGGTTAGCAGATCAAGTTTCAGAGCAAAAGGGCACAGGCCTCCGCAGGTGGTCCTGATGTTAAAAGGGGGAATTCTTCAACTTACTTTTCTTAGGCCTGACAACCCAATTTGTAGTTCCCCGGCAGGGGGTGTCTCTGAAGTCAAGTACCAATACCCCGTTTAGGGCGGGAAGATCTGGGCGTAGACCTAAACTAGAGCCAAAATCTCTTCTAGTTCATATTTTGGCTCATAACTTTTCATCTGCACAAGTGACACTCCACCCCCGGGTAGATTATTATGCAGACACATCTGAGGATTGATTAGATATTAAATATGAAATTCTACACTGAATGGTTCATGAGATCTACTTTTCTACTTTCCTATGTATTCCAACCACGGAGAGTGACCTATCAAACTGTTCGCCTCCTCTTGGCCAATCTGACAATATGTCTGGTTTTTATGTAAGTCTCTCATATTCCAAGATATGAGACATAGGGGAAAAATGGATTTTTAAAAAGGTTATCTGGTTCAATGTCTTTTGAACTGCTGGGAAGGCTGTTATCTTTTTACGAGGTGTTAAATTGCACAGGTTCTTTGGACAGGGAGGCACTTCCTGGCTCCCTGCCGGGCTCTGGCCTGTGACACTTTTAACACCCACACACACTGGCCAAATGTCACTGTGACTCTCAGAGAGGGAGGGGGAGAGAGAATTCTTAACAAAATGGAGGGTTGGAGCAAAATGGTTGAACCACGTCCATCTCTGTGTGCGCTTGCTACAGAGGGGGGATTATGGTGTGGGGCTGTGTTTCAGGGGTTGGGCTTGGCCCCTTAGTTCAAGTGAAGTGAAATCTTAAGGCATCAGCATACCAAGACATTTTGGACAATTTCATGCTCCCAACTTTACGGGAACAGTTGGGGATGACCCCTTCCTGTTCAGCAAGGTCCATAAAGACATGGATGAGCGAGTTTAAGGTGGAGGAAATTGACTGGCCTGCACAGAGTCCTAACCTCAACCCCATAGAACACCTCTGGGATGAATTAGAGTGGAGACTGCAAGCCAGGCCTTCTTGTCCGACATCAGTACCTGACCTCACAAATGCTCTTCTGGAAGAATGGTCAAACATTGCCATAGACACACTCCTAAACCTTGTGGACAGCCTTCCCAGAAGAGTTGAAGCTGTTATAGCTGCAAAGGGTGGGCCAACTCAATATTAAACCCTACGGACTAAGAATGGGGTGCCCTTAAAGTTCATGTGTGTGTTAGGGCAGGTGGCCCAATACTTTTGCCAGTATAGTGTACGGTGTTGCAAATATACATGGGCTTTAAGTAGCAGCTAATTTACAAATTATTTAGCAGTTCCTTTTTGGTAAAGTTTGCTGATTCCATGCAGGCAAGTCATCTGGTTTTAATGTTTTCAGCCCAGGCATAATGAGTGGGGGTGATACAAACTCCTTTGAATTATGTATGATTGTACCTCAGGATCACTGTGCTTTATTTCTTGAAAAAGAAAAATCATTATTCTGTATTCCTCGATCTTTTAGCAATGTGCATAGTTTGCCAAATAGTGTTTTGCATTTTAGTTTAGCTGGAATTCCTGAAGGAATTTCTGCTCCGTGTTATCTCAGAGTCATATTTGTTTGGATTGCTTTTTTTCCTACCCCAAGGCATCGCCTTTTAACCTTCACTGTGGGTTTCACTCTTCCACTGCATAAAAAACATCCATTCAATGCGTCAGAATGGATGAGTCTTGATAATACAAAAGAAAAAAAATGATTTCCTCTCTATCATTGAACGGTTCACAGATTCAAATGTTAAAGACTGCAGGAGGCATATAAATGAGTGTATTAAATTGTTCTGACTTCTGATCATCAGCTAATGGGCTATTGTGTTTACTGAGTTTGTCAGCTGGATTGAGAAAAACTAAAGTTTATCACATCCTAACTTACTATTTAAATATACATACAATATATATATAATCAATTAAAGTGTATTTAAACTTTTGCAGTCAAATTTGTGAATACCTCATCACATGTTTCTTATGTGCTCCCATTCACACAGCATACCTAAAAAATTTAAATATTTACTTTAGATGTTTCTTGAGAGGAGGTCTCAGGGTAGTCTGCAAGCATTTATGAACAAATTTATTGTGAGTTTGTCCCAAAATAGGCTAATGACAGTCTGGGTCATCATTTACATGCAATGGAGAAGCTTTTAATCCTTTTTTAGGACAGCATTCAAATGTGGATTACAACTGAAAATGAGATCTGCAAGCAGGGTATAGGGAGGGTTACTTATGGCAAATATTCATTCCTCAGCCCTGTACATGAAGACAACCAAGTAGGATTTTTCACTGATGGGATGGATTTATCAGAAAAGAGTGGGCAGCACAGTGGCTAAATGGTTAGCACTTCTGCCTACCAGTACCAGGGTCGCTGGTTCGAATCCAAGCCATGGCACTTCCTGCCTGGAGTTTGCATGTTCTCCCTGTGCCTGCGTGGGTTTCCTTCGGGTACTCCAGTTTCCTCCCACACTCCAAAGACATGCTGGTAGGTGAATTGGCTCCTGTCTAAATTGGACCTAGTATGTGTATGTATGAATGTGAGTTAGGGGTCTTAGATTGTATGCCCCTTGAGGGTTAGGGACTGATGTGAATGTATAATATATATATGTAAAGCACTGTGTAAATTGATGGCACTATATAAGTACCTGAAATAAATAAGAGTGTCTAAAATGGTAAGTAGTAATTTTTAAATATATTTTAGGTAATAATTCGTAAATTAAAACAAGTGGTTGTTTTTCCAGTTTCACTGCAAAAGTGGAACTACATCTTAAGGAGACATGGTCTGGTCACCTTAATAATTCTATCTATGTAGGTATGCTATTGTTGTTACATTTTTTTCATCCTTCTTTATATCTCAGTACTGCTCATTTTCTCTGGCCTTTTTTTAACCCACCAACCTCTGACGTCACATCCGGGTGCTTGCATTCCAAACTGGCTCCCACAGCATGGCGGTCCTTCCTGCATTCCACACACACTGCTCCACACCGCTGGTCACTGGTAAAGCACCACACAGGATTGCCACAGGGGATCCTCCTGCTGGAGGTTGTTTCTATGATTTGATGATCCTCCTTACTTCTTATCTCTTGTAAGTGTTTTTAAACATTGGCATATTAAAGCCTTTTTTAACTTCTGCACTTAGAAGTGCCTTCTTTTGATTAACTAAATAATCGATATTGCTGACATTTTTTTATTTTTACTGAGCAAATGTACAAAAATTACTTTTGGCTATACTTCAGGTTTAAGTGGACTCATAACTAAAAGGCAAAGTCTTTAGTGTTTTCTGATTTGTGTGGAATAAAGTGCAGTAGTATATAATCTATGTATCTAATTCCACACCTTCCCTTACAAAAGAACATGGACAGCTGCAGTGTAGACTCCTTACTTTTATAAAGTATTGAAAAGATCTATTTCCAACCTAATGAGATGTGATATACGAGGTGTTCCAGTAAACTCAAATCGCACATTATAGCATACAGCTTGTTGACCATTAATTGAGCCTCAACTAGGTTACAAGAGGAAAAAAAACAAAAAACAAACAAATCCATGAAAACGTGGGGGCCAATTTTCCAAGCCTGCAGTTACAAATTCACAGGATGTAGCCCAGGCAATTCCCAGCTTTCTGACTCAATAAATATACAAATCAAACTTTTATTGCATATGACCCCCATTATACCTCATCTGGTGATACAAGGAATGCAGTCGCTGCATGTTGGGGCCATTAAGATATTAAAACAGTTTAAGAAAAGCTTGACATACACTGCTTTTCTTTCATTTGGACATAATACTGTATGTTTTGTCAAGGAGACCTTTTTACATACTAGTGCTTTGTGCACATGGCATCATATAATAATTTTCACATAAACTGAATCATAATGTTATTTATTGTGTGCATTTTTGATGTAAAATAAAGTGTATGCATAATCCTTTCAGCTGCATCTTATTGACTGACTGCTATTATAAAAAGATAAGAAGATCATATGTTCTAATTTAGCTTTCATGACTGTAGAAACTCTTCTGCCTTTTTTTTAAAAAGAAATCTATAGAAAATGTATTCATATTTTGTAATGTCCCAAAAATAAAGTATTATTTTGTAACTGATAGAGTGGGATTATCTGTATCTTTATATACTCACCTCACTTTTATCCACGTCATATAAAATATATTAAGCCAATCATTTTTCATTTTTGTTACACGACAGTACAAGCCTGGTTGACCGTGGAGATCCTTTCGGGTGTGTAAGCTGGCTGCCCAGGAACCAGATCATTTACATTAGGAGTCCAAAAACATTTAAAACAGGGGAACAGTTCACAGACCTTCATATCAACGGAAGCCACGTCACTGGAAACCATGTCACTGGAAGTGACATATAGAAGGATGTCTAGAAGCCGCAAAAATCTTTTGATCTCCAGGATGAGGTGTGGCCTCTTTGTTCAAGGGGATTTGATGAAATGCATCAGACAGCTTGGTTTTCAGGAGGAGCCGGGCTGAGGCCACTCTTTCCTCCTCATACATGTGGAGCTGGTGTGCAATATTTCATTTTTCTTTGCTGCAGCTCTTTCTGGATAAGCATACTCATACCAGCATGTGTGGTGGGTAGACGCAGTGGATTTTTATTTACTGAAACTGGAGAGTGCAAAATCAGGCTCACTTATTCCAATCAGCTTACAGGTTTTATTGCCAAAGCTTAATTAAACAAGCTGAGGTTAGAAGCTGATTGGTTCTTGATTTTGTACTCTCCAGCTTTAGTAAATAAACCCCAGCGTGTTTTGGGCTGGTATGGGTTGGTCCAACAATGCTGTGGGGGAGAGCTACAAATGACAGTGTAAGAATGAATATTTTTTTTGGGCTGTAATAAAAGGCTGTGACAATAAATAAATAAATAAATAAACAAACAAACAAATAAATAAATAAATACATGTTTTAATTGTATATACTATTGTAGTCTGATTTATTTATACCATCATGTTTTTTGGGTTACAAAGGCTTCTAAATTCATCTCAGATTTTTATACATAGCATGTAATGGAAAGCCCTTCTCCATCCAGGATTGCAAGGAGACAGGCTCTCAATTATACTCTTCAGAAAAAAAGCCATGAATGCACAGTCGCACACAGCCCAACTCCCAAGGATAGTGAAATACCGTATGTGGCCCAGTGTAAGCTGCTGCGTTGGAAGCAACATGATTGTCTGATCACATATATGTAATGGCATTTTGTTTTCACGTAAAGGGCAAGGTGGGCCATATCAGGCTAATTTTAGTAAACCTGTAGTTATACTTTAACAACCAGTTAGTCTGTGTGGTCCTTCTTTGAAATTTTATTTCTTTTAACTGATGCTTATATAGAATATGTTAATTACATGGCAGCTTGCTAACTACAAGGTACAAATGAATCTTTTGTAGACCTGATTTGAACTGTGTCCTCATGTATAGGTCACTTACAAACATTATATCTTTAAATATCTATATATCTTAAAAATTGCAATAGTTGATCACCTTCTGTTGCATTATTTTACACTGCGTTTGTCACATTCCTGCCATAATATGGCATAAAAATAGTATTAGATAAAGACAATAAATCAAACAAATAAAAGTGTTTATGACACACAATAGGTAACCTTGAGATGCATTTTCTTTATTTAATTTGAAGAATAAACTATTCAGTAATGATGACATTTACAGTATGTGTCCTAAAAATCTCATAATGTCTCCAAATGTGTGCAGTGATTTATATGCAGTGAAGCTAAAGGCAGTATTAAACACAAAAGCAAACATTTACTGTATTGCGGATTAACAATTTCTTAGATTTGTTGGCTGAATTGGTATTCTCTTTTTAAGCTTTATTTCCTTTATTTTCAGTGGGTGACTTAGCTAGTAAGTCTGTTCTTTTTGAACAGAACACGCTGATGTTGCAGTTAGATGGTTGAGACAAGCATTTTAATAGCTTCTATTTCTTTATGTAAACCTTTATCCCAAAAGGCAAAAAAAACTGCACTGTAACTGCTTATAAAATGTTAGCTGGAGTTCAGCTTCAGTTTGTTAGTGTATCTAAATAGGTAATACATCTAATATTACCCTCCCCCCCAGACTGACAATGCTGCTGTCCAAAGGAACCCTGTGCTCCTTCACTCAGAGTAGGGCCTCTCTAATACAGCAGGTGTGCTATTGGCCAGATCATTAGATGAAAACAGAGGAAAAAAAGATCTAAAAAAAGAAAGAAAACCAATGCAGCCACCACATCTATTGATTGTTAATTTTTTGGTTTAGGGTTTAATACAGCTTGGTGCTAGGGTTTAACTCATCTCGCTCTCTCGCTGGTGCCACCATCTCCAACAGAGTTTTCTTCTGGGTTGTGGATCTTTGGCTATCTTGATTGACCAGGCCAGAAAGACATAACTGCATAATGTTCCCGCTACACAAATTTCAAAGTGGGATTCTTACGTGATTTTGCCTTTCACATAGAGCCTGTCCACTCACTTGAATGAGCTTCTCTATGCATGTATGTCATCCAAAAAGAAGCTCTTGCTCCTTTTTGGGTGAAAAGATTTGCATGATTTTCAAAGGCAAATTGTTCCATGATTACCATGTGATTTTGTTCCACAATCGTGACAGATCACATTGTGTGATGGGTGCCAATAAAGGATAATGGCACCCACACGTGTATCACACTTTGTGCAGAGATTTTCACGTGATTTGGAATGGCAGGTAGAATTGTGGTGATTCTGCCTGCAATTTCATATCATGAAATATGAATGGAGCCTGAGAGTTCATGTGTTCTGGCACCAAGGTGTGCAGAAAATGTACACTGAGCTGTGCATTCACAGCTCAGTGTACATTCTAAAGAACATTGCAAACAGACAGGTAACTTTGTTTTGCTGCAGAAGAGGCATAAAAAAGTCAAATCCAAAAGAAAATCACTCATATTTTAAGAGTGTATTAGTAGCACTACACTTTCACAGGCCTCATTGTATTACTGTTGGATAGACTCCAAATAAATCACCTCATTTGGGAGGAAGTCAACGATTCTCACCAACCAACACCAGTTTCCTCTATTGGTACCTGTATTCCTCACATTCATCAAACTAATCAAACTAACATTCAAAACTAAAAGACAACCACTTTAATTCTAAAAGTGCATAAGTGACACTACACTCTCACAAGTATCAACATAATGTTGCTGGGTCGCCTCTAGATGAATGACCATATGTGGGAAGAAGTAAAATGTTTTCACAGACCCCCATAAAAAACACCAGTAGATCCTCAACAGCAAGCCATGTGTGCATGTGATCAGCGCTCAAACCGTTTCTGCATGATACTTTCATCAGGATATCTATTTCTGCTGGGGGGAGAGGAAGGTCACCTATATAAGTCAGAAGACATGGCAAGGGATGATCGCGTGCACGCGCCACCCTACCCACGCCACTATTGGCTGCTGAACATGTCAACCACCAAGTCCCAACCGGCGATTCTCAGCCGGGACTCAGTGATTATTGGCTGACAGGGGAGAGACCAGTATGTAAACAACACAGGCCTCTCTCCTGTCAGCATAGACATGCTGCTTTGTATTTCTCTGCACAGCAGAGAAATACAAAGCAACATGTCCCCATAGTAAAACACTACACAGCACATAATTTTAAAAACACACACAGCACACAGTTAATGCTTTGATCACCCCAGATGTTAACCCCTTCCTGCCCAGTGCCATTAGTACAGTGTCAGTGCTTTTTATTAGCACTGATCATTGTATTAGTGTTATTGAGATGTCAGTGGCAGTTAATCAGTTCCCACCCAGTGTCAGAATGCCCACCGCAGTCCCACTATAAGTCGCTGATCGCTGTCATTAGTAGTATAAAAAAAAATAAAAATAATAATTCCAGTATATATACCACTATTTGTAGACGTTATAACTTTCATGTAAACCAATTATATTAATTACACACTTATTGGGATTTTTTTAGCAAAGACAGGTAGCAGAATAAATTTTGGCCTAAATTTACGAAGAAATTTTATTTTTAAAAACTTTTTACTGGATATGTTTTATAGCTAAAAGTCAAAAATATTGTTTTTTTTTCAAAATTGTCAGGTTTTTTTTGTTTATAGTGCAAAAAATAAAAAACACAGAGGTGATCAAATACCACCAAAAGAAAGCTCTATGTGTGGGAAAAAAAGGACATAAATGTACTTTATGTACAGCATTGCATGACTGTGCAATTTTCAGTTAAAATAACGAAGCATCGTATTGGAAAAAATTGCCTGGTCAGGAAGGGGGGGGTAAAGCCTCTGGAGGGCAAGTGATTAAGCAATAAAAAAAAGCATAAAGGAAGCTTATTAAATGCCCATGAGAGTGCTGATTCTTTCTAGTAGGGGTCTGCAAATTATGGCCCTCCAGCTGTTGAAGTAATACAAGTCCCATCATGCCTCTGCCTCTGGGAGTCTTGCACGTGGCTGTCAGAGTCTTGCAAGGCCTCATGGGACTTGCAGTTCCTCAACACCTAGAGGGCCATAGTTTGGAGACCCCTGCTTTAGAGGGAAGTGCTTAATGAGGAAGACATGTAGAGGAAATGATCTGCTCTGAGGCTTGATTAGTTGTGTGATAGCAGGGGTTTTTGTGAATTCTCTGCAAGATGGATTTGTATACTGGGTTCTCTGTGACAGTTGGCTTGGTCTGGCTTAAAATGAACATGTAAAGAATGGTCCAGCAGAATAGAGGAGGGTGTTGCTCCAAAATTGGAAAGTGCTTTTCTACACTCTTCACCAAGAATTACAGATATACCCCAAATGTTATTTGATTATACCCACATGAAGGTGTCCATATTTTATGCCATTTGATACAATTGCAACTGCATTGTTGGAGTCAGTCTAAAGAGGACTGATTTGGTATCTAAGTCAGTGGGATGAAGGAGGGAAGGGGAGCTGGTAGGCTCTGGAATCCAGTGTGACTCTAGGTGAGGGAGGGGGGCTGAAGGGCTCTGGGGAAGGTTGTGTGGTTATAAAGGTCTTTGGGAACTTAAGGGTAAAAGAAGAGCTCTGTGAATATGTTGGTCCCCCCCACCCTCCTAGTACTCACAGAGAGTTCAGGCCTGCTTCAGGGTGATGCCTGTTGGGGAATGAAGACAGCTATTCCTTCTTCCCATTTGTGGTCATGTGATATATATTGTAAAAGACTGTCTGCTGAATACAAAATTAAAAATATATCCAAGATATGCCTAAAACTGTGTACACAGGAAGAAAAACAGATATGCACACAGAACGATTACGAAAGTTCTCTTGTATTCAGAAACGTACGGCTTTTGTACAGTTAAAAGATAACGTTAGATCACGTTATATCTGGCTGAAAACAATACAGCCCTATCCCTAGCATGGTCACAGTTGACTGTGTGCCTGGAATGCTGGACATTACCCATGAGAATGTCTTTTGAAGCAAAGAAAACTTTAAGGAAGAAATCCATGAGTAACAAATACAAAAATGGAGTCTCGAAACCTTACTTCTGAGCGAGGCCCACTTGCTCAGTCACATGACAAATGGAGACAGGAAGAAGGGCAATCTTCCCTAATTCTCCAGTTGGTGCCTGTACTGAGAAGGAGGTCTGTTCTCAGTGGGTGCCTCCTCTCACTACTCTTTTCCACCAACAGTAGGTTGCTGTTGGAGGGAGCAAAATACTCCCTCCGACAGCTATCACTGCCTCTGCTTTGCCTGACAGGATCATGATGCTGTTGTTACTTCTGTCAATCAGTCAAGTGGAGAACTGAGTCATGGCAAGTTCTCAGCCACCCACATGCAAAAACATTGCGCCTGGGATAAGCTGCCCCTTCTAACACCTAATGTCCTGGTACTGTATACTGTATATATTCTTGTTGTTAGTTTATGTGATTCAACTAGGTTCTCCAATATACTCCAACTTATGCAAAAACATTGTTTATCAGCATTCACCTTAACTGGCTATAGCATGTGTGTCTGTATAACTCTAGTTAGGACTTTAGAGTGTAAGCTTCTGACAGGGACTGATGGGAGTTGTCTGATTTATTTGTGAAAAAAAAACTGATGGCTCTAATCTCTAGGTGGCTGATTTTCTAGCAGTAGCATAAAAAAATATAATAAAATACATTTTATTGTTTTTAAACTTGTTAAATGAGCATATTACTACTTTTTATAAAGATACATATATACCTATAGCTGTAATGGTGGCTTTGTACTACAGGCGTTGAGGGTTTCTAAGCACTTAGTAACACTTAGTAAAAGCATCCCTAAGGACATTGTAGAACTAAATCTGCAAAGTGCCAAAGCCAATAACTGTAAATTGTTGTCACTAACGCTCCAGCAGATGATTATGAACATAATGATGCTTTATAGACTCTTGTGTATCTGATTCATCTAAATAATGGAGGAAGAGGAAAAGAGGAACTACCAGAAACTATTTGCCAATACCATAAATATTAATTGATTGTAGCATTATGAATTAAATCAACACTAAAGTGTTACCTGAAACTACTTCCATTACATATGCTTTTCTTAACAAGGAATGTAGACTTTAGACTTAGATTTTGTCTGAGCCTGTCCAAAAAAAGAGCTTCATTAATAAAATGGGGAATCACCTAGCAACTAGTGACACTGAACTGAACTGACCCTAAGCCAAAATTGGGTGGGGTCACCCCCAAAATTCATAACAAACCCTTTTTAAGGCATGCAGCCTGACTAGCCAGGAAAAGGAGGAGCAAAAATTGTTTGCCCCATCCTGGACCATACCAGGCCATATGCATTAAGCATGTCTCTCCAGAATTTGATGGGGACTTCTCACATCCCTAGCCCAGTAGATGAGTGGTGTCATGGGGGACGTACAGTGGGGCAAAAAAGTATTTAGTCAGCCACCAATTGTGCAAGTTCTTCCACTTAAAAAGATGAGAGAGGCCTGTAATTGGCATCATAGGTAGACCTCAACTATGAGAGACAAAATGAGAAAAAAAATCCAGACAATCACATTGGCTGATTTGGAAAGAATTTATTTGCAAATTATGGTGGAAAATAAGTATTTGGTCACCTACAAACAAGCAAGATTTCTGGCTCTCACAGACCTGTACCTTCTTCTTTAAGAGGCTCCTCTGTCCTGCACTCATTACCTGTATCAATGGCACCTGTTTGAACTTGTTGTCAGTATAAAAGACACCTGTCCACAACCTCAAACAGTCACACTCCAAACTCCACTATGGTGAAGACCAAAGAGCTGTCGAAGGACACCAGAAACAAAATTGTAGACCTGCACTAGGCTGGGAAGACTTAATCTGCAATAGGCAAGCAGCTTGGTGTGAACAAATCAACTGTGGGAGCAATAATTAGAAAATGGAAGACATACAAGACCACTGATAATCTCCCTCGATCTGGGGCTCCACGCAAGATCTCACCCCGTGGGGTCAAAATGATCACAAGAATGGTGAGCAAAAATCCCAGGACCACACGGGGGGACCTGCAGAGAGCTGGGGCCAACGTAACAATGGCTACCATCAGTAAGACACTACGCCGCCAGGGACTCTGCAGTGCCAGACGTGTCCCCCGCTTAAGCCAGTACATGTCCGGGCCCATCTGAAGTTTGCTAGAGAGCATTTGGAAGATCCAGAAGAGTATTGGGAGAATGTCATATGGTCAGCTGAAACCAAAATAGAACTGTTTGGTGGGAACACAACTCGTCGTGTTTGGAGGGGAGAGAATGCTGAGTTGCATCCAAAGAACACCATACCTACTGTGAAGCATGGGGGTGGCAACATCATGCTTTGGGGCTGTTTCTCCACATAGGGACCAGGACGACTGATCCATGTACAGGACAGAATGAATGGGGCCATGTATCGTGAGATTTTGAGTGCAAACCTCCTTCCATCAGCAAGGGCATTGAAGATAAAACGTGGCTGGGTCTTCCAACATGACAATGATCCCAAACATACCGCCCGGGCAACAAAGGAGTGGCTTCGTAAGAAGCATTTCAAGGTCCTGGAGTGGCCTAGCCAGTCTCCAGATCTCAACCCCATAGAAAACCTTTGGAGGGAGTTGAAAGTCCGTGTTGCCCAGCGACAGCCCCAAAACATCACTGCTCTAGAGGAGATCTGCATGGAGGAATGGGCCAATATACCAGCAACAGTGTGTGCCAACCTTGTGAAGACTTACAGGAAACGTTTGACTTCTGTCATTGCCAACAAAGGATATATAACAAAGTATTGAGATGAACTTTTGATATTGACCAAATACTTATTTTCCACCATAATTTGCAAATAAATTCTTTCCAGATCAGCCAATGTGATTGTCTGGATTTTTTTTCTCATTTTGTCTCTCATAGTTGAGGTCTACCTATGATGCCAATTACAGGCCTCTCTCATCTTTTTAAGTGGGAGAACTTGCACAATTGGTGGCTGACTAAATACTTTTTTGCCCCACTGTATCAGAATATGGAAGCGCCTTCTAAGATAAAGGGGCCCTTATATATCCTTCCCTGCTATGTTAATGGCTGATGGGGGAACATTCACGTGTACACACACATATAATACAAAGCAAATAAACACACATGCACATTACAAGTGTATTATTTTCAGAAATGACCCAAGATGTAAATCCGACATCAATCACATTCTCCAGCGTTGTAGATCCATGGTAATCACCATGAATAACGCTCCCCTAACACAAACACAACTCAAGACATGATTCTCGCTCATCAGGCTCTCACCACAAATGATAGTCCCCCAGCTGGATGTTAAATTTCAGTCAACCAGATGGTGATACACACTGATATGGGGTCAATGACATCACTAGGGATCCCTAGGCTGCTTTGTTTATGTACAGAAACAAGAAAGGAAAGGAACTGCCATTCAGCGGAAAAATACTTTTTTTCTTTTTTACATGTCAATACCTCCTGCTCTACGGTTGGTTCCCTTGTTACCTCCTCCCAGGACTTCTGCAGAGTCTCTTTCATTCTCTGGAACTTCCTGCCCCAGTATGTCACATCAGCTCCTACCTTGTCCACCTTTAGGTGATCCTTGAAAAGTCATTTATTCAGCGAAGCCTACCCCACCTCCACCTAAGAACTATCCTTGAGTCACTTCTATCAGATCATCCTCTGCAGCTATTAACTTTTGTCCCACCTTCCCCTTCCTTTAGATTGTAAGCTCCATGAACAGGGCGCTCCTATTCCTTCTGTATTGAATTGTATTGTAATTGTACTGTCCCCCTTTATATTTTAAAGTGCTGTAAAAACTGTTGATGCTATATAAATCCTGTATAATAATAATAATAATAATAATAGTTTAAAGCAATTGCATATTTCTAATGTTCCTTTTAAACCTTATTAAAAGACCTGTTCCATGCAAACCCCTTTGTTTAACCTAAACTTAACAAACTGGCCTTGAAAAAGAGCAGAAAAAAATACACGATTTTGCTCCCTTAGACTTCAGTTGGGTTCAGGTGCAATGTTCGGGATTTACAAACTTGTTCAAGTGTTCAATGAATTTCCAGCCTCTGATCACATTACAATATTGAAACTTTGTAGCAGATTAGGTGAGAAGCTGTAGCAGTGGACTGAACTGTGTTGGACGATCTTGAACACCATAAAGAACTGCACAGGAACCAAGATTTACATGACTGTGTCATCCCAGAATCTCAGTACAGGAATGCTAACCCTGGATAATACAGAACAAACACAGGAAAACAAACAACAAAATATATATTTTTAATAGATACATTGAGGACGAGAGCATAGCCATCCAATGTCTTGAAGCTTGTTATTCACAGGATTACCAGATGAAAATAAAGAAAAAAAGGCTGAAAAAAAAACCTTGCCTCTTACAGGCCTCTTTTTTGCACTGTTATGCCATTTTTCTGCCCTGATGCTTTTCATAAAAAATTAAGTTGAAGCGAAAACTCTTTAGCTGGTTGTCGACCACACTATAGCTAAAAGATGGCTACAGCATGGTCATCTAGTTTTAGAAAGGTGTCCATGGTCGTCCTCCCAGTACCCTGCCCCTACGTGCCCTGGGCACGCTGTGTGACCACTGTGTCCTTTGGACACAGTTGATCACAGATTGAGATAAAGGGCCAATCACAGTGGTCTTTTACCATGTGATCAGCTGTGTCTAATCACAGCTACTGCAGCTGTTCGCATGTAAACAGAATTGCCGGCTATTGGCAGTCTTTTCCTCACAGCAAGACTGTAAGTACTTTGTTTACACTGATAATCAGGGCACTGATCATCAGTGCCCTAATTATCAGTGCAGCCCCATCAGTGCCAATGAGTGCCCATCAGTGCAGCCTCATTAGTGCACTTCAGTGCAGCCTCATTAGTTCCCATCGGTACAGCCTCATTAGTGTCCATCAGTTCAGCCTCATCAGCGCACACCAGTGCAGGCTCATCAGTGCCCATCAATGCAGCCTCATCAGTATACATTACTGAAGAAGAAAAATTACTTGTTTGCAACAATTTTTAACAGAAACTAAGAAAAACTTTATTTTTTTTTAAATAAAAAGTTTTTTTTCATTTGTTTAGCAAAAAAACCCCAGTAGTGATTCAATACCACCAAAAGAAAGCTCTATCTGTCTCAAAAAAGTGCTAAAAACTTCATATGGGTATAGTGATGCATGACCGTGCAATTGTCATTCAAGGTGCAACAGCAAAAAAAGCTGAAAATTGGCCTGGGCAGAAAGGGGGTGAAAGTGCCCAGTATTGAAGCGATTAAATGAGATACAATAAATGTTTCCTCATTTAGAGGTACTTTAAAAGATATTTGTTTTAGAAGGACCAGCTTTTCACTGATGCCCAGGTAAGAAGATTAGAACAGGACAACTTCATAGTTAAAGCTAATTTGAAATTATGTTTAGATAAAGAGTTCAAAGATCAAAGAGTGAGCATTATTTTTATGGCTGATAAGTAGAGATGAGCGAAGAAATGAAAAATTCGATTCGACTGATTCGGCGAATTCGTGGACAATATTCGATTCGAGTCGAATAAATTCGCTGTGAATTTAACTTAAAAAAGGGTGTTTCTAGGCTTCAGAGAGACTTAATATTAGTGCAGAACACTGTACCTTTAATTTAAATGCCCTTGGAGTCTGCTGGGGAAGAGAAATAATACTGTCAGTCAGTATGACATGCAGATGAGTGCCGTCGATCTTAGAATCACCGCACACTTCACTCATTTGGGCAGTCACGGGGCCAAAACCAGAGTGTGGAGCCACAGTGTGGCGGTGGAGGCAGCAGCAATGGGAGGCCATACAGCACCCTATGACAAAAATGGAAACCACCAGCAGTGTGAGGAGACCTGAAAGTGGCACATGGCAGAGTGTGGCGATAGAGACAGCAGCAATGGGAGGCCGTACAGGGACCCATGACACACTCTGGACCTGGCAGCAGCATGAGGAGGCGGTACAGGGGCCCATGACAGATTACGGGCCTGGCAGCAGCATGAGGAGTCGGTACAGGGGCCCATGGCAGATTACGGGCCTGGCAGCAGCAATGGGAGGCCGTACAGGGACCCATGACACACTCTGGACCTGGCAGCAGCATGGGGAGGCGGTACAGGGGCCCATGACAGATTACGGGCCTGGCAGCAGCATGAGGAGTCGGTACGGGGGCCCATGACACACTCTGGACCTGGCAGCAGCATGAGGAGGCGGTACAGGGGCGCATGACAGATTACGAGCCTGGCAGCAGCAACTTGGACAGGAGGACGTTCAGCTTCTGCACCGTCGGGTGCGTGCTCGCAAACTGTTGTCTCTTGGAAACGGATTCCAAGAAAGACTGCTGACGGAATCCGTGAAGAGGAGTAGCAGGAGAAGGAGCATCTGAACGAGCGGAATATGCCAACAAGCGACAACAGTGGCCCATGACAGATTACGGGCCTGGCAGCAGCATGAGGAGTCGGTACGGGGGCCCATGGCAGATTACGGGCCTGGCAGCAGCTATGGGAGGCCCGTAATCTGCCAGCACCCTATGACAAAAAATGGAACCCACCAGCAGTGTGAGGAGACCTGAAAGTGGCACATGGCAGAGTGTGGCGATGGAGACAGCAGCAATGGGAGGCCGTACAGGGACCCATGAGAGACTCTGGACCTGGCAGCAGCATGAGGAGGCGGTATAGGGGCCCATGGCAGATTAGGGGCCTGGCAGCAGCTATGGGAGGCCCGTAATCTGCCAGCACCCTATGACAAAAAATGGAACACACCAGCAGTGTGAGGAGACCTGAAAGTGGCACATGGCAGAGTGTGGCGATGGAGGCAGCAGCAATGGGAGGCCGTACAGGGACCCATGAGAGACTCTGGACTTGGCAGCAGCATGAGGAGGCGGTATAGGGGCCCATGGCAGATTAGGGGCCTGGCAGCAGCTATGGGAGGCCCGTAATCTGCCAGCACCCTATGACAAAAAATGGAACACACCAGCAGTGTGAGGAGACCTGAAAGTGGCACATGTTTGGGGCATGATTCATGGCGGATTTAGTCAGTTGTGTCAGGAACTGGTGGTTTGAAATCCAGACTAATCCACGCCTGATTCATTTTCACAAACGTGAGTCTCTCCACACTTTGGGTGGACAGTCGTGTCCTCCGCGGAGTTGCAATACCTCCTGCCGCACTAAACACGCGCTCCGATGCCACGCTACTGGCCGGGCATGACAGCCTTTCAAGGGCAAATTCAGCTAGTTGGGGCCAAAGGTCAAGTTTCGTTGCCCAGTAGTCAAGGGGATTGTCTACCTCGGTTGGCAGGGTGCTGTCCAAGTAGGCCTAAGCCTGTTGTTTGAGCTCCTGCTCCAGGTCCACCTGATGCTGCTGCTGCTGCTGCGGCTGGTTAGTAGTTTCCTCACTGCGCTGGTGAAGAAAGCTACTCATCATCGACTGCAGACTGAGGCAGCCGCTGCTGGTGGAGCTGCCACTGCTCCTACCACCCCACCCCTCCCCTGCTGCCATGGCAGCGGAACACGAGCGCACAGGGCCCACAGTGTCTGAGGATGGACGTTGGCGCAGACAGGCAGAGACCAGCTGACTACATAGGTGTTTTTTATAGTACGTTATTTTGGCCTCCCTCTCAGCAGGTGTGAAAAAGGCCACCATTTTTGAACGGTAGCGAGGGTCCAACAAGGTGGACAGCCAAAAGTCATCCCTCTGTCTGATGGTTATTATTCGGCTGTCGCTACGCAAGCAACCGAGCATGCTATGGGCCATTTGTGCCAAGGAATGCGAGGGACTCCCTGCCTCCATCTCCACAGCATACTGCCACGGTGCGTCTAGGTCCTCTGTCTCCTCTTCCTCCTCCTCTACCAGATGCTCCTGCTCCTCCACTCCTGTCCGCTGAGTGGAAAAACCACCCATTTCACTCAATAATTCCTGAGCACCAATGTCCTCCTCTACCTCCTCCTCTTCTTCCAGTCCTGCCCCCACAGGGGCCATGTGGCGTTGAGATCTGTGCGCCACGTCTACCGCACCCTGACCAGCCATTGTTAACAGCATTTGTTCCAGGACGTGCAACAGAGGAATGACGTCGTTCATCCCATAGTCCTGCCGACTCACGAATAGCGTGGCCTCCTCAAAGGGCCTGAGCAAGCGCAGGTGTCACGCATGAGCTGCCAATGGCTGACATCTAAGTTACACAGGGAGTACCTTTATCTGCTTTTAACATCAGGAAATCTGTGATGGCCTTTTGCTGTTCGTAAAGGCGGTCTAACATATGTAGGGTTGAATTCCACCTTGTTGCAACGTCACAGCATGAGGAGTCGGTATAGGGGCCCATGGCAGATTAGGGGCCTGGCAGCAGTTATGGGAGGCCCATAATCTGCCAGCACCCTATGACAAAAAATGGAACACACCAGCAGTGTGAGGAGACCTGAAAGTGGCACATGGCAGAGTGTGGCGATGGAGACAGCAGCAATGGGAGGCCGTACAGGGACCCATGAGAGACTCTGGACCTGGCAGCAGCATGAGGAGGCGGTATATAGGGGCCTACGGCAGATTAGGGGCCTGGCAGCAGCTATAGGAGGCCCGTAATCTGCCAGCACCCTATGTCAAAAAATTCAACACACCAGCAGTGTGTGAGGAGACCTGAAAGTGGCACATGGCAGAGTGTGGCGATGGAGACAGCAGCAATGGGAGGCCGTACAGGGACCCATGACAGACTCTGGACTTGGCAGCAGCATGAGGAGGCGGTATATAGGGGCTTATGGCAGATTAGGGGCCTGGCAGCAGCTATAGGAGGCCCGTAATCTGCCAGCACCCTATGTCAAAAAATTCAACACACCAGCAGTGTGAGGAGACCTGAAAGTGGCACATGGCAGAGTGTGGCGATGGAGACAGCAGCAATGGGAGGCCGTACAGGGACCCATGACAGACTCTGAACTTGGCAGCAGCATGAGGAGGCGGTATATAGGGGCCCATGGCAGATTAGGGGCCTGGCAGCAGCTATAGGAGGCCCGTAATCTGCCAGCACCCTATGTCAAAAAATTCAACACACCAGCAGTGTGAGGAGACCTGAAAGTGGCACATGGCAGAGTGTGGCGATGGAGACAGCAGCAATGGGAGGCCGTACAGGGACCCATGACAGACTCTGGACTTGGCAGCAGCATGAGGAGGCGGTATATAGGGGCCCATGGCAGATTAGGGGCCTGGCAGCAGCTATGGGAGGCCCGTAATCTGCCAGCACCCTATGTCAAAAAATTCTACACACCAGCAGTGTGTGAGGAGACCTGAAAGTGGCACATGGCAGAGTGTGGCGATGGAGACAGCAGCAATGGGAGGCCGTACAGGGACCCATGACAGACTCTGGACTTGGCAGCAGCATGAGGAGGCGGTATATAGGGGCCCATGGCAGATTAGGGGCCTGGCAGCAGCTATGGGAGGCCCGTAATCTGCCAGCACCCTATGTCAAAAAATTCAACACACCAGCAGTGTGTGAGGAGACCTGAAAGTGGCACATGGCAGAGTGTGGCGATGGAGAAAGCAGCAATGGGAGGCCGTACAGGGACCCATGAGAGACTCTGGACCTGGCAGCAGCATGAGGAGGCGGTATATAGGGGCCTATGGCAGATTAGGGGCCTGGCAGCAGCTATGTGAGGCCCGTAATCTGCCTGCACCCTATGTCAAAAAATTAAACACACCAGCAGTGTGAAGAGACCTGAAAGTGGCACATGGCAGAGTGTGGCGATGGAGACAGCAGCAATGGGAGGCCGTACAGGGACCATGACAGACTCTGGACTTGGCAGCAGCATGAGGAGGCGGTATATAGGGGCCCATGGCAGATTAGGGGCCTGGCAGCAGCTATGTGAGGCCCGTAATCTGCCTGCACCCTATGTCAAAAAATTTAACACACCAGCAGTGTGAAGAGACCTGAAAGTGGCACATGGCAGCAGAGTGTGGCGATGGAGACAGCAGCAATGGGAGGCCGTACAGGGACCCATGAGAGACTCTAGACTTGGCAGCAGCATGAGGAGGCGGTATATAGGGGCCCATGGCAGATTAGGGGCCTGGCAGCAGCTATGTGAGGCCCGTAATCTGCCTGCACCCTATGTCCAAAAATTAAACACACCAGCAGTGTGAAGAGACCTGAAAGTGGCACATGGCAGCAGAGTGTGGCGATGGAGACAGCAGCAATGGGAGGCCGTACAGGGACCCATGAGAGACTCTAGACTTGGCAGCAGCATGAGGAGGCGGTATATAGGGGCCCATGGCAGATTAGGGGCCTGGCAGCAGCTATGTGAGGCCCGTAATCTGCCTGCACCCTATGTCAAAAAATTAAACACACCAGCAGTGTGAAGAGACCTGAAAGTGGCACATGGCAGCAGAGTGTGGCGATGGAGACAGCAGCAATGGGAGGCCGTACAGGGACCATGACAGACTCTGGACTTGGCAGCAGCATGAGGAGGCGGTATATAGGGGCCCATGGCAGATTAGGGGCCTGGCAGCAGCTATGTGAGGCCCGTAATCTGCCTGCACCCTATGTCAAAAAATTAAACACACCAGCAGTGTGAAGAGACCTGAAAGTGGCACATGGCAGCAGAGTGTGGCGATGGAGACAGCAGCAATGGGAGGCCGTACAGGGACCCATGAGAGACTCTAGACTTGGCAGCAGCATGAGGAGGCGGTATATAGGGGCCCATGGCAGATTAGGGGCCTGGCAGCAGCTATGTGAGGCCCGTAATCTGCCTGCACCCTATGTCAAAAAATTAAACACACCAGCAGTGTGAAGAGACCTGAAAGTGGCACATGGCAGCAGAGTGTGGCGATGGAGACAGCAGCAATGGGAGGCCGTACAGGGACCATGACAGACTCTGGACTTGGCAGCAGCATGAGGAGGCGGTATATAGGGGCCCATGGCAGATTAGGGGCCTGGCAGCAGCTATGTGAGGCCCGTAATCTGCCTGCACCCTATGTCAAAAAATTAAACACACCAGCAGTGTGAAGAGACCTGAAAGTGGCACATGGCAGCAGAGTGTGGCGATGGAGACAGCAGCAATGGGAGGCCGTACAGGGACCCATGAGAGACTCTAGACTTGGCAGCAGCATGAGGAGGCGGTATATAGGGGCCCATGGCAGATTAGGGGCCTGGCAGCAGCTATGTGAGGCCCGTAATCTGCCTGCACCCTATGTCAAAAAATTAAACACACCAGCAGTGTGAAGAGACCTGAAAGTGGCACATGGCAGAGTGTGGCGATGGAGACAGCAGCAATGGGAGGCCGTACAGGGACCATGACAGACTCTGGACTTGGCAGCAGCATGAGGAGGCGGTATATAGGGGCCCATGGCAGATTAGGGGCCTGGCAGCAGCTATGGGAGGCCCGTAATCTGCCAGCACCCTATGTCAAAAAATTTAACACACCAGCAGTGTGAAGAGACCTGAAAGTGGCACATGGCATGAGAGACTCTGGACCTGGCAGCAGCAGGAGGAGGCGGTATAGGGGCCCATGGCTGATTAGGGGCCTGGCAGCAGCTATGTGAGGCCCGTTATCTTGCAGCACCCTATGTCAAAAAATTTAACACACCAGCAGTGTGAAGAGACCTGAAAGTGGCACATGGCAGCAGAGTGTGGCGATGGAGAAAGCAGCAATGGGAGGCCGTACAGGGACCATGACAGACTCTGGACTTGGCAGCAGCATGAGGAGGCGGTATATAGGGGCCCATGGCAGATTAGGGGCCTGGCAGCAGCTATGTGAGGCCCGTAATCTGCCTGCACCCTATGTCAAAAAATTTAACACACCAGCAGTGTGAAGAGACCTGAAAGTGGCACATGGCAGAGTGTGGCGATGGAGACAGCAGCAATGGGAGGCCGTACAGGGACCATGACAGACTCTGGACTTGGCAGCAGCATGAGGAGGCGGTATATAGGGGCCCATGGCAGATTAGGGGCCTGGCAGCAGCTATGGGAGGCCCGTAATCTGCCTGCACCCTATGTCAAAAAATTAAACACACCAGCAGTGTGAAGAGACCTGAAAGTGGCACATGGCAGAGTGTGGCGATGGAGACAGCAGCAATGGGAGGCCGTACAGGGACCATGACAGACTCTGGACTTGGCAGCAGCATGAGGAGGCGGTATATAGGGGCCCATGGCAGATTAGGGGCCTGGCAGCAGCTATGTGAGGCCCGTAATCTGCCTGCACCCTATGTCCAAAAATTTAACACACCAGCAGTGTGAAGAGACCTGAAAGTGGCACATGGCAGCAGAGTGTGGCGATGGAGACAGCAGCAATGGGAGGCCGTACAGGGACCCATGAGAGACTCTAGACTTGGCAGCAGCATGAGGAGGCGGTATATAGGGGCCCATGGCAGATTAGGGGCCTGGCAGCAGCTATGTGAGGCCCGTAATCTGCCTGCACCCTATGTCAAAAAATTTAACACACCAGCAGTGTGAAGAGACCTGAAAGTGGCACATGGCAGCAGAGTGTGGCGATGGAGACAGCAGCAATGGGAGGCCGTACAGGGACCATGACAGACTCTGGACTTGGCAGCAGCATGAGGAGGCGGTATATAGGGGCCCATGGCAGATTAGGGGCCTGGCAGCAGCTATGGGAGGCCCGTAATCTGCCAGCACCCTATGTCAAAAAATTTAACACACCAGCAGTGTGAAGAGACCTGAAAGTGGCACATGGCATGAGAGACTCTGGACCTGGCAGCAGCAGGAGGAGGCGGTATAGGGGCCCATGGCTGATTAGGGGCCTGGCAGCAGCTATGTGAGGCCCGTTATCTTGCAGCACCCTATGTCAAAAAATTTAACACACCAGCAGTGTGAAGAGACCTGAAAGTGGCACATGGCAGCAGAGTGTGGCGATGGAGACAGCAGCAATGGGAGGCCGTACAGGGACCCATGAGAGACTCTGGACCTGGCAGCAGCAGGAGGAGGTGGTATATAGGGGCCCATGGCAGATTAGGGGCCTGGCAGCAGCTATGTGAGGCCCGTAATCTGCCTGCACCCTATGTCAAAAAATTTAACACACCAGCAGTGTGAAGAGACCTGAAAGTGGCACATGGCAGCAGAGTGTGGCGATGGAGACAGCAGCAATGGGAGGCCGTACAGGGACCCATGAGAGACTCTGGACCTGGCAGCAGCAGGAGGAGGTGGTATATAGGGGCCTATGGCAGATTAGGGGCCTGGCAGCAGCTATAGGAGGCCCGTAATCTGCCAGCACCCTATGTCAAAAAATTCAACACACCAGCAGTGTGAGGAGACCTGAAAGTGGCACATGTTTGAGGCATGATTCATGGCGGATTTAGTCAGTTGTGTCAGGAACTGGTGGTTTGAAATCCAGACTAATCCACGCCTGATTCATTTTCACAAACGTGAGTCTCTCCACACTTTGGGTGGACAGTCGTGTCCTCCGCGGAGTTACAATACCTCCTGCCGCACTAAACACGCGCTCCGATGCCACGCTACTGGCCGGGCATGACAGCCTTTCAAGGGCAAATTCAGCTAGTTGGGGCCAAAGGTCAAGTTTCGTTGCCCAGTAGTCAAGGGGATTGTCTACCTCGGTTGGCAGGGTGCTGTCCAAGTAGGCCCAAGCCTGTTGTTTGAGCTCCTGCTCCAGGTCCACCTGATGCTGCTGCTGCTGCTGCGGCTGGTTAGTAGTTTCCTCACTGCGCTGGTGAAGAAAGCTACTCATCATCGACTGCAGACTGAGGCAGCCGCTGCTGGTGGAGCTGCCACTGCTCCTACCACCCCACCCCTCCCCTGCTGCCATGCCAGCGGAACGCGAGCGCACAGGGCCCACAGTGTCTGAGGATGGACGATGGCGCACAAAGGCAGAGACCAACTGACTACATAGGTGGTTTTTATAGTACGTAATTTTGGCCTCCCTCTCAGCAGGTGTGAAAAAGGCCACCATTTTGGACCGGTAGCGAGGGTCCAACAAGGTGGACAGCCAAATGTCATCCCTCTGTCTGATGGTTATTATTCGGCTGTCGCTACGCAAGCAACCGAGCATGCTATGGGCCATTTGTGCCAAGGAATGCGAGGGACTCCCTGCCTCCATCTCCACAGCATACTGCCACGGTGCGTCTGGGTCCTCTGTCTCCTCCTCCTCCTCCTCTACCAGATGCTCCTGCTCCTCCACTCCTGTCCGCTGAGTGGAAAAACCACCCATTTCACTCAATAATTCCTGAGCACAAATGTCCTCCTCTACCTCCTCCTCTTCTTCCTGTCCTGCCCCCACAGGGGTCATGTGGCGTTGAGATCTGTGCGCCACGTCTACCGCACCCTGACCAGCCATTGTTAACAGCATTTGTTCCAGGACGTGCAACAGAGGAATGACGTCGTTCATCCCATAGTCCTGCCGACTCACGAATAGCGTGGCCTCCTCAAAGGGCCTGAGCAAGCGGCAGGTGTCACGCATGAGCTGCCAATGGCTGACATCTAAGTTACACAGGGGAGTACCTTTATCCGCTTGTAACATCAGGAAATCGGTGATGGCCTTTCGCTGCTCGTAAAGGCGGTCTAACATGTGTAGGGTTGAATTCCACCTTGTTGCAACGTCGCAGATCAGGCGATGCTGTGGAATTCCGTTCTGCCGCTGCAGCTCAATGAGGGTGTTCTTTGCGGTGTAGGAATGGCTGAAATGCATGCACAGTTTACGTGACATTTTAAGGATGTCTTGCAGTGGGATGGTGGATTTTAGGAACCGCTTGACAACCAGATTGAACACGTGAGCCATGCATGGCGCATGGCACAACCTTCCTTGACGCAGAGCAGACACCATGTTCTTTCCGTTGTCAGTCAACATGGTTCCGATTTTTAGTTTGCGCGGAGACAGCCATCTGTCGATTTCTCTGTTCATTACACTCAGCAGTTCCTCCCCTGTGTGACTACGTTCGCCAAGGCATACCAGGTGCAGCACAGCGTGACACCGTTGCGCCCTGCACATGTGATATGCCGGTCGGGTAATGGGACTTGGCACGGGGGTGGCGGCTGAGGACACGGCGGAAAAAGAGGTGGTAGAGGCGGACATGCTTGCTGGACCAAGGACGTGCAAACGTGGAGGCAAAAGCGTCGTGACCTGTCCAAGTTGCTGGTGCGGCTGTGCCGGCACCACGTTCACCCAGTGGGCCGTAAATGACATGTACTGTCCCTGACCGTAGTTACAGCTCCACACGTCGGCGCTGCCGTGCACTTTGGCAGAGACCGACATGCTCAAAGACTGGCCCACCATCTCTTCTACATGTGAATGCAGGGCTGGCACTGCCTTTTGGGCAAAGAAATGACGGCTTGGCACTCTCCACCGCGGCGCGGCACAAGCCATCATTTCTCGGAAAGGTGCTGAGTCCACCAGTTGGAAAGGGAGGGACTGCAGCACCAGCAACTTGGACAGGAGGACGTTCAGCTTTTGCACCGTCGGGTGCGTGCTCGCAAACTGTTGTCTCTTGGATACGGATTCCAAGAAAGACTGTTGACGGAATCCGAGAAGAGGAGTAGCAGGAGAAGGAGCATCTGAACGAGCGGAAGATGCCAATGAGCGACAACTCCCCTCAGCAGAGGTGTTGGAGCCTTGACTGGCTGATAGAGGGCGATTGACGACGTCGGGTGACGGAGCAAGTAACGGAGCGGGTGATGGAGCGGGGGCTGGGGCAGGCAGAACCGCCGTATGTTTATCACGGTTTTCCCAGGCCACCGAATGGTGACGCTGCATATGCTGACGCAACGCTGTAGTCCCAACATGGGCCCCCTGGCCACGCTTGCATTTCTGGCCACATAGTCGACATACGGCTACGTTTACTTCCTCGGGCGGCTTGAGGAAAAATTGCCACACCACCGAGTAGGAAACTTTGCCCCCGCTACTCTTCACTGGCTGACTGCTACTTCCTCCGTGCGCACCGGCACCACTACTGGCCGTGGTGGTAGGCTGCAGTGGAGCTGGTGCTCTACTCCGTGGACGTTTGGCTCCACTGACACTGATGCGACCCTGCTGCTGTCTCCTGGGCAACCCACCGACTGTTTTGCTCGCTGCCAAGCTGCCACCCTCTTCTCCTGATGATGCGGAAGAAATTGCCTGATGACGACGAGGCTGCCAAGTGCGATCAACCTCCTCATCATCAAGTAGGGTCTCCGCCTCACTACTAGCCCCCTCGGCTGCGTCTGGGTCAGGAGACAGACCTGTCTCTAGACCGGCTACCGAGCCACTCTCCTCGCCAGTACTTGTTCGCTTGGCTGCTGAAAAGGCCGATGTCTCCCCCCGTTCCTGACCGCCCTCTGTTAGCTCTTCCTCACTGTACAGTGGGGCTGAGCCCACAGCATGCGATACTTCGCTTGGTGAGGGAACAGCAAAGGACAGGGGCAGGTAGAGGACACGTGATTTCAGTGGGCTTGGTCCCGGGCCATGCCAACTAACGGTTGTGTCTGACGTACCCACCGACCGTTGGCTGTAGGTGTCAGAGGTGACCTGGGAAGAGGAAGACGACCGAGCCAACCAATCAATGACGGCAGGGTTGTCGGTGGAGACACGACCGCTGGATGACACCGGGAGCACTGGCCTCTGGCTGCGAATACTGCTGCCTCGACCCCTTCCTCTGCTGCCACGTCTGCTCGCTCCTAAAACATTGCCTCCTCTGCCACTCCTCTGCATGTTGTCTGACATACTATTTAATTCAACGATTAGGTGTCCCTGAGTAACAATTCTCTGGCACTCAGTAACAATTCTGTCTGTCCCTGAGTAACAATTCTCTGGCACTCAGTAACAATTCTGTCTGTCCCTGAGTAACAATTCTCTGGCACTCAGTAACAATTCTGTCTGTCCCTGAGTATGAATTCTGTGGCCCTGAGTAACAATTCTGTGTCTGCGCGAGTAACAATTCTGTGTCTGTGCAAGTAACAATTTTGTGTCTGTGCGAGTAACAATTCTCTGGCACTCAGTAACAATTCTGTCTGTCCCTGAGTATGAATTCTGTGGCCCTGAGTAACAATTCTGTGTCTGTGCGAGTAACAATTCTGTGTCTGTGCGAGTAACAATTCTGTGTCTGTGCAAGTAACAATTTTGTGTCTGTGCGAGTAACAATTCTCTGGCACTCAGTAACAATTCTGTCTGTCCCTGAGTAACAATTCTCTGGCACTCAGTAACAATTCTGTCTGTCCCTGAGTAACAATTCTCTGGCACTCAGTAACAATTCTGTCTGTCCCTGAGTAACAATTCTCTGGCACTCAGTAACAATTCTGTCTGTCCCTGAGTAACAATTCTCTGGCACTCAGTAACAATTCTGTCTGTCCCTGAGTATGAATTCTGTGGCCCTGAGTAACAATTCTGTGTCTGTGCGAGTAACAATTCTGTGTCTGTGCAAGTAACAATTTTGTGTCTGTGCGAGTAACAATTCTCTGGCACTCAGTAACAATTCTGTCTGTCCCTGAGTAACAATTCTCTGGCACTCAGTAACAATTCTGTCTGTCCCTGAGTAACAATTCTCTGGCACTCAGTAACAATTCTGTCTGTCCCTGAGTATGAATTCTGTGGCCCTGAGTAACAATTCTGTCTCTGTGCGAGTAACAATTCTGTGTCTGTGCAAGTAACAATTTTGTGTCTGTGAGAGTAACAATTCTCTGGCACTCAGTAACAATTCTGTCTGTCCCTGAGTAAGAATTCTCTGGCACTCAGTAACAATTCTGTCTGTCCCTGAGTAACAATTCTCTGGCACTCAGTAACAATTCTGTCTGTCCCTGAGTAACAATTCTGTCTGTCCCTGAGTATGAATTCTGTGGCCCTGAGTAAGAATTCTCTGGCACTCAGTAACAATTCTGTCTGTCCCTGAGTATGAATTCTGTGGCCCTGAGTAACAATTGTGTGTCTGTGCAAGTAACAATTCTGTGTCTGTGCAAGTAACAATTTTGTGTCTGTGAGAGTAACAATTCTCTGGCACTCAGTAACAATTCTGTCTGTCCCTGAGTAACAATTCTCTGGCACTCAGTAACAATTCTGTCTGTCCCTGAGTATGAATTCTGTGGCCCTGAGTAACAATTCTGTCTCTGTGCGAGTAACAATTCTGTGTCTGTGCAAGTAACAATTTTGTGTCTGTGAGAGTAACAATTCTCTGGCACTCAGTAACAATTCTGTCTGTCCCTGAGTAAGAATTCTCTGGCACTCAGTAACAATTCTGTCTGTCCCTGAGTAACAATTCTCTGGCACTCAGTAACAATTCTGTCTGTCCCTGAGTATGAATTCTGTGGCCCTGAGTAACAATTCTGTGTCTGTGCGAGTAACAATTCTGTGTCTGTGCAAGTAACAATTTTGTGTCTGTGAGAGTAACAATTCTCTGGCACTCAGTAACAATTCTGTCTGTCCCTGAGTAAGAATTCTCTGGCACTCAGTAACAATTCTGTCTGTCCCTGAGTAACAATTCTCTGGCACTCAGTAACAATTCTGTCTGTCCCTGAGTAACAATTCTGTCTGTCCCTGAGTATGAATTCTGTGGCCCTGAGTAAGAATTCTCTGGCACTCAGTAACAATTCTGTCTGTCCCTGAGTATGAATTCTGTGGCCCTGAGTAACAATTGTGTGTCTGTGCAAGTAACAATTCTGTGTCTGTGCAAGTAACAATTTTGTGTCTGTGAGAGTAACAATTCTCTGGCACTCAGTAACAATTCTGTCTGTCCCTGAGTAACAATTCTCTGGCACTCAGTAACAATTCTGTCTGTCCCTGAGTATGAATTCTGTGGCCCTGAGTAACAATTCTGTCTCTGTGCGAGTAACAATTCTGTGTCTGTGCAAGTAACAATTTTGTGTCTGTGAGAGTAACAATTCTCTGGCACTCAGTAACAATTCTGTCTGTCCCTGAGTAAGAATTCTCTGGCACTCAGTAACAATTCTGTCTGTCCCTGAGTAACAATTCTCTGGCACTCAGTAACAATTCTGTCTGTCCCTGAGTATGAATTCTGTGGCCCTGAGTAACAATTCTGTGTCTGTGCGAGTAACAATTCTGTGTCTGTGCAAGTAACAATTTTGTGTCTGTGCGAGTAACAATTCTCTGGCACTCAGTAACAATTCTGTCTGTCCCTGAGTAACAATTCTCTGGCACTCAGTAACAATTCTGTCTGTCCCTGAGTATGAATTCTGTGGCCCTGAGTAACAATTCTGTGTCTGTGCGAGTAACAATTCTGTGTCTGTGCAAGTAACAATTTTGTGTCTGTGCGAGTAACAATTCTCTGGCACTCAGTAACAATTCTGTCTGTCCCTGAGTAACAATTCTCTGGCACTCAGTAACAATTCTGTCTGTCCCTGAGTAACAATTCTCTGGCACTCAGTAACAATTCTGTCTGTCCCTGAGTAACAATTCTCTGGCACTCAGTAACAATTCTGTCTGTCCCTGAGTAACAATTCTCTGGCGCTCAGTAACAATTCTGTCTGTCCCTGAGTATGAATTCTGTGGCCCTGAGTAACAATTCTGTGTCTGTGCGAGTAACAATTCTGTGTCTGTGCAAGTAACAATTTTGTGTCTGTGCGAGTAACAATTCTCTGGCACTCAGTAACAATTCTGTCTGTCCCTGAGTAACAATTCTCTGGCACTCAGTAACAATTCTGTCTGTCCCTGAGTAACAATTCTCTGGCACTCAGTAACAATTCTGTCTGTCCCTGAGTATGAATTCTGTGGCCCTGAGTAACAATTCTGTGTCTGCGCGAGTAACAATTCTGTGTCTGTGCAAGTAACAATTTTGTGTCTGTGCGAGTAACAATTCTCTGGCACTCAGTAACAATTCTGTCTGTCCCTGAGTAACAATTCTCTGGCACTCAGTAACAATTCTGTCTGTCCCTGAGTAACAATTCTCTGGCACTCAGTAACAATTCTGTCTGTCCCTGAGTAACAATTCTCTGGCACTCAGTAACAATTCTGTCTGTCCCTGAGTAACAATTCTCTGGCACTCAGTAACAATTCTGTCTGTCCCTGAGTAACAATTCTCTGGCACTCAGTAACAATTCTGTCTGTCCCTGAGTAACAATTCTCTGGCACTCAGTAACAATTCTGTCTGTCCCTGAGTAACAATTCTGTCTGTCCCTGAGAATGAATTCTGTGGCCCTGAGTAAGAATTCTCTGGCACTCAGTAACAATTCTGTCTGTCCCTGAGTAACAATTCTCTGGCACTCAGTAACAATTCTGTCTGTCCCTGAGTAAAAATTCTGTGGCCCTAATAACGTTTCTGTGGCCCTAAGTAACAATTCTCTGGCACTGAGTAACAATTCTGTCTGTCCCTGAGTATGAATTCTGTGGCCCTAACTAGCGTTTCTTTGTCCCTAAATAACGATTCTGTGGCCCTCATTAACAAGTCTGTGTCCCTGAGTAATGGTTCTCTGTCCCTAAGTAACTTCTCTCTGTCCCCAATTCTCGTTTCTGTGGCCCTAACTCTGTCCCTGTCCCTAGTACAGAGCGGTCTGCCTCTGTTCAATGACTGCAGGCAAATGAAGATTTCCAAAATGGCCGCTATATATACCTCGACCATTACACAGTGCTGGCTGGCTGGCTGCTGATTGGCTGATGCGATCACATGTCGTTGAGGAATGCATTATGGGGCAGCGCGCCTTGTCTGCGCGCCTTCCCCGACATCCCCGCTCCGTCGCCGCACATGTCAGCCGCCATTTTCGGAAAAATTTCGATTCGCGCGTCCGAATTAGGCTGTTTTTCGGATTCGGCACGAATCGAAATTTTTCCGATATTCGACTCGAATTCCACTTCGGATACTTCGATTCGCTCATCTCTACTGATAAGCACATTTACAACAATATTAGCAATCATGGCTGAATGGTGATCAACCATCTGTCATTACAATGCAGTTCATAACAGTAACAGCTTCGTGTATAATCTGTATACTGTAGTTAGTAAAGGATAAATGTAAAAGGTAAAACAGAAGGGCCACTCACTTGTATCCTTATCACATATAGAACCATGCAAATCATGTTCACTTTGACACCGGCACAATTAATAACTAGACAATGCTTATTTTAAGTACCAGTTTATATATATTTCATAACTCAAAGCAACCTATTAGAAACAATCTCATACCATTATGGTTTCGATTTCTACATTTTTATTGAAAGATATAGCACTATATCAGGAATAAAATCACTTGACACCCGTTGCAAAATTGTATTATAACCACCAGGCATTAGTAATAACAACATGTATTCCTGTCCTTTGATACCTAATAAGCACATGGTTGTACAGTTATGTGATTGCAAAGTATTTGCTATTAAGGCCATCATTTCCAGCAATTAAGAAAAATAAAATAAAAAAAACAGAGGAAAGGAAGTTAAAGAAAGAAAGAAAGAGAAAGAAAGAAAGAGAGAGAGAGAGAGAGAGAAAGAGAAAAAGAAAGAAAGAAAGAAAGAAAGAAAGAAAGAAAGAAAGAAAGAAAGAAAGAAAGAAAGAAAAGAACCATTATGGTTTCAGTAGCGTGATTTTGATAGATTGCTATCAGCAACATCACTTAACAAAGGTGCCAAGGCTTTGCCAGATTTTGAACCACATTCAGCTAAAACAAATAGTGTTGAGGCAAGTAGTAACTCTCAAGTATTAACATAATTTCTTCTAGGTGTCATGCTTATAAAACATTTATCATAGAACAGCTGTTAAGTCAGCCACCAAGCACTTGCTGCCCAAAGAATCATCAAAGACCACTGAGACTTACCTTTTGCTCCCACACTAATGAGTGATCACTGCCTTGCACTTCTAAATGTTATTACTTAAGTCCTTGATAAAAATGCAAGACAACATTTTACTGTTTATGTTATGTGCTTATTTTATTGCACTTTTTAGTATTATTTTTATTTACAGTGCCTTGAAAACGTATTCATACCCCTTGAAATTTTCCATATTTTGTCATGTTATAACCAAAAAAGTAAATGTATTTTATTAGGATTTCATGTGATAGACCGACACAAAGTGGCACAAACTTGTGAAGTGGAAGGAAAATGATAAATGGTTTTCAACATTTTTTAGAAATAAATATGTGAAAAGTGTGTTGTACACTGTAGTTTTCCAAGCATATCTTACAGTGTATACACATTTTTCCTAAAAGCTGAATTCTGAGAAGATAAAAAAATGACCAATAGATGCAGGTATTTATTTAAAATAAAACAACATATAGTATGCAGCAAGTATAAACACTTGAATTTTACTTTTGCTGTAATACTCGTCTTTAGTCCAGTGCTTTCCCCACAGAGGGTCCACTCCT